>NC_072853.1:90482271-90794652 GCF_028858705.1 Grus americana
CCAGAAGTGCTCTGGGTCCCCCCCGGGGGGGCATCTGCATGCAAGGTGCCACCCCACTACTGCCAGGGTACCTGGAACAGAAAGATTTGGAGATGGAGGAGTCTGGCCGAGCTGTGGCTGAGCAGAGAGGGTGAGGGAGTGATGAAAAAGCAAAAACAAAAATAAAAGCCTCTCTCAATTTTCATATAACTGTGTTGACATACGAAAGCTTAGTGACAGTTTATTTAAAGCGACTCTGTTACCTATTAAATTGCAAAAGACTGAGTCCTTTCGTATTCACGAAGAATAATTCATGAATTACATAACGGTTAACTTTAAAAGCGCAGCAATATGCTGAATGCTGATTACTGAGCTGTGTAAAAAAAGGGCAAAAAAAAAAATCAGAGCAGTATTTTATTCTGTTATTTTCATTCCAAGTTGATTTCATTACTTTGGCAAGCACAGTGCTAACAGCTGTAACCCTACACTGCTCTCAGGAGCTGCGTTTCTCCTGCTCCGAAGCCCCCTTCTCTCCCTGCCGTTTGCCCACAACACCACAAAAGAGCACGCTTGGTTGCCGAGAAAGGCTCGCAAGAGCTAAGGATAAGAAAAAAGCAAGGTGGGAGGGGGACTGCCAGGCACAAAGTCAAGAGTTAAAGTGTGCGTTTGTAACGTATCGGTGGTGCGCTGGATTATTCATGCTCCCGCTCCACAACTTGAAATTGAGGGTGGTGAAAACAAGATGTTCAAAACTGATCTAGATGATTTCTCAGGGGTTGCTGTATAAATGCGATAACCATCACCAGTGAGAATAAAGCAAACAGCAGGAAAAAAAAGTAAGCAGCCTGGTCTTTGGTGAATTCACTCTGAGTCTTACGTGTCAGGAACCATTGTACTTATCATCTGAAATGCGACTCCCAGCCTTATCCCAGCTCTCTATCAGCCCTTGGACTGCAGTGAGCAAACTTCTTCTGAAGGATTGTCGGTTTGTAGCCAGCGCAGGCAATGCGTCTCTGTCAGGAACAGTAATGCATGTCGACAAGTGCACATTAATTTTAGATTATTCATCCTGACAAGGCTGTTGATTTGGAGGTTTGCTGCAACTGTTGGTTTAAACAGGCACAGAAGGAAGCTGGAGGCATGAACAAAACCCAAAAGGGGACTTCTGGGAGGGGAGCTAATATCCTGATGAAAAGTCTTCCTAAATTTGTCTAGAGCTCAGCTTTGAGCTTGGAAAGCTGAAGTGAAATAGAGATGTATTTCAAGGTCTAGCAGCACAGGAGAGGTAACCATGGCAATTTAACCTACTCAGGCTGAGATAGGAAGCAGCAGTTCCTTCAGTCCTTTTATACAGAAAATGCTTCCTATACAATAAAGGATGAAGGAAAGGTTGTCAGCAAATGAATAAAGGAAATTAAATAAAATCCATGTGGCGGGAGGCTGTCCTGTTCTCCAGAGCTGCTGGGGAGCTGTCCTACTCAGCCAGTCCTCATAGCTAGGACTGACAAAAGTGCGGCATTAGATTTTACCCCCAATAAAGTTAATGATAAAAATCCCCCTGACTGGAAAGAAGAAAGGATTTTGTTTTACATCACCAAGAGCTCTGTGAGGGACTTCTCTCACAGAAGCATATGGAGAGGTACTGCTCACCGGCATGTGGTTCAGAAGGGCCTTCATCTCAGAAGGAAACAATAGAGTGCACTGGAGGAGTTTTCTTCAGCTTGTACAAAGCATCCACATCTGCCGTCTGCTGTGCAAAACAGGTGTAACTGTCTCGTTGCCCACCGGACTCCCCATACTCCTGTGCACCCAGGGCCATGGAGCGCTTTGACGAGTTGCTATCATGTCAAGTGATGCAAATGCATTCAGAAGACTTTCAGAACAACTTCATGGATCAACCATTTTCATGGATCACAGGTCATTTAAAAAAAAAAATACTAACAAGCAGCAGATAAAATTATTGAGCTCCTATTCGCACTCCTAAATATTTATCTGAGTTGTTACCCTGAAACCAATAAAACTTAGTGAGTAAACTCCAGTCAGCGTGTTCAAGGGACATGCAACATGTCACAGAGTAAAATTGTCTGCCATCCTCATGGGCAAGAGGAGAATCTATGTAAGAAAAGAAAAGGAGGAGTGGGAGATACCGTGCATTCAGGTTCTATTATTATTTTTTAAAAGATGCAGGCAAATATCAAAAATACAGGTGGGTGTGATAGCATCAGTGTGCCTTGCTCTTACAGTGGTGAGGAATTTCACAGTTATGGAGGAGGAGGCTGATTCTGTTCCTCCTACCATTAAGTATCACTGTTTCCTTTTCCCGGAAGACTACATTTTTAATGTGCATTGCACAACTACAGGCAAACCTTCTTTCACATTGTCTTTTGATAACCACAGCTTAATGGTCTTCAAAGTCACATAGTCAGGCAATAGTTCTTGTCCTGCATAAACTTTTCTATCATTAAAATAAAATTCTGGTAAAAAATAAAACTTCTTTGAGGTTTCAACACAGAGAGTACAAAGAACTAAAACTGCCATCCTCTTTGAAACTTCAGCAGCAAGCAGACTCCATTCCAGAGGTCTAAGTATTTGATGTTCTCTTTAAGGAACAATTTAGCCCATGGACTGTTAGTATTTGCAGTAATGGTTATTTTGGTGAACATGGACCTGAGCTTTCCAGATGTTCAAGGCTTTGGACCCAGGTTTCATTCATTCTTACAAAAGGGCCACCTTCTTGTACTGGGGCTGGCAGGGAGATATGTTGAGGTGGTGCATGGGCTTTGCTACCAAGGTTAGTAAATGTCAGCGCTGTGAAGTCTAGCAAAAATACCAACTAGGTCTCAAGAGACTGATCCTTCTGTAATTTTGGTTGTGAGTACCAAAACTCGCAACAGTGACGGTTTAGCACTATTGGCTAATGATTAAGGGGTGTTTTTCCCAGAGACTGTGTCACTACCTGTTTAGTGTACTCCTCACCTGGAGCACCCATGCTATTTAAGCTCTGCTTTCCTCTGCAGCAGGAACAGTCCTGGGTAGTGAGGTGGAGAAAGGGACAATTTCACAGTTAAAATGGGTAAAAAATAGTGATCTCCCTCTGTCTGTGGAATTAATATTAGACACAGAAAGTAAACCGGTTGATGAATGTTGACACAGAGCTGGCTTGTTGGAAGGGTTGTGAAGGAAGGCTTAGGCTTCAGGTGCTTTTAGGTTTGTGGTGGGTTGACCCTGCCTGGGGGCCAGGTGCCCACCAGAGCTGCTCTCTCACTCCCCTCCTTCACTAGACAGGGGAGAAAAAGTATAACAAAAAACTTGTGGGTCAAGATAAGGACAGGGAGAGATCACTCACCAATTATCATCACGAGCAAAACAGACTGAACTTAGGAAATTCATCTAATTTATTACTAAACAAAACAGAGTAGAGGAATGAGAAATAAAATCAAATCTTAAAACACCTCCCCCCACCCCTCCCATCTTCCCGGGCTCAACTTCACTCCCGGCTTCAACCTTCCCCCCCTCAGCGGCACAGGGGGATGGGGAACGGGGGTTACGGTCAGTTCATCACAGGTTGTTTCTGCCGCTTCTTCATCCTCAGGGGGAGGACTCCTCTCATCGTTCCCCTGCTCCAACGTGGAGTCTCTCCCACAGGCTACAGTCCTTCACGAACTGGTCCAGCGTGGGTCTCTCCCCCATGTGGTGCAGACCTTCAGGAGCAGACTGCTCCAGTGTGGGTTCCCCACAGGGTCACAAGCCCTGCCAGCAAACCTGCTCTAGTGTGGGCTCCTCTCTCCACAGATCCACAGGTCCTGCCAGGAATTTGCTCCAGCACAGGCTTCCCACAGGCCACAGCCTCCTTCAGGTGCCTCCACCTGCTTTGGCGTGGGGTCCTCCACGGGCTGCAGGTGGAATCTCTACACCCCCTCATCCTTCCTCCATGGGCTGCAGGGGGACAGCCTGCTTCACCATGGTCTTCACCAGGGGCTGCAGGGGGATCTCTGCTCCAGCGCCTGGAGCACCTCCTGCCCCTCCTTCTGCACTGACCTGGGTGTCTGCAGAGTTTCTTACATCTTCTTTCTCTGGCTGCAAAAGCTCTCTCTGTTTTTTTTCCTTCTTAAATATGTTATCACAGAGGCATTGATGGGCTCGGCCTTGGCCAGTGGCGGGTCCATCTTGGAGCTGGCTGGCATTGGCTCTGTCAGACACAGGGGAAGCTTCTAGCAGCTTCTCACAGAAGCCACCCTTGTAGCCCCCCCCGCTACCAAAACCTTGCCATGCAAACCCAACACAAGGTTGCTGTTGGGAAACACCAGTGGCTCACAGTCACAGGCAGCTGAATGCTCTGCGAGGGCAAGGAGTGTCTCCAGCCATGCGGACTTTCAGAACAAGACACAGAGCAAGGTGGGTGCAGCTTTCCCAACAGAGGAAGAGCAGCCCAAGTGAGTAATTGGCTAAAGAGCATGAAATCTGGCAATACTCAGTCATCTGAATTCAGGTGAAAAATGTAGGCTGAGTTACCGAACCTGCTGCTGCTCCCAGCAGCAGCACTAAGCTGAGAAGCCGTTAACGCGCTTTCCCTCATGCCAGGCTTACCAGCCACTTGCAGCTGGATGGGTCCAAGGCAGAGGCCCCTAATCTAGCCTGACTTCTTAACCTTAGGAAATTGCTTATGGCAGCATGTGATTTTTTTTTTATTTTATTTTTTAATCCCTGAGCACATTTGCCCCGCTGCCTGAACTTTATTTTCCTTTTACATGCAGAACTCTGTACCCTGCCGTTGCTTCCCTTTCCTTCCCATCCTGTCTGCCCCGGCCTGCATCCCGCACCTGCGGCCGTAGGGAAGGGATGACCAAGACCATGCTATGACCTGCAGTTTATTCTCTACTTGGAAAGCGGGGGGAAGGGGCAGGCAATTCCCCCTCAGACTGCAGCAGACTGTGGAGAGGGTCATGTGGCGTGTTTGAATATATATGCAAAAACCTTGTTTTGAGTCCCAGTCAATTACAGCTAACTCATTTTGAAAGATTATGGCTCGTGAGTACAGTGGCATTGCAGGGAAGAAAAGGGGCAGAAAGGTACCAGAGAGTATGTGTGGGGTGGAAGGGTGAGGTTTGTGGGCCCTTCCTTCACTCCCGAGGAAAGCTAAAGGGAAAAAAAACAGACTAGAGCTGCGAGTGGAAGAGGATTTTGCAGGATGGCCCTTGAAATGAGATAAACACTGAGTAAAATCTGAGTAAGAAACTCTTCACTCACCCGTCTCCATTCTGTACTTTCTAATGCCTTTCTAACTCTTTTACATACCGATGCTTACAGGATTTTTCTTTTTCCTTTAGCCATAGCTGTTTCACTAAGATTAAATAACAAACTCGAGGATTTTCTAATATTTTAGTGTGTTGTAATTTTAGTGGTCATCCTTAATCTTTTTTCCCTAGCACAGCTCTTTCTCTCATCAGCTTAATATTTAAACTGGATTCATTTTTAATGCCTTAATATGCAAACACATTTAGGTCAAAATTGATTCAATATTTAAACTTGTTCAGTTTCAAACACATTTTATGCTTCAGCTGCTTCAACTTGTAGATTATTTCAAACGTGGAATTGATTCCAAAATTAAGCAGGTTTAAATGTTCAGTCAATTTATTTTAAACTATGTGTGTGTTTTAGAGACTTGTATTGAGAAATGATAATTTTTTTTTTTTACTGGTGCTTTTGCAGTTCACAGTGTGTCAGCAGTTTGAAAGTAAGTCTCTGTGCATACATATGGCTATTCATAACTTGCCTAAAGTTTAACCAAGTTTAACATGACTTAGAAAATGGCAAATGGTTACCCTGTGCTGAATATGGTATATAGACCAGCTACCTTCAGAAACATATGTTTTTCTGTCTTCAAAGATGTTTGTTGAAAATTACGATCGAAACCTATCTGTCTGCCTGTTTATATTTAAATATATAAAATAATGCCCTCATTTCCAAAACATGCCATTTCCAAACGTAACTGTGCATCTAGGTTGTATTTGTGGAACAGCTTGGACAGACAGAAATGGGACATCGCGGTGTGTTAGCTAAAAGGGAAGGGGGTCTGCAATCACCACTGGTGTCCAGTGAGAGGATCCCCGCAATCTCAGTCAATTCTCTCTTCCGTGTGAGAACCTGCATACTCTGAACCCTGAAAAAGGGTACTGGGTATTTCGGGAAGCAACGTCTTTGCTCTGTATCTTAGCACTGTTACTCCACTGTGTAGAATAGACAAATATTATTTGGAGTGGAGTTTGTAAGCAGGTTTCCAGACTCTCAGGTGAGTATCCTAACCACAGAGCTATAAAGTCCCTCTCTTTTCTCTTTTGTACTCACGGTTGCTTAATTATTTATGTAAAGTGGCATAAAATAAACATGAGAGATTAAAGGCGATGCATAACCAAACATTTTATGACCCTCTGGCTTTGGAAGTCCAATCTTTCCCTCTTTCAAAGCTGAGATTTGAAGCCTGTTTTCCCACTTCTTCAAGTACACATAGAATGCTCCAAAGTGTATTATTAGAGCTTTAATTTTTATTGATTGCTTTATTTTTTTCTTTTTTCCAAAAAGCTCAACCAGCACTGACATCTCTCTTCAGTGAAAGTGAAGAGAAAGGGAGGAGGAAGAGTGAAGTGGGATGTTTTGATTGATTTTTGTCCATTTCAGTGGTGAAGAGCAGAAAAATAAATGTGGCTTGAAATAGTTCTCTTTGTTTTGGTTTGACTGTTGAGAAAAACCCTCTTAGGAAGACTTAATGTTTTGTAGCTGTTTTTTTATATAAAAATAGAAGAACAAAATCTCTAGTTTTGCAGCTGGCATGACTTTCTTTGTCTTGTAAGAGAGGAAAAGTAATGAATAGTTGCAATTTGATGCACAGGTGATGCGTTTTTAGAGTAGATGGGGAAAGACTTTTTTTTTGGTTGTCTGGTTTGTATAAATGACCAGAGGTGCTCTGCTTCTGCTGTTATTGATCTGGTATTTTAATGAGTATTAAAAGAAAAAAGGTTAGGTTATTGTCAGATGACTGCTTGCAATGTTGTTGATACTTTTTAGTAAGACCTCTCCTTGCAGCAGTTCTTTCCTGTCCTTCAGAGAGTGCTAATTTTGCACATACTGTTCATACATTGCAATCCAAAGAAAAAAAAAAAAACCCTCAGGTGAATTACTTCTCTCGTTGGTTATAATGTGTGAAAGTAGAAATTAGTTAGAGTTTTGGCTATTTTTCAAGAATCCTATAATTTAAAAATAGTTTTGTTCTTCAAAATGAAATGTTGTGTAACAGTTAACGATGTAGATGAGCTTTTTTTTTTTTTTGTTCTCTTCAAATTAAAATTTCTAAGTTGTTAACATCTGAATGTTGGCTAGAGCACACATATTAGCTGCTTTCATTTCAGGACGATTGAATACACACTGGAGGATTAGCACCACAGTGCCTTCACATTAAGAACTGATAGGTTAGATATACCTGCCAACATCATCTGTAAAAACAAGAAATAGGTTTCATATTTGCATAACTTTCTAGATTTGCATAAACTCAGATTTACAATATCAGACATTTTATTTAAAGCTATACTTTAACAAAACCATAGGTAGATCGCACGGGTTTATGAAGAGTTTAGGGGGTTTCAGAAGACTCTATGCACAGACACCCACAGACACAGACACACACACACTCTCCTACTGAATGAGTAAGCTACTATGCCATATGCACATATTTCTTTCTATCAGTTTGTAATTTATGACACTGCTGAGTATTTTTTTCCTGTGAGAGACAGCAGCAGTAAGCCAATGAAAATATTCAGGTGCTCAGCAGTAGCAGAATCTGGGAGGAGAGTGAGAAATGCAGCCAGTCAGGATCTGGGCAGATGATAAAAGCAACCTGAGGCTACATCCATCCTAGTTAATTAAACATGCCCAGGGCTGCTCTCTGGCACTGAGGCCAGTATGCACAAAACAGCCCATGAGATTGGAGACTATTCTGACAATCTTGAAAGACAGACAACCACCTTCCACTGCCCAGGCATCATTATTTATTTTGCTAAGGTAAAGATAGCCTAACAGTTCACATCCAGAGCTAACTTTCTCAGGGCATACCCAAAACTCCAACGGTAGCACATGGTGCTATGCAGACTTACCTGCCTGTTTCCAGAAGCAATCTAAAGGCTCTTAGATTAGAAGCTGCCATTCCCCTGCAGCTCCCTTCCCAGTGGATGCAGCAGTGCAGCCCTGGTTGCAGCTGGACTGCACCCAGAGTCCCTGCACTGCACCATCCTGCATCCCAGGTCTCCTGGGCATCACCCGCGGGAGCACCTCAGCTCATCCAGGGTGCAGGCATGGCCTTATTATTGAGTTTCAGTTCCCCATGTTGGAGGCTGATGGGGAGCCAGCTCTACAGTATCAAAGGCGGCTTCCCAGGTGCAGCCAGGAAAAGGAGGAGCAGAGCATGGTCCAGGAATGAGTGGGTGGGCTGGACTTCTACACATGGAACCTCTGTCCATCTGGCAGAACAGGCAGCCATTGGAAGCTCTGCCTGGGACCTAGTGAGGAGGAGCAGCCTTAGTGTCATGCGCAAAGTCTGCTCTGCTGGAGAGAAGGATGGCGATACTCAGTCTACCGGTGGGAAAACATAATTAAGATGCAATCTGAAGGGAGATGGGGAAAGTTATCTGGGTGTGAGCACTGTGAAAAATTAGGAAATGGGAAATTTGGTAACAAATCACTGTCTGATTCTATGTAAAATACCCTCTGTGCCTCCTGGGACACAGCCTGGCATGAAGGAAAAAAATAACTGAATTCTGTGTTGGTTTCAGTGGGTTAACGGGTCTAGAGGCTCAATGGTGTTAACATGACCTTGTCACTGCAGAACATTAGACAATTAAATACATTCATGGTTTTGACAGAGAAATCTCAGTCTGCTTAATACCATGGTAAACAACTAGCTTAAAAATCTATCATCCTTTATTAAAGATGCAGAATAAGAAAAGAAAAAGATTAATGCATCTGACATATAAACAGCAAAGTAACTTCTTTTTTAGCAATATACCACATTTCCTTAGACTATAGCTGTAGAGAGACCATTTGGCAACCATTTGGCTGATATTAGAGGTGATAGTAATTGTACTTGTTAAAGAAAAGACAAAATGTCATCAGAGCTGGGTTGGAGCCATTTTGTCACATCTTGGTTTCCGGAAGACAAGGAAAAAAAAAGACAAAATGTGCACCAAAGAAGGAGCAAAGAGCATCAAGGACAGAAAAAAATTGGCTTTGGTCTCTGAGACTGGTTCTTACTTGCAAGAGTGCTTCTAGAGAATGGCAGGCACCGCACACACTCTTCTTGGCCCTTTGAAGAGCCGGTGTCTTTGCACTGGCTTTGGGCTGACTTGCTGGTAGCTCCCTTTTTGAGAGCATGCTCAAAGTAGCAACAACAGCCGCCATCTTAGCCAAGCACATCAGATTCATACAAAAAGACAAAGGCACATCAGAAAGCACCCAAATGTATGTAAGAACATCCAAAAGAGGGATGGAAAAGAGCATAAAAAGAAGAGAGAGAACTAGGAATTCATTCATTATACAATAGATCTTTGCCAGAAGTTGTCCTGAGGCAAAAGGGCTGTTGATATCCTCTAGAACCTCTGATGCTTCCTTGGTTCAATCTCATAATTTACCAGGATCAGGGAAAGTAAGGTCCTACAGTGTTAGAGTGCATCCTGTTATCAGAAGAGGTGTCCCCATCACACACACTACTGTCTGCTTACTTATATTACACTAATTATACTTCATTCCAACCAGCTTTCCAAATAGAGCCCTCCCAAAGGAAATGATAGGTGGAGCAGCATGTCCACTCTTTATTTTGTTAGCGTATTTCCCAGCACACTGTTTTTATACCATTGATTTCTGGTCTTATTTTTTTGTGCCTGTTGCTGACTTCAGCAGAGTTCCTGGGCTTATCAGTCGGACACCTCATTGTTCTCCATGACTTTTGCTGACCCTTACGGTCAATTTTGTGCAACAGGCTGAATTGGATTCATGTTACTTTAGAAAAGGTAGTTTCTTACTCACAGCCTCTCAATTACTGTATAAAAGACCATAAAGTGAAGAAAAACAGCCCTACCAGATCTGCATATTCACAAGTTGCAATCCAACATGCACACAGTCATAATGGGTCTATAGAGGTTTAGAAGGAGCAGTCAGTGACGCGTGAATCTGTTCTAAACTGTAGTTTGATACATGAATTATCAAATAAATAAAATGTATACTTGTATCCTTGCAGTACTCAAAGGTTGGGAGTTCTGAGTGCATACACTCTCTTTATGGGTGTCGTGGTTTAACCCCAGCTAGCAACTAAGCACCGTGCAGCCGCTCACTCACCCCTCTCCTTGCCAAGGGGATGGGGAGGAGAATGGAAAAAACCTTGTGGGTTGATTAGTAGGATAACAAAGGAAGAGAATAATAATAATTTTTTATATATAACACAAGTGATGCACAAATGCAATTGCTTACCACATGCAGAATAAAAAAAACCCACACCACCAAACCAAACCTGATGCCCAATCTGTTTCCAGCACTATACCAGCTACTAGAAAGAAAATTAACTCTATCTCAGCCGAAACCAGGACAATGGGTTATTTGCATTGTTGTAATATCCAAAAGGCAGATCAGCTGCAACGCTATGTGCCTATTACTCAAAAAAAGCTACCGTGACCCAGAACATCTCAAAGAATTAGATTGAGATGAGCACGGGAAATGTTAAAAGCCATCTGTCCTAACTTGCAATATAAATTTATGAAATGCACGATGCATTAGGTGATATGGGCTGCTATTTCATTAACTACACGTTTTGAAAAGAGATTTTTCTTTGTCTTTTAAATAGCTCTGGTAAGAATAACGAATATCATTACATCAAAGGAAATATTCATATAACCCAAAAGATCTGACATAAGCCCTCAAATGCCAGGCAACCCGTAGATGATATTAGAATTCCGTATCTACCTCTAGCCATAATGCAAATCAGTAAAAAGTTCCAACAAAATGTCATCTTTTATGCTATAATTCTGTGACAAAAGGACCTGAAGGCAGACAAAGTGAGTATGCCCAGCTGATCACTTTTCACAACGGTAACATTGTCATTGAAATATTTTTTAAATGCCATGATTTGTTACCTCATAAGGCAGGGTTTGATACCTCTCGAAGACAGAACCATGCATTTAGAAAGCTTGAGATTCACTTTCCCTCTGAAGAGGCCTTGGGACGTTCTGCCCTGTGGGAACCTTCCTCACCTCCCCAACATTATCGAACCCTCCTGCCACTATTACTTTTGCTGATGGGGGCAGTTTTGTACTTCTTATATTGCCAGTCAACTCCTCTAGCAAGGGTATGGAAGTGGCGTCGAGTTTGGGATGCAGTCACGTCTTCTCAGCCTCTGTCTGGCTGTGTTAGGACTCAGGACTGTACAAATGCCAGCAATTCGCCTTGGAGAAGAAGTGCAGCATTGAAGCAAATGTGCAAATTATCACCATGCACCACATACTGGTTGAAAAATCTACATAGTTCTTAAAAAGATAGAGCAAGGACAAGAAATACAAGGCTCCTATTCATATATAGTAGACAAGCAGAGAAGAGCATGCAGTATTTTGGATGCTGTTCTTTATTTCTTTATGTTTATTTAGATTAACTTTTAATTCTGTGAGAGAAAAGAATAATCTTCAATTCAGTTTTTTGCTATTCATTTAAAATGGAAGAACACATACCACGTGTAATAGAAATTCTAATAAGCTAATTAAAAAGTTATCAGGATTTTCTCTAACTATCAGATTTTATGGGCTTGAGAGTCAAGTAATGAAGAAGGATCAATATACACAAAGCACTGTTTCCTAAGTTCAGAACAAACTCTCAGAACTGTCTGTAATTCCTCCACTGTAGCCATATATTTTGAAAGGTGTGGAAACTCAGCCATGCAAAAAATGTTCTAAAAACAAACATGAACATAAAATTCTCAAAATTCACAGACACACACGCAAGAAAACAAAAAAAAGAAAAAAGGGGGAAAAAAAAAAACACCCATGCATTTGCTTTCCTTGCTTCAGTCAGATAAAAAGAGATTTGCATATGCTGGTTAGTCCAGCAGAGATGATTTAGGGACCAGTGATGAAAATTACTACAGACACAAAAAGATTTCCATACGAAGAGAGTGACAATCTTGAAGCTGCTTAGTCTGGAGATTAAACAAATAACATGGAGCATGATAGAGGTATACCAAGTAACAAATAATATAGAGGAGGCAACTTGGGAACTCCTGATTACCTTTTCTTTATAACATGTAACTAACTGCTAAGACGAAATCTATTTTTACCCAAAAGCACAGTTAAATGTGAAATTCATCGCCACTAGCTATCACTGAGGCCAGTAGTCTAGTAAAAAATGTTAAAAGGTTAGAAATGTATATGTACATTGAGAATGTCTTTTGTTACCCTAAGTCAGCTTAAAAATACAACATATCATAAAGCCATATACTTCCAAGAGGAAGCCAAATGCTAACATGTTTTTGACATCCCGTTTGTTCCACTATTGTGTGTTTTTGCACGTCCTCTGAAACCTCCATTACCAGCCACCGGCAGAGGCGGGAGCCTGGGAGAGTGGTGTCGGTGCTCCATGCTGGCTTAGCAGCATCTGTACATCTCCGTAATGGAAATAAAGCAGGGCTGCAGGGTCAAGAGGCCACCCCTGCCCAGACACAGGATCAATTATACCTCCAGTTTAGCCTGGTTTTAAAGATGTCTGGGAATGGAGGTACAAGAGCCTCCCCATGCAGCCTGCCGCAATGCTTGATAAGCCTTGTCCTTGCAAGGTCCCTCACGTCTGACCTGATCCTTCCTCGCTGGCACGGACGCCTTCTGCATCAGCTGTCCACCATGAGCACGGACAGTGGGTTGTGTCTTTCTTCTTCCCAGCACACTTTTATGTGTTTGATGACTGTTACGATGCTGCCTCCTTAGTTCTTTCTTCTTCAGGCTAATTAACTGCAGACTTTCCTCTGAAGTCACTTTTTCCAGACGTCTCATCTGCCTCAGTGCTTGCCTCTGCCCTCTCTCCAGTTGAGCCACACGCCGGTTGAAGTGTAGTGCCCAAACCTGGACATAACCCCCGTGAAGCCTTCTCAGTGCCGACCGTAATGAGATGGGCTGTTTCAGACGTCTTGCTTTTTCCCTGTTCATATATCTCACTACGGCATTTCCTTTTCTTGTACCTCCAGGACATTTTTGAGCCTTGTTGGGTGTGTGATCCATTACAACCCCTGAGCTTTTTCTCTAGAACTGCAAGTTGAAAATTATTTCCCCCTGTACATGCACAGCTGATTAACCCAAAGAAAGTATATACCTTACTTTTCCCCTCTCAAATTATGTCCAGTGTAAAATAAGAAATGGGGTACCCATTTTGAATGACTGAATGTTGTAATACACCACGTGAACAAGATAATATAAGGAGGATAATGGGTCACTCAAAGAGCTCTTGTTCATTCATTTGCTAAGTGTAATTTAGCTTTCATTATTTATTACAATAGCAAATCATCTACTTGTAACATCCCATGCTGACGTCTGAATTCTCTGTGACTGAGAATCTCATGACAACATTTAGCAGTATTGAAAAATTTGGTTGTCTGTGGATTTGCAAAACAGAAACTCTTTTGCAGTTTTCACAGAAGTCAGCAACAGTCTTATGGAAATATGTGATCTGACTAGTTAACTTCCCTTAGGAGTTGATGGTTATTAATCTTCTAGGAAAGATAAACTACAGAAACGTATCAAATCATTAAGTGAGGGTTTTGACCTAAATGTGAGCAAAGGTTTTGTCACTGATACTACAGTGATACAATAAATGGAAATTCTCAGATATGTTAAATTCATGATAGATGCTGAGATTAAAAAACAAATATTCAAAATGTAATGAAGGGACTATTGAAAGAATGATTTGTTAATTATTAGTTTAATGTCTTGAAGTAATTTTTTTCAGAAGTTGCACCATTCATTTATTTTTTTGTGATTTCCAAATTTGATTCTTTTTGCTAATTCTATACAGAGAAGTTTTCAAATATCTGTAAAGAAGAGATGCCTAAATTGCATCTTTGCTTTCCAAATGGCACAGTTGTGTAAGCCATGAAGGGTGTGGGACTTTCTCAGGTAGATATGTTGGCAAAATTTCTGGTATAGCCACCGCTGTATTCACATTAAAATGCCTACCTAAGTAACTTTTGTTTTCCTTTTTATGTAGAAGCTTTTATATGGACGTGCTAGTAGAAGGACGGGGTTTATGCAGCTTTTCTAGCCTGTGAGGGTTAAAGCTCTCCAACCCCAATGAAGAGTCAAGCCCAAAGATAACCCACACACTCAGTGACTTGACAGTTGGACTTGATGATCTTAGAGGTCTTTTCCAACCTTAAAGATTCTATGATTCTATGATTCTATGACTTTCAGTGCTTATCAGCCTCATAATTAGCTCCCAGGACCCCTTCAAAACTCCCAGCCGCGCGTCTTGCCTCTGCACCTTTGCTTCTCGGTTGCCTCTGATCATTTTCTGGCTCCAGTCTGGGAGGAAGAGCAGGAACTCCTGCCTCCCACCTCCTGCATCCCACCACGGGTATGGGTGAAACAGCTGGAGTTGGGCAGCTATTACCTGGCCAGGAAAAGACAGAAAGCCAACCTCTCTCAGGTTGGGTTATTTTATTCTTCCCAGAAGAAAACTAGAGAGTCAAAGAGGAGCCGTACCCCTTTCTGAGTCATTCGCTTGTTCATCTGCTCTTAAATCAGCACAGATAACATGCCCGTCCTCAGCATAGGCAGATGGCTACATTTCTGTTTAGGTTTTAAATTTGGGGAAATTTTTTTATCGGGTCTTAAAATTTGAGCCCATGCTTGGCAGGGTATGTTGCTGCTGCTGTTCATAGCTAGGGATTGTGCTCAGCAGTGGGGGGAGAGGGGGTGTGACTAGACAGAGGTGGTGTTCTCTTCCTCTGCTTTATTCTCAGTTTCTGCTAATCTAGTGGCATTGATCTGCTGCTATTAATAAAAGCAATTGTTTACCTTGCTCATCTGCAGACTCCTAATATCCTTGCAAACACAACAGTGCTGTTTGCTTTATTTTCTATGAAAGCGTTTTCCCTCTCAGTACTCCCACTCACGTACAGATGAAGGCTATTAACATACTGCAGCTATCTGATCACAATCAGGACCTTGCAACTTGATTTTACTTAATGGATCTTTAAGCACAGGAAGGTGTTGTTATTTATTCAAACTGAGTCAAGTCTCTTGAACATAACGGTTCTTTCTAATTCTGCAATTCCTTCTTTGTTTATTTAAAGTTCAAAAGAAGAAAAATAAAACTAACCTTTACTTTCCTTTGTATTTAAAACAATACAACTTGCAAAGCAGAAATCCCTTGAAAACCAGTCCTGGCGTATTACTTAGTCAGACGTTAGACCTCCACTTAAAGAAATTATCTGTGATTTGCTGGGCTGGACAGGCCGTGGGAAGTAATACATCCTGGCTGTTAAAAGAGTCAAACACCCTTCTACGTGGAAAAAGATTGGCATGTGCCAGCACTGAAATATCAACTCTGGGTAAACAGCACAGAGGTCTGTGGTGTCCACCTCTCTGGTCTCCTGTTGTCCAAGCTGTTGACAAGCTTTAGGTGTATTTATCCTGACAGCCTCCTTAGAATATGGATGATGCCCTTACCCCCGTTTTCTGCCTTCATGAAAGGAAAGTAGCAAATGTTAGCCATAAGCAACTTGAAGAGAAGGCGTGTTATTTTCCAAAGGTCTCCTGTTTTGTTCTTATCTTCAGGCTATGTATGATCCTCTGAATGAACGGGAATGGAAGGGAATGGAACCGCTCACAAAGCGCTTTCCCTTGGTTTCTCCCAGAAGCTATCATGGGAAGAACTGGGAAATGCATTTTAATTCACAGTTCCCTTAAAATCCTTCCTGGCCTTGTGGTTGAGAAAAGGGCTTGTGAATGCTTGGAGTGAAGATCCCGAATTATCATTCCAAGAGGCTGACAGTCCTCTGTCAGGGATTCCTCTTACACTGGGAGAAAAGCATCTATCTAATAAGGCATTCAGTAGTCCAAAGGCAGGGGAGGAGGGGGATTTTTTTCCATTTGTATGTACCTTTACTCTGAAAAATTACCACATAAAAAGAGCATCTTCTTGCTCAGGGGGTCTAACAAAACTCTAAGTTTCTTCTGCTGCTTTTCCTTTTATTTTGCCCTACAGACTCGATGCAGATAGGCAGACAGAAGCTGAGGTTTCTATTCTATCATATCCATCATCCTCAGAAGTGTTTACAGAGAGCTAATTAGTCACAACCTGCCTAATTGCAGTGAGGCCAATAGAACTGCATGAGGCTCAAGAGCGGCACAGTTTGGCCAATTAGCCATTCGTGCTTGGTAGCTGTGTAAAAGACATTGCCGGTCCAGATTACATAAGGTTTGCAAGGTCCGCAGTCAGGAAACAAATATGCATTTCATTCTCAAGCTGAATGTATTTTATGCAGAAAATAAACATGAAATAATAAATATAGACACCCATGATGTGATTTTTGCTGTAGCAGAACTTCCTAGGATAACACTGCATTTTAACGCTCTCGATTATGCTGTGGGACATAGAGGTCTTGGAGGTCTTCACATGTAAATGCCTTTTTACTTTTTTTTTCTGATTTTAATCATGGAATTATATCTACCATAGTATACATAGGCTTAATGTTTAATTCATTAGGTCCCCAAGGAAATCTGCAGGTTCTACACAAAGCCGTGAAAATCTTCCTTTTCCATGCAGACACCCTATTGTCAGGCCCACCTCACACCTCTCCACAGCTAACATCTCTTGAGGAAAACAATATTAGACCTCAGCAGTGATGTGGCCATCAAGCTGTTTCAAGCTCCTCACTTCAGCAATTCAGAGTAATATTAAAAAGTGCAATCCTTAGTAATTGAGACCAGAATTAAGGACAGACCTGTAAAGCAAAGTCAACTTGGTAATGGCAATAATAATTTTGAGTTCCCCTGCTTCCCCTAAACATGAACTGCTGAATGTCCAGCGGTGGCACAGGCACTGCAGGATGCAGAAGAGGGAGGGAAAAGAGAGCATTTGGGCAAAAGCAAACTAAATCTATTTCAATCAGAGAGAGCAGCCACTTCAGGCCAAAGCTCAGGAGCAGAAATAGCATTTGACACCCCTTGTCCTTGCAGCAGGATGTGTGCCAGAATGGTCCCTGGCACCTGCCCGTTTTACCTGCACTTCAGGGCTCAGTCCAGCCTGGGATGGACGGGGCTGTGCCTGCACCTCCACCCCTCTCTGGGCATTCAGCTGGGTTCTGGAGGGGCCACAGAGCACCTCAGGTGCCCGGAGGGCTCTATGCCGCTGAACTTGCACAAACACAGCCCCCTGGGACCTCGCCAGGATGCTGGGGGAAAAGAGAGGCTGCTAAAAATACCCAGACCAACAGAGAAGCAGACAGTGAGGAGAAGGAGGAACCACAGACAAAACAGACTGGGAGAAGAGGAGAACTAAGGACAAAGGAGCTGGCCACGGGTGGCTACCCCAGACCTGTTTCTCATTTTGCCAGTGCTTCCTCGCATCTGCAGTCTACTGAAATTCATTTGCAGCTCTGTCCCTTCCCAGATACACCATAGCTAAACCTCTTTAAGGCTGAACCACTCTGTAAGACTTCAGAAAAAAATGAATGAGTAGAGTGTTCCCCATCGCTACTTTGCTTAAAAAATACACCTACAATGACTTCAGTCTTGTGACAGTCATTCCTTCCTCAGCTGGGTCCTTTGAGTTCTTTTCTCACCCACTTCTGTTCCCCTTTCTGCTTCTTTTATGTGATATTTTTGGTAGAGAGGCCATGAAAAGGAAAGGCAATAAATACAGTGTGTTCAACCGCTGCCAAAAGCTGGAGTCACTTCACAGAGGCTGCGGGATGTAGGGTTTACTGTGTCATCCCAAACATGTGAAAACTGAAACAGGTCATTGTGGGGCTCAGATCACAAGATTCTTTGGTACAGCCTGTTTTGGTTTTCCATCCTGCCAGTCAATGCTAGTCTTCATTTTTTTTAAAAAAAAACACCCAAATATTTCATGCCTTAATAATCTAGTGTGCTGGACTGGAAGCAACTTAATTTCAGTCATTACTCAGAACCAATTTATGATAGTCTTAAATAAGCTTTCTTTAACAGGTGTTGCTGTAAATCATATACCTCAGTTTACTTGCTAAAGAATACAAGTAAGCCAACACAAAGCTGGTTGTGACTCACATGTAATGAAATGAAAACAGTATCATCATCATCATTAAACAGCAAATAAAGCTATTGATTCCTTACATTATGCTGTCAGGTTTAATTCAATTGCATTTTTTTCTCCTTTCAGTCCTTAATTACGCAGTTCATGCTGAATCCTCATTTTAATGCACAGAATGGAGCGATGCCTTACCTTCTTACCTTAGCATCTAAAACACAAACCTGCTGAGGCCCAGTGTATCTTTGTTGGACTTAATTAAAGCCAGACGTTCACAGCTTCTGATAAAGGCAGGTATTTCGGTCCTGACACTGTTTAGGGGTGGCAAGACCGCAGACCAACTTCATGCACAACGTCGGCGCTGTTAGGCTGGGGCTGGCTCCTTGTGCCCATGCCCAGCTGAATGCACCAACAGCGCCTTCCATTGAGCTTGCAAAGATAAACCATGCTGCTAACGAATGGCCTGTAGAGCTGGAGCAAAGGGGAGGAGGGCAGAAAAAATGCTGCAGCAGTCAGAACATGAAAGAAAAATCCCGAACAACTTTGCAATCTGGTCAAAGGGGCAGCGGGGAGCAGAGCATGAAGGATGGAGAGGTGGGTGAGGGAGAGGGGCACCTCCTCCAAGTCCTTTGTGTGAACAGCAGGCACAGAGAGCATCGAAAGGGAGCGCACGGACACTGGAAGCCCTTCATTATAGGACGTGCTGTGTCCCAGATGTACTGTCGGCGTGGGTTGGGCTGCTGGTTGCTTACAATGGCAGGGACATATTGTACCATTTCTGGTGAGCAGAGCAAGCTGAATAGTGGTAAGAGAGGGGGAGTTTTTGTTGATTTTTTTTAAACAACAACCATACAGATCAGCTGAATAGTATATTCACTGGATATTGTTCAAGCAGCACTTTTCCCTGCTTGTGGCCAGTTTGCAATACATGTATTCATGCTGAGGGCTACCTTATTCTGTGAGCTATTCATAAACTACTTTCTTAATATGCATCAATGGCAAATTTGGTCCTGGTTGAGTAGCTGTGTTAGGAACAGTCTAGACTGATGCTTTTTTTCCACTTCTGACTTTCTGATGAATATGGCCCATGACTTATAGACGGTTCTGCTCTCTTGCCTCAGACCTTCCAAAGTGATGTCCCTTGGCTCCAGCTATCACAACACAGACTTCCAAGGGGCTGCTCGTTGACTTCACTCCGGCTTGCTGCAAGCCAGGGAGTCAGAGCACGTGGCAGACAGTGAACAGTGATTATCTCAGAGGTGACATGTCTGAGTGATGTTTCTCTCCTGCCCAGATTCACAGGGATTTCCAACACAATTACGGGAGTATGTGAGGCCCCTTCACAAGAACTGGTGAATCATTTTTTTCTGCTCCTCCAGATGAGCATATCATAAAAGGAGGAGATTAGAATAAATCCTCTGGCATAAATTCAAGCAAACCATACCTGCCAAGATCTTAATTAAAGACAGAAGGTATCAGATCAAGTGAATTTGTGAAAATATTGACTGTGGGGAAAAAAAATGCAGGAAAGAACCTCACAGTGTTAATTTCCTTACGAGGTCCTAGGCTCTGTGGTTCTCGTGTTCTCTGCAACAGCTTCTTAGACCATGGAAAAAATCTGCCTTCCCTCCTTCTACCCCTCCTCTTTGTTTCTCACAAGAATGAGCTGATTGAAATATTAGGAAAGTTGATGTTGAAATACTGTTGTCACTTGGGGTGTTTTTTAACAGAGTATTTCAACTCTTGGGAAAGCTGTGATCATCTGATTGCTACTTAGGTTTATTTTTTTGGTAACCTACACCACTTTATGTAAGGACTCTCAAAGCAGTGGAACCATCTCCACCTGCAGCAGAGCTTGGAGACTTGTCTGACAATACATAGCCATGAACAAACTGCAGAGAAAAATTAAGGTTGGTTGAGTCTCCTTCAGTCTTCTGAGGATGCCACCTCTGCATCTCACAAAACTAAGTTTCAGCACCAATTTCGTAATGATCTGAGGTTACTTTCCCTTAAAAGATGAATATTGATTTTTTGTTATCAGTTGTCATCACCGCTGTTTTAAGCTTCACCAACAGGCTAAAAGAACATGGCATAAAATGCTTCTGAATTCCATTTCATATCCTGTACAGGTCTGTGTGGGCATTGTGGAGCCTGCTTCCATTCTCTAAACATATTTATTATTCTGCCTATCGTGCTGAAAATGCAAAGCAGAAAAGAAATACTGATTTGGGATCTGTCTTTTGAATGAAGGAGGCTTAGATCTATGTAGGCTTAACTTTCCTGCAGGATGATAATAATGAAGAAGAGTTTGATGAAATTAATACAAGTGGGTCCATCACCTCAGTGATTTCCTGCAAGAGCACAGAGATATAATTAAGCTCATATTCCTCTCCTATATAGGCAGGATATTTCTTGCTCTGTAGATATTTCCTTGAACATCTGTGAGAAAAAAGAAAACAGCTGTAACAAAAAAAGCCCCTAATGTTTCACACTGCTTTATAGTTTTAAGGTCTCTCCTTTTGATTGCTGCACAATTTTCATCTCCTCCATCCTCCCCCATTTTGTTTTTCTGTTGCAGTATGCTATATCCTGAATTAAATAACAGCGGTTATTTGCAAACTTGTAGATGCAAGTGATAAAGCCAGAAACACCACATGGGGATTTCCCTAAGTAGGTTTGTTTGCAGCTTGTTTACTGCTGTTTGCAGCTGTTTCAGATGATCTTTCCCCATCATCTGCCTGGGAATGGTTGCAGTGGAGTGAGACGGTCCTGTGAGAAGTGGATCTCCCCAAATTCCCTGCTCCATCAGAGAAGCCCTCACCCACCACGGCTGCGGAGGGTGCTTGGCTGCTTGTGAGACAGAGCCTCCAGGCAATAGCACTGGAAGCAGCAAATTGTTTTGGGGTTTTTTTTCCCCATCTGATTCTCCAACTCAGTGAAGCATTAATATGGTTTAGAATGGAAATGAAAATGCCACAAAAGAGCATCTCATTGCAGGATGTCTGTAAAGATATATAAAAGGATCTTTAATGGGTAATTATTCAAACCACTTCATATAACTGTCACCATTAAAAGGTCACTAAGTTTTACCACACAGGGATTGCTGAAGATGCAGTGTTGGTGCCATCTTCTAAAACAAGGGGAAGTACTCTAGTGTCGCTCATGGTCATCTCTGATATTGCCTGGTTTTAAGGTAAAACTTAACTCAAATCCACTCCACTCCACTCAACTCAACTTGTCTTTATTATGTTAGTAGAGAGGATCAAGGTGACCGCTGTGACTGGCATTGTACAACCTCATAACAAATAGCAGTTCTTTCCCTGAAGAACTTTCACTCACAAAATGATAGACCATATCTCAGGCACGTCATCCTTTTACTGGTAATAATTGCAATTACAACCTACAATGTTCTCGCTATATTTCATTTCAGATTTTAATTGCATACTATCATTCTATTTCCAAATTAAGATCCCAGTGAATGTTTTAAACTGTCTGTAAATACACATTAAAAAGATGACATCCATTACACAACCATGCGAGCAGCATATATGTGGCACATTAAAGAAGCAGATATACTTGAAGAGCTTGCTCTCAACCCAAATGCATGCATATACAAAGTTTCTCTGAAAAATAAGTCCTTTGGGTATATGACACATAATCCTCTTCCTTATACACTATAACAACTTCTCTGTCAAATAGGGTTGAAATTGGCTAAATGGATTCCAGTTTTATTAGATGAGGACTGACAGGCAGAAAGAAACTACTGTACACCCATTTCTTTGGGAAATCCAGCTAAAAATCCTTTATGCTCAAGGTTGGTGATACAAGTGGTATTACTCCCAGCAATGTGATATACAGCTGTATTTTGAGGCTGCAAAAAATGGCAGGCTGCACAGATGCTGTCTATCAGAGACTGCTCTCCTGCTGGCTAAGTCCTGGGCATCCCTGAGCCCTTTGAACATCTGGAGAGCCTAGGGAGGTTGTCTACGGGCACAATGGGTGCCAGCAAACATTTACAGTCAGACATCAGTGCCCCCATTGCACTGTAAGTCAAGTGAACTCTGAGACTCACAAAAGGCAAAAGGAACATTTATGTCTGTGCTGAAGAGGTGCTGAAGGTTTGGGAGTTCAGAGGAAGGTGCACAAAAACTGCAAAAAAACCTCATCTTGCGTTAGTGAGAATTCAAGGGAGATTTGGAGAACCCAAGGACAAGAGGCAAGAGTCCACCTTAGTGAGATGATAGGCAGGGCAGAAGTGGCCCCAGAGGATGGAAAATTAGCACAGAGTTTCCTTCCTCGGTCAAAGAGAGAAATTTTCCGTATGGTTAGCTCTTCAGAAGAGTGACTGTGTGTTTGCACAGACCAGAGTAGGCTGTGTCCAGTGTTTACAAGACAGCCTGAGAAACCTGCTGTCGTTCAACCTTTCCTTATTCTTGCCTTCTGTTTATCCTTCCCACCTACCCAATAACCGACAGTAAAGGAAAAATAAAAGACACACAAAAAGAAAGGGAAAAAAAATGCTTGAATTTATAATGGGAAGCCTGGAGGAAGGTGTTTCAAATGAAAGTTATTCCCGCAACTATGTTATACTATGGGAAAATTATGTTTTCCAGTCACATTAACTGGAGATTAAATTGCCCTAAAATGCATGCTAACTTTTTCACAGCCAAGTTGTCTGCTAGCATACCATACTGAGACATGGTCAGTGAATGTGTCTCTGGATGCTTCATTTGGGAGCTGCCAGTACTGAGGGCCCTTAAATAAGTGCACAATTATTAATCCAAATATCTAATTATAAACAGTTTTTGGTATGTTATTCTAGCACTTGTGCTCAAGTTTAAGTAGCATTGGAGATTATTTTTGGTACTATAGCCTATGTTTCAATAGATAATGTAGAAATTAGTGTAGTGTTCATTATTAGTGGAATTACTGGGAATGCTTGTTGAATGGGCCTTTCTCCTGCACCAGTAATGGGTGGCTGATTAGTGCTGATTTAGTGATGTATAGTGTCTTATCTCCTGATGAGACCGGAGCTCACAAGAAGTGCCAGGGATGCGCGTTTTGAGAACCTGACATGGGCTGCATATTTCATGTACTGCTGGAGAGTGCAGGCAGGCATGTGTAGTGGTCAAACCTCAGAAGATGTACATATCTACAGTTTTCCTGTGTAACAAAAATCCTGTAATCTGTTGACATAAAAGACGTGAGATAACAGCTCTGTGACCCTGCATAGTTCTTCAGTCTGGACAGATGAGACAAATCTAAGTAATTGAGCATGAGCTTCTCTGATTTTCTTCGTGTTAATGTAGTGCCACATCCAAAACATAAAATGGTTTTGAACTTACCACACTCATTTCCCGTTTGCAGGGATCATTGTATTTTCCAGTCACCATCAATGAAAAGGCCAGCAAGGTAAATGTTGGATTTATGCAGGGCGCTGTAGGTAAGGCTTCCCCTCTGGCCAGCAGCAGATCCTGCTCTGCCTTTCCTGCCGCGCGTGTTTGGGAAACTGCCATTTCCTCTTGGATTCAAAGATGTTAGGGTAGCTAAAAACATATACCCAGGTACATCTAGGTACACAAGCATGCTCATGCATATACATACGCACATTTTCATCTAGCAACAGGATCGCATCCAACACTCTTTCTCACCTCACTGCTCACTTCATTTCACTTCAACCTTGGGCTTTATCAGGCTTGTGAGGAAAGAAAATTCCAGCTTTAATACCCCTTTATTGAATGGAAAGCTCCTGGCTGCCTCCCATTTGAAACTGGGAACAGGCAGTCATTTAGTCTGTTGTGGTTACCACTGCAGAAGATTCCTTTTTACAGCTTAATCTTATTTCCTTTTAATAGCATCTGTTGGTAGAATTTAGAAAAAGTGAAAAAACAGCAGAACGCTTACCCACACATTCTTAGCAACCTAATGCCAATGCTTTTTTATTGCTATCCTGATTTAAAATGACTGCAGTTTGTATTGAATTTACCTGAGATTCACAATATCATTTCCAACTTACTATCTGATTTTGAGTACTCTTTTTTTTAAAGCTTTATTTGTTAATGCATTTTTCTATAATTATACCATGATCACTCCTAAGTGCACAGTTTACATTGAACAGAGCCATTAAGTGTTACTGCTGGTAGTTGATTGTTTCACACAGTTGTGCAGAGATCTTTGTATTTAGACCCAAAACAGCTTTATAGGGCAAAAATATCTTTAGCTTAAGGAATTTCCAGTCCCTATTTTTGTTGACGTCAGTAGTTAATCAGGCTGGACAGCCTACAGGGTAATTGTGAAGCTGGTGTTAAGCAGTTCTGTGCTCAGTAGAGATCTCAGTATCCTTGCTGTGCATATGGTGATGTGCTTTAGTGGCTGGCTTTGAACTGTGCTCTATCCGACGCTAAGACTTCACCATGCACTAGAAGCTATCAACAATGAATATTTTTGAAATCTGTTGCTTCTTTCTCTAAAATCATCCCTAGGTGGAAAAGGGATTTTATATTCACAAAATCTGATCTTGATCCTACCTCTTTGGTGAAATTCATTTGAGTTCTGTGCCAAATTTAAATGACAAACTACAGCTCTTTAACATGTTTACAGCTCAGTGGGGTACGCTATAGTTTGAGGGAAACATTAGTGATGAATAATTAACATACATTTATAACACCTTTCATCTTTATGGGTTTTATATGTGCAAGAATCTCATCATTTTTCCCCAGATCACATCTGGAATAAAACAGAGCAGCAGTTAAAGAGGATGTACACTCTCAAATAGTCCAGGGTAGGAACTGAAGGCAACTGCTACACACAGATGAAACAACACAGGGAATTTAGTTAGGCACAAAGTATTAGCAGGAATCAAGCACCTAGTGATGAAGCTTTGCACAGGGCCTTACACGTGTAATTAACTGAATTGGAATTTGGAAAGGACACAGAAGACTTCACCACTGCCCTTGCTGAAAGGACTACTGCATCTTTTAATAGCCTCACGTAAGCAAGGGCTTATTTTAATGTCCTGTTCAGAAGAAAGAACATGCCATCTGCAGAATTAGCAAGAAGTATCTGTGGCAAGTGGGCGTTCCTTAGGGATTTCCCACTCGCAACGTGTTCCAGCCCTTCCCTAGCTTTTAAAAGCCCCGGGAATCATAATGCAGAGTGACATGAGTGCTTAAAAGCTACTGCAGGATGCATCTAGAAAGGGGTCTATTTCTGTCTGGGCACTATAGGTTTGCTGAATCAGGAGGAAAATTGTTGTAAGTGTATGAAGAGAAAACCTGAGCAGCCTCAGTGGCCTTCGGAGAACTCGGTGCTCTGAGCATGAGGTTAGCAGCCACAGAGGCTGTCAAGATGAACGAGGTGTCATTTCTGCCTCAGTACATCAAACAGCGAAACAGGCGGTCCTCAACAGACAGGAGAGGGGATTAGGCTGTCCTGTGAAGGGAAAGCCAAGCCTTTTTGGCCTGATGTTCAAAAATAGTTAATTTAGAGTTGCAGAGGGGAAGGAGATTTTGGATTCATTTGCAACCAAGGTCAGCCCAAAGTGCTGATAAATTAAGTAGTTGCATGGAGCAGTTGACTGAGACAAGCGGCACAGTCATGGGAGCAGGAGAGCTCCACCTAAGGCTCTTGCACTGAAGGTTGGGGCTCTCCGTCCAGTCATGATCCCCTGCTCCAATCTAAATGGAGGACCCCTCACCTGTGCATTCACTGTTGCTTCCAGTTTTTGAAGGGAGAGACTGTGCGAGAAGTGATCTGGGCCACCAGTAACGAGGGCAAGGGGGAAAGAGGTGAGCCAGGCACTGGCTCCTCTCCCCCTCATCTCCTCTGACGTGGCTGGTGATGCACCCTGCACCTCCTCCCAAGACTGCCAGGATGGAGAAAAGCCCCTGATAAAGGACTAACAGACGTCAATTCTGCCGTGACTGCTTTGGGAAAGTTTTGTTCTCTGCTCAGCCATGTGGCCGGTTGGCAAGGCACCCCACGTCTTTCGAAGCAGTTGGGTTTGTTCATGTTTAAAGTAGCAGGCCACACAGACTTAGTGCCACAACGAGCAAAGTCAGTCCTCTCTTCCTGTGGCTCTGGAGAGAGCTCACCAGTGGGCAGGCAGATGGGTGCTAATTCCTCCCGTGAGCGCTGCCTCTTCTTTGCTTTGTGTTGGCAATCGCTTCAGAGGTCATCCGTACCTTCATCCTGACATGCAATTACTCTTCTATCTTTATCTTTCAGCAAAAGTTTTATTTACTATTTTTGCATTTGTCTTTTTATAAAATGAAAGGACAATTTTATTCCAAACTCAGATTTCTCCCATGTGGCACTAATTAAGGCCAATGACAACCTAGCCCATTTTATAGACATGGAATCCCCTATGCTGACTGCTCCTAAGTAAGGAAGGTTTCTAGACTATAAATAATGACTGAAATTGATTGTATTTTCTTTGCAGAAATGTAGGTTTTATTGACTTTGCTGTGTTTTCAAGTCAGAGAAGTTGAGTTCTGTCTGGGCTCTAAAAATACCCGTTTTGAATGTGAGCATTTGTCCGTTGGATGAGGACTAGCCCATGTCTGCCACAATCAAAAAGAATAGCTAGCAATGAGAATGTATGGAACTAAAATATGGCAGAGTCTCTGAAGTCCATGCTTCTGAAAAAGTTGAATTCACAGGCTTATGACTATAAAAAAGTCAATTCAAAATGGATTTGCCATTCCAGTTTTGCTGACTGTTCATAATTTTTAGAACTGAAGATCACACTGTAAAACTTGCACTTTGCTAATTTTTTTCTTGAGTACCTAATGGAAAATGAACCCATTATGAATTTTGCATAGCTTCCTCCAGAGACATTTAAAAATGATCTAAATTTATACCATCTCTTTAGGTAATTAGTTTAGTTACGGGCTGTTTAAGAAACACGATTGCTTATTTAAGATTCAGAAGTTACAGAAGTTATTAAGGTCAAAGGGGCGCTCTCAGGATTGACAATACGAATTGAAAATGTGACTTTGCATTTTACTTTTTTTCACTCTGTCTGTTTTTTCCCCAATGTTTTCACCTCTTTTACTATTTTTTTGCTTTTTTGTGTGTGATGTTAAAATTAACTCATCTGTATAAAAGACAAAAGCAAGATCCTAGTACTTTATTGTAGTAGGCGAACATTTGCCCCAAGTTCTACACAAATATTCTACACCTTGACATTGGCGTGGCCTCACCTCCAGTGCAGTGTGCAGTTTTGGGCTCCACAATATAAGGATATGAAAATATCAGATTGTGTCCAAAGGAGGAAAACAAAGATGATGAAAGGTCTAGAGGGCATGACTTTTGAGGAGCGGCTGAGGATACTAGGTTTGTTCAGCTCAAAGAGGAGACTGAGGGGCATGACCTCATTGTCTACAACTCCCTCATGCGGGGGAGCGGAGAGGGAGGTGGTGATTTCTTCTCTCTGGTGATAGGATGCGAGGGTGACCTTACTGATAGATACTGCATCCAGTTCCAGTAACCTGAAGTTACATCCTCTGGTCTTCATTAATGACTGTATCACAACTTCCTTCTCGGTTTTCTGACATGGAGCAGAAACATAAAATCTTGAGAGAAAAAGAGAAGGAAAGCCGACAGCACTAAGTACTGCTGGACTGTTTTTCACTGTTGGTTTCTCACTGACTGTGAGGCTGGAAGAGCCTGACTGAGGCAGAATGGTAGTTGAGAAGATAGTTTACAGTGAATGATGGCTTTTTAGAGCTTGACTGACAACAGTATGTTGAAAGGTGTTTGACATATTCTCATTTGATATCAGTAGTCATGTTGGTCAAGAGAAGATCCTAATATTTCTCATTGGCATTCAGCTGCCCCAAGAATTAAGGATCCCTTTCAAATCTGATGGTTCACATTTCTGTCTGTCAGGCACTGTCAAAGAATTCATTTCTTTTGCGTGGTTTCAAGTCTGTCTTTGCCTGGAGAAAGCACTTTGAACTCACTTTATCTCATCTGCAAAGGAAGATGACAGCTCTTTGCTATAGAAAATATGTGTCTGATAACTATATTATCTCTTAATACACTCTTTTCAGTCCCAGACTGCCAAATACTCACTGCGGAGACAGGGCAGAACTCTCCCCATTGCTCTGTCAAGGGTTAAGACTGTACTTCGTGATGCTTCGTGATGCCTGTAGACTAAGGCACAAGGTGTACGTGGTGGGGGACAAGGAGACGGAAGAAGCTGTGTATGTGTGTGGGGAATATCCAAAATTCATTGTACACTTCATTTCTATTTTTCAAAATATGCCATGTCTGTCCTTTTACACACTGCAGTCCACTCTGCTTTTCTGGGCTGCACAGTCCAGTCTTTCATTCGTCTCCACCTGTGACAATGGTGACTAGATGGACTGCTCTTAACCTCCAAATCATTTTTTATTCTTTGTCACATCAGAAGGACCAGCCGAGTCCATGTAGCACAACACCACCTCGCTCCTCAAAGCGGTGTCCTGCCGCCGCTGTCTACAACATGACTTCACACAAGCTGTATCCAATCTATTTCTACGCTGCATTGTCACCAGTTAAAATTGGTCTTGTTCCTCCATTTTCAAGCTGAAAAGAGAGAGGAACAGATAAGCCTCAGTTTAATTTGTTCTGGCAATTATTGGAAATCTCCCACAGAGAGAGGAGCCCTTGCCTATCGGTGCGGAATGACATACAGCCATACGGGCCCAGACAAAAGGAGACCCCGCTTTTCTGCAAGTCTATTCAGGCATGTATAGACATATTGGCTGAGGTACCAGCCCATTCGCATCTTAATGGGGAAAAAAGAGAGACGAGGACCTTAAAAAAAAAAAATAAAAAGAAAAGAATAAAAAATATCAAGTGAGAACTGGCACTGAAGGCTTGAAAACAAACTGCGCACTGGTGAAGAGAGGGGGAGGAAACTCTTTTGACTATCTAGTCCAGTAGATAGCTACACAGCTGCTGTATGTGTTTTAGAAGTATCAGAATAATTCTGTTATTACAGATAAAGGTTACTGTAAGATTGATTTGGAAATGCAAATTGAAGATAAGTGTGTTTTGGAGCTGGGGTACAAGCTAAGCTTCCTTTTTTCCCTCTTTCTCTCCCTCTCTTCCTCTCCCTCTATTTCTGCAAATCAGGATTCAACATTAATTCAATCCAAATGAAACTGTTAGGATAGAACACCTCTGAGAAGCATTTTAAAATATAATTTCCTGCAAAATGAGTGTGTAAGTTTATTAAAAAAATACCAAAGTGCTAGTCAAAAGGTGAAAGAAATATATTACATGATTATGGAGGAAGAAAGAGGTTATTTAAGAAATAGCTGAAATGGCAGTTCTTTTTAAATTGTCATGTGGATGCTTTTAAAATGCAATGACAATGACAGCTATTCTTTAAGGCTTTTTCCTTATATTCTGCTCCTGAACCGAGGGAAAAAGTGTTTGTGGAGCAAATCACTTCAAATTCCAGGTAGAATTTTTTTCCCTGCCTCTGGATTAATTTTCTCAATTCATCCCTTTAACAATACTTAGTAATAATTCTTATGGCCACCTGACTCATCTACACTGAAAACAGCTGACAGGAATAAATGTCAAAGTTTGGTCATCAACATCCCAGAAATGATTTCTCATTACATTAATAACATGTTACAGAAGAAGACCTGTAATGTAAACTTAGAAAACAACAGAACGCTACCACCCCCACCAGCCTCATTTTTAAAGAAACTGTCGGGACTGATCCAAAGCTTATTGCATTGATTGAAAAAGCTTTTGCTAGCTTTGCTGGATTTGGAGCTGATGCATTGTTTATAGGGATTATAACCTCTCCTGTTGTTGTCTGCATCAAAAATTTAATAATGTACAAAGCTAACAAAAATCAGCTTTCGTTTTGTTAATGGTGATTTCTGTGAGGGATGATTAGGGAATAGTTTTTTCTGAGGGACCAATGCTCTAGTTAGAAAAGTTAAAAACTGAAGTTTAAAAACAAAAAATATGCCGCCTGATAGTTAGAAAATGCATGTGTAATTCTAGGGAAATTAGTTCTTATTGTAATTAGTGGCCATTATGTTAGAGCATTAATAGCCTGGGGCAAACATAATAAACCAGTTCCTAACTATTGGTAATGACAGATTTCTCAGGGATTATTACTTAATTAACAATAATTTGAAAGGGTGGTTCATCTGAGATGAAGCATTCATTTATGTGACATATCTAAACAATACCAGATCAAAAGAACACATAGTGTGCTAACATTTCTCTTAGTCCTTTGGTTTCATTTGTCTATGCCTGCCTGTCTGCATAAAATATTATTTTTGCATCCAAGCTTCTTTTTTTTTGGGGGGGGGGAGGTCCCATATAACGGTAACTGGTTCCCCCTTGGATATTTGCACATTGTTTTCTCATCATACAGTGTCTACTGAGTCTATGCAGACGATGATTTTAATTAGAAATGCTAACTTGATCAGGAAAGTACCTCCCACGCCCACTCTTTCCACCCCCTCCACACCAGAATGGGGCAACTGTTTCCCCAACACATGCATTATTCATGCATCATTCACCTCAACATGAAATGTTTGCTATTGTTGCCACCATCCACCCATGTAGCTTATGTTCTCCTGGCATCCTTTCTAGTGAATGGCATCTGTATACCTCACCTCGTGGATTACCGGACCCATTCACATTCTGGCACATCAGTTGAGAAAGAAGCTAGATCGTCAGACAAAGAGTGTTCTGATTGGTTTGGGATGGTGTATTTTCCTTTTCCTGAAAGTTGCTGAAATGAAACTTTTTCTTTAGAGCGGGTTGTGTAAAAAGAGGACAGAGCTGCTGAAGTGCCTGTTGCACATAGGAGCGCACAAGAGAAAGGCAGTATGTAAACTGAGCTGCTGTAGCAAATGACAGGAGAACAGAGAAGTGCAAATATAGTGAAAGGTATGTTCTAACGCTACTATTTATTTTTCTCCGTGACAAAAAGTATATTTTCTCTATTCCTTCTCACCAAATACAATGGATTGCTCAAAAACAGGAAAGATTTAGAAAGTGCCGTATTTTTGTGTTGGTAAGAAACATGAATATATTGTGTTCTCTGAGATATGGACAAGCTGTCTGAAACAGTGCTTCAGAAATATTAGGTAGCTGTCTGTTGCAGTCATTGGTATCTATATAAAAGGCTCAGGAATAATTCCATTATTTGCTCCTCAAAGTCTGTTCAAGGAGGCTGTAAGTTTAAACCCATGCATTACTTGAGAGTGACAGTGACATGGACGTGTTATTCTTAAACAAGCTGTAAAACTCTTCTAATTGAAAAGTTGATTTGTAAAATGGGCATTAGGCACATACATTTCTATGTGCGTATGTACATTTCTATGTACATTTATGCTTTCAGAAAATTCCTGTTCAAAGAGCTAATCCGTGTGTCTTGACTGTCTAGTTTGGAAGCTTATATGTGGAAGTAGATTAGAATGGCACTTGTGCAGAGCCCAGACTTCTACAGTGGATCAAGATTGATTACAGTGACACAGAATTTCACTTCTGTTTCAGTAGAAGTTAAAGATTTCTTTAGTTCGCACAACATCAAAGGTGTCCTTCTAAATAAATCTCTGTGCAGTGCTCTATCTTAGGGCATATCTTATTATGTATGATATAATCAGATTGATATGCTATTGCATCAGAAACAGCACATGTTGTTTTGAAATGTGTCTTGTGGGAAAACGAAATGGGGGATATGTAACAATATATGTGTTTCTTTGAAGAGAGAGAAGACTTACAGTGAATGAAGCTCATGCTAATTAATAATGTTGGACAGACACTATAGCTTTTCTTGAAATATTGAATGAATGTTAAACCAGAAATCAAAAGTTTCATTGTCCTTGACATGCTACTTTCCAACTCACTGTTCACATTTTTCTAGTTTATTCATTTTTTCTTCATAGCAAAATGACTAGGAACTACTGCTCCAGAGTCCACCCTCTGAAACTCACGGTGTGTGTGTATTGTCATTAAAGAAAAAACTCCCGCATTTTTTAATGAAAGTTGCAGAGACAGGTGAATGCCTGTTAAAACCCTCCACAAGCAGAGCAGTCCAGCTCCTGCGCACGGGGAAATTTTTGTTTTCCTCTTCCCACCTCTGGCACAGCACGAGGAACAGTGATTATTTTGCTGCTCCATTGGGGACATCCCTGCAGCTTCCCAGCCAGCTACGCTCCCCACGTGGTGGGGTGGCACTGTTGCAGGTGGGCTGTCAGACCTACCTGGGCCAGAACAGGTAGGGACCCTCAGCCCTTGGGGCAGCTCCTGGAAAGGAAGGCTTTAGATTAGATATTAGGAAAAAATTCTTCACCAAAAGAGTGGTCAGGCATTGGAACAGGCTGCCCAGAGAGGTGGTGGAGTCACCATCCCTGGAGGTGTTCAAAAAACATGTAGACGTGGCACTTCGGGACATGGTTTAGTAGGCATGGTGGTGTTGGGTCGACAGTTGGACTCGATGATCTTAGAGGTCTTTTCCAACCTTAAAGATTCTATGATTCTATGAATTTTAAGCGTACAAATTCCTCAGGGTGTCCAGCTTCTGCCCAGGGCAGCCATGAGATGGTCTCTCATCTCCATTTCAAAATGGCTGGAGAAGAGGCTAACCCAGGCACCCACTGATTGCCCGCGGCGGTTTGTAGGCACCTCTCAAAGCTCGGGGTGCCACGTACTGTCTCTGCCAACTGGGGCAGGTGGGAGAAGCAGGCAGGCAGGGCAGGTCTAGCGGACAAACCACAGGACAAGAGGAAGACCTCGTTCCAGCCATGGCCAGCAGTGCTTGAGGCTGTCTCTGTGCAGAACTGGGACAACCCTCTATATCTCCACATCACTCGAGCAACCTGCAATGCTCTCCCTATATGAGTTTTGCAAGATATCACTTTCCTGTTTAAACCTTCTTGAAAATGCAACTGTTCGCTGGGGCTTCCTGAGTCAGTCACATTCACTGGTTTATTACTCTACCTTCGATATTTATCTAGAAATTAGCAGCAACTGTCTTTAATCAAATCTGATTGTTTCTTCACTGCATCTCAAACTGTGGACTTAAAGGTGGCTCATACCCCCCCTTGCCTTAGAGCCATCCAAGTACTTATGGATGCGAGCTGCATGTGTGTTCGGTTTGCCCTTCCTGGTATTATGAAATGATGCATATTCATGAGCATGTCATATCTTCTAGGAAAAATGGACACCGTGCTTTCCGTATGTGTCATACTATATTGCGTTATATCACTTTATAGTATATTATATTACATTATATTACACTATTTTATTTTAGGTGAGTGAAATATTAAGAAACCCAGTCCCCTTCTATTACGCAAGTGGAGATCATTCTGACATTAAAAAGTAGAAAATTTCATTTAAGCTGTATTTTGCTTATTATCATGTGATTGGCAGGAAAAATATTTCTTGAAGGAAAGATATTTTGGTGGCTGGAGAAGAGGTGATAGATTTTTGACAGGTAATACTATGAATTTATATTGCACTTCCATCCAAAGGAATGTCAGTAATATAAATAGTATCTGAATAAAATTTTAGTTTCTTCAGACGTATTTTGTGCCTGCAGTTATTCGTTGTTGCTAATGAGACAATTAATAGGCTAATGGACACAAATGATATAATATAGGCATTTAACTCTGCCATCTGAATGCCAAAGCTACATTTGCACCTACAAAGTCTATAGTTAGGTGTTGTAATTCTTTTATGTGTCTTTTATGTGCCTCTGCAGAACTGCAGGTCATATCTTCATGGCTCTGTTCACCTGAATATACTTACTGAAGTCAACTGGAAGGTGAAAATGAGCAAAGCAAGTAAGATTTGCACTGTGCAAAATATGTACAAATCTAGAGACTAGGTCAGAAGCTTTTTTGGGATAATTTGGTCTTATGCACATGGAAGCACTTCACATCGAAATATGGCAAATCCAAGATTAAATGCAATAATGTAGAGCATTGCTGTAAGATTGAATTGGCCAACAGTGAGACAATCAATGCCAGCTTTAAGTGGATTTAGATAAACAGAAAAGGGAGTTTACAGGACATGAAAAAGAACACTTCTACTGTTACAGTAAGCGTTGATCAATTTTTAAAAGCAGAAATAGCTAGGATCTCTTTTATATCTTAACTGACTAATGCAAAGAGGGGTGTCTTACTGACCCCCATGATGTACTGTGATGGAGTCACTGGGGCTTAAACTTTGTTTTATTGAAAATATGTTCTACTTAATAGGACGGGTCAGTTAATTATTTCTGCTTGGATACATAGACTGTGAACCTATACTCTGAAGCAGGAATCAATGATAAAAGTGGGTGGGTAGTCCTTATCTTCTCATATAGGGATTTGAAAGATAAAGGGGAATAATGGTCTTTTACAAAGCTGCAGGGAGTTCGGCCTAGTTAGCAATTTTGTATTCTAACTTAGACTTTAATAAAGTATCAATTAGCACATGCAGAAACAGAAGCCCCTTCTGAATCAATAGAACATCTTTTGATAGTCATTTTATGAAGTAAGGCAACAGTTCAGTGTGGTTAGGGAGATTACAAAGTAGTTTGCACCACCAAAGTCCTTATGCTGGGCAATCAAAGTGCAACTGGAGTGAATGCTCTGTTCCCAGTTAGCCCCACAGTAGGGCAATCACAGCCAAGCACCTGCTGATCATCTCTTTCCTGGAAAGACCAATTTAGTATGATGGTCAAGGAAAGCATGAGTTTTCTTCCTCGTGTTTTTTCCCAATTATCATGAGAAGCACTGATCATCCTAGGGTTCATTTGGTATGTTCACATAGGCTTACAATTATTATCCATGCCTGGTAAGGTTTCTCTCTACCACTTAGTAAAACTGACTGGTTTATTCCAGTACTTACACAGTAGAGGCAATTCAGCCTAACAGAGGAGGAGGGGAAGAGGTGAAAAGACTCAAAGAAATAATAGAGGAAGACTAGACATAATGAGCACTCAACCCTTTTGTTTTGCATTATAAGATGTGATTATATATGCCTTTCAGGGTCATAGAAATGTAGGACTTTTCTAAATTCTTTCCAGTTTGCTTCTGATACAAAATCAGAAGTCACCTAAACAACTTCCAATAGACTACTCTCTAGCTGTTCCTTAAAAGCTACAAAAATGAAGATTTCACATTTTCTATCAGATCTGTTCCAACACTCCATCCACCTTATACATAGAGGTTCAAGTTGCTTGTAACCTGCATTCCTCTTCCTTCAAATTAGGTTTATTGCACCTTCAGCTATCCCTGGAAACTAAGTAGACCACCACTCTTCTTGTTATATCTGTTAGTATGTATTACACTTTTTTAAAGTCTGTTTTTATACCCTCCCCCAAATCTCATTTTTTTCCCAGATTTAACAAATACAATTTTATTAACCCTTTCGTAAGTCCTGTTTTACCAGACCTCTGTTCCAATTCTTACTGTCTTCGTGACAGTAGTTTGGGAGTCCGCCCATATCTTCTTTAAGCTGTGATGTGCTGCCTTTCCACGCTGAGGATGCCAGTAAAAGTGCTTCACACAGGCGACATGAGCGACTTCCCCAACATCCTGTTGATACAGCACAGAGTGGTATTTTGCTCCCTTGCAACAACCCGTGCATCAACATGTTGGCTTCTATTCAGTTAGTGGTCAGCTCCTTTCCTCCATTGCTGACTCCCAAGCCGTTACTCACCTCTGTATGCCTAGGCATTTGATTTCACCGTTCCAAAGATCGTGCTTTCCACTTGTCCTTATTGAATTTTCTGGTATTGATTTCCTACCATTTCTCCAATTTTTCAAGATCGTTTTGAATTTTAACCATGTCTTCCCAAGTGCTTACAACATCTCCCAGCCTATTGTCATCCTCACATTTTGTAACTGTACTGCATCATCCAAACTGATAGCGTAAACATTGAATAGTACTGGTTATGAAACAAAATCCTGCAGGACCACTTGATGTTAACTCCCCGTTTGACACTGAGCTACTGATGGTGGTTCTCTGAGTTGTTTTCCAGTCTGTCTTACTCTCATTTCACCTGGGCCATATTCCCCTATCTTGCCTTTGACAATGAGTTGTGGAGTCATGTGAAACATTTTACAAAGGCCAAGATGTATTGCATTTTTCTCATCTCACCTCTGCTAGGCCAGTTGTCTTCCCAAAGAGAGGAAAATCAGGCTGTTTTGTTGTCAACTTGTTCTTCAGAAATCCATGCTGGCTGTTCCTTAGCACCTCATTATCCCCTAGATGCTGAAAAATTGGTTGTTTGTTCCAGTAACTTTCCAAGTATTGAAGTTGGAATGAAGGCTCTATAATTCACTGGTTCCTCTTCCCCCGTGCCTCCTCCCGTTTAAGTATAGGTATAATGGTTTTCCTCTGCCAGTCCTCTAGGAACTCCCTCATCATCTATCACTGATCTTTTGGCTATTGCTTTAGATGGTTTCTAAAGTACCTGAGGGTAAATTCTATGCAGACTGATTGATTTGGCAAGAGATTTTAAAAATGTAGGTTATACAGCTTGAGAGAAGGCAAAACATAATATCTAAATATCCTATCAGTTTTCACTGGGCACTAGATTCGGCTTTTGACTGAAATCAAGCTAAGTTGATGGAGTAAAAATGGACCCATCCTTTTTCTTCATGCTTCCTCCAAATTTGAAAAGAGAAGATGTAGTAAAAGACTGAAATTCTGGGAGAAATTGAAGCTGATATTTATACTGCTAGATTTTTTTTTTAAAGACACAAAATGATTCTGCAGTCAAAAGGAAGAAATCAACACTCATGCTTCAGTGCATAAACTGATCACAAGGGGCAGCAAGGAATTCTTCTCACCATTTCCAGCATCTCACAACATTACAGTCTTCTTTTTTATTATTAAGTAAAGATTATGTATCAAGCAGTATCACAGTATTGACCTCAACATTGAGCACTGATGCTTATTCCCATTGTTCTTTATTTTCCACTTCTCCTTCCCCTCTCTGAAACTTCAAATACAAAAAATTTAATTAATTAAATTTGTCCTACAAAGAGAAAGAAACAAAATGACATCAAGGCTGGATTTTTCAGCTTCACCTGGAAGCAAAGTTTCCTCGAGCAACCGTCTTTCAGGCACATTATTTAAGTTTGCATGCTCATGTATTTCAAGTCTCATACATTTTCCCAGCAACTCATAGATCAATCTCTCAGAAAACTATCACTTTTCCTCCTTTCTTTACACTTTATCTGGTTAGGATTTCACTTGTGTCAGACTAGAAGCCCACTCCATTTCCACTTGGGAAGCACTGTCTTTCCAGCTTCTTGGTATAATCCTCTTTGCTGCTATTAATCACAGCTATTCTGATGTCAAGTTTCTTTTGTCAGAATTTCCTTCATTTCTGAACTGTCACCTCCAAAGCATACTGAGAGGGAGTTTAACTATTTGGAAGTAGCAGTTATTGGCAATTTCCAAAGGTAAAAATCTTAACATTAGAGCAGAGATCTGGTTTGGCAGGGCAATCCTGCTATCTTGAAAAAGTACAGTGCAGAACTTGCTAATAAAAATGCAGATCCACAAGTAAGAAAGAATAGTTTTAGCAGGTACATAAGAAAAATCTTTTTGCTGCAGTGCACACACAGATGGGCTAACAGCAAAGCTGCAATCTCATTTGAGAAGTTCTTCTGCAACGTATTTTAACTTGCTTTCCTTTAAGCCCTCCTGCATTTTCTTCATTTCTTTGCCCTCTTTTGATAGCATATTTGCAATTCTGTGTCTGAATTCTTGAGAATTAAGAAAAGATTTTCAAACTATTTGAGGGATTACATGAAGTGACAACCAACAGTGGGAGAAATGGGCCTTGATGTCCCACGCAGTTCCTGTCAGTAGGATCTTCCTGTGTTTATGTGCTGTGGTCAGGATCATTAATTCTTTGCACACTGGCTGATGTCTCCCTACCTAAAGGCAAGGTATGCTTAGATATTAAAGAGGCCCCATGTGAGCTGCTGGTGACCATCAGTGAAGAACAGTGAATGGAAGCCATACATTACTCTCAGGCCCATACTCAGAGTTTGCACTGGCATGCACCACTGGATCACTAAGAAGGCCTTCAGCAGTGGGGTGATCCCTGGGATTTATATATGGATAAAATTTTCCTGCAAGGCTATTAACAAACAAACAAAGAGGAGTAGAACTACAAAGCATGGTTTATTATGGCTATGTCTTTTCCCCATAACTCTTCCTTCACGCACACAATAATTGCAAGTCCTTCCAGCTCCCTTAGCATACCAGCTAAAGTACCTCAGTTACTACTCTGGAACCACATGCAAGGTGATCACTTGGCCAAAGAGATTGTGTAACTGCCCATCCTTTCCTCAGTGGGGACATTAATCTGGGTCTCTCTTCCCTACTGTACCTGCTAATTCCCAGGGAGCAGACAGAAATACAGTCATCCTTGGGATCTCTACCTGTCTTTCACAATATTAATGGAATATCAGTGCCATTACATCACTGCATAAACTCATTTCCTTGGGAAATCAGACTCAAAACAGCTGCAAAAGATCCTCCCCTCTGAAGAAGGACAGCAACCAGATGGCTCACAGCAGATAATGGAAGGATGGGAATTTTGGCCAAGAATACCTCAGCTCTTACAAAAGCTGCTATTATATCACCATTACGTATTGAATACTAAGACAGATGGAGCACTGGGTTCTGGAGTCCCCTCTGAAAGAGTCACCTGTAGCAAATTGTCAAGCCAACAGTTTGCCAACAAGATGAAGCCTAAGAAATCTTTTATATCCTAGTAAATGCTAGCTCTTCTTCTTAGCCATTAAGTAATCCAGACAGAGGAACTGCTTCATCTAGAATACTCACCTTCTGAAATGAGATGGGGCTGGGAAAACTGGGAAAATGTCCCAGCAGTGGATTATGAAGATGGAAAATAGATAATGGAGTCCTCCTCATGAGGGGTATTGTTAGTGCATGTCACATTTATAGAGGACAATTAGGTAATACCTCACATACACTCCCTGTGGACATTGAAACAAATCTGTTTGAAGACCAAAATCTAGAGCCTGACATGCCAAGAATCTGAGGTGTTTTTTCAGGCTTTATGAACCTTATTCTTGCTGTATTAGAACAGTTCTGGGACAAATGAGGTCAGCACATCTTTATTCCTTCTTACTTTATTCTTTCAGCTTGAAAGTGTCCTGTGAAGGCCAGGCACTCATATTCTGTATTTCTAGAAATACTTTGAAGCTAGGTGATAAGAACAAGGTAGACTCTAACAGTTCAGATAGAGAAAGAGGCTGTAAGACTTCTGTTTCTTTTGCTGGTTTGATTTCATAGACAGCAGCTTGAAGTTGGCTTGAAAATGTTCATCCTGTTGGTTAGTAGCATGTCTTCATGCTCAGACAAGGCAATCAGTGAGGTCAAAACAAGGTACAGAAGCAAGTGTTGTACAGCTGGATCAATGTCAAACTCAAGAAATAGGAATTAGAGGAAATATTTTCACCTCTTAGAGCACCTATAGCTATTTTGTAGGTTAAAGACAATCCTCTCTCTATGAATACAGACACAATTGAAAGAAAGAAAGAAAGAAAGAAAGAAAGAAAGAAAGAGAGAAAAGAAAGAAAGAGAAAGAGAAAGAGAAAGAAAGAGAAAGAGAGAGAAAGAGAGAAAGAGAGAAAGAGAGAAAGAAAGAGAGAAAGAAAGAAAGAAAGAGAAAGAAAGAGAAAGAGTGAAAGAAGAAGAAACCCACTATGTGCTGGTGGGTGCATAGAATTATTACAAGAGATGGCCATATATTGTTTTCTGGTTGGAAAAAGAAATTACCCATTCACTTCTTTGTCTTCAACAGCTGCTTTAGGAAGTGAGTTGGTTTGGGTCCATTTCTAATATGTCCAAAACACTGTATGAAATGACAAGTTAACCAGGAACACAGTCATAATGAATCTAGGAAGTTGTCTTCACCAGTGGCAGCACATAGGCCCTTACCTATCATTATTTTTGATCTTCATGCATGGGAAGAAATATTACCTCTATTACCAGGCAGACAGCTGCTTCTCATATCTGTCTCCAGAAAGGAGATAACACTTTTTCCATTTTTGGCATTTAGGGGGTATCAGAGAGCCTTATTGTCTATCCAGCAGCTGTGGGATAAGAAAGATTTCAGTTTTCACTGCTACATGGAAATATGTCATATTCTGGACCCAAAATGCAATGTTTAGTAGCTAAAGAACATGATTTGCCACCATGCAGCACATACAGCAACACCTCAGGTTCAAAATGCTTTCCAGGTGTGCAACAGGAACGGGTTTTATCCCATTGCAGGGGAACGCCAGATGAGGCAAGGCATCTGCTCAGGACCTGGAAGAGGAGAGGGACGTGGGCAGAAGGAAGCAAATGAAAAAGGGAGGAAAGGGATTAGTATATTTTTCTCAAAGAGGATTGAAACAGTTGCGTGTAGGTCCTGTTCAGGGCGTAAGTACTCCAGTGCCTGGGGCAGCAGGCTGCATCCCTGAGCTTTAGCCCTGCTGGCCTCTCAGCTTGCAGAGTTTGGGTGGTCACAGCAGTATTCACCATCTCATCTTCTCGTTGCCTTCCCAGAAACCCTGGCTCTCTGACAGGCACCAGCTCTTCACCCCACACCTGATCCATCCTTCTCCTTTGTCCTTTTTCATAGCAGAGGAAATTCCACCCTTTCCACCCAGCCCTCTCATTCCTGGCAGGAAACTACGGATTTTGCCTATAATGCTTAGAAGCCTTGAGACGGGTCTGAGCAAAGGCTCCAGGTACAGCTGCAAAGCAAGCAAGAAAGGTCACGCTTTCAGGGAGACGAGGGACTTTATGTTTTAAAAAAAAGATACGTGCTTGAAAGGGTTATCACAGTTTACATGAACATCAAGTCACAATTTAGAGTCACTTGTACAGCCTTTTTCTTGACAGCGTGGGAAAAGCAGTCAGAAGACTGAGAACTAAAAGGAACTTTTCCTTAATAATGAAAGCTTAATTAGTATGATTTTCATATGTATTATGTATTTTTGCACATCCTTGACTGAAGAGGGGTTGTTTTATCTGGCATTTTCCAATGTATTTGCAATGCCTCACTTAGTTCCTATTGAGGCTGACTTCAGCAGAGTTAGTTAGACCAGCATGGAGCTTTTGAAACCCTGTTGTACTTCTGTCCTGCTCTTTTGCAGTAGTATTTACAGTACCTCACACTGAGTAAAAGCTGGGGAACAGATCCTCCCCTGATGTAAGTTACCAGCATCATTTTATTTGGAAATGTTTACTTTGTGATTGTGCATGCGTATTTCATTCTTTTTGATCTTTTTATGCATCTGTAACCATAGGGCTGGGATTTATACGATGAGACTCCCTCTGTCGTTCTGTGGGATTTTTCGCTCAGCAGGCACTCTGCAGCTTTGAAGGACTTCATATCTTCAGCAAAATGAGTTCACTGATGTGTCCCAGGAGAGATTGTTGACTGGTCTGTAGATGTAATTTTATGACAATGGATTGTATTCTGAGTTAATGTTTATGCACCATATGGTATGTTGTCAAGTTTCATTGTATTTATGAAGATCTCAATAAAATGAAGAAAAAATAAAAATACACATTCAGTCAATTTTTAAGAAAAGTAACAAAGATTTTTCCTTTTAATTTAAACTTGCCCAGTAAGTCTAACAATAGGTAATAAGAAGAGTAGGACTGGCCTGGGCCAGAGATAAAACATACGAAGTTCTGGAAGTAGTACAAAACCATTTAGGACTATAATCAGGCAGCCTGTTTACAGGTACCTAACTTAGGTACTGCAAGCATTAGGATTTCTAAAATGAGACAAGTACTACAGAAATTGTAATTTAAGATATTTTAGATCCTGGCTCAGTGGAGTCTCCATCCCTGGGGGCTGGTGTTAGGCACCTATTGCGGGTGGTCTGCCTCATGCAGAATACAGCCTACACTGTCTTACTGACTGTCGCTCCTGTGGGATTATTGCAAAGGCATTTTAGGACAAAGCTGTGCGCAACTGAGGGTATGGGAAACCTAAGAAGTAATCTGTGAAACCATGAAAGAATAATCCATTTAATGGGGGATAAAAAAACCGCGCAATACTCACACCCCCACCTTGGGTTTAAAATACCGCAAGAAATTCAAGGAACAAAGTAAATAGCTCACTTGCAGAATTCTTTTCACTCAAATTTAATTTCTTCCTACTGTGGTCATTACCGATTTGTTTGGTTTCTTTTGGTAAAATAGTGGGGGAAAACTCTTTAAATGTGTCATTAAACACAGAAATAATTTTCCATTAACATATTTGTAGTGCAATGTATGTACTGCTAAGAAACATGTACATACATACATTAAAAATGTCACATGTATTTTTGTATTTCTATACAGGGAAAGTGGAGGAGGGAGCTTAAAAGTGATTGCCTCTTTCTTCCCCACTTTCACAGTGTAATGTGTCTCCTGCAAATGAATTTCCTCCACTCAGGCAATGTGCCTGCATGGGATCCACTAAGGTCTGTAGCATTCTACAGGGCTGCTGGGTCCAGACAGCAAAATCCATTGGAAGGATCAGGCATAAAAAAATATAAGCATGTAATTAACTTTATGAAAGCAAATAGTCCACTGACTTTCTGGGAGACCACTTGCTCAACATGATGAATACACTAAGCCTGTGTATAAACCTTTTCAAGTCTGAGATATTTTACTATCAAATCCTTGGCATTTATGTAAATATGTATTGAGCACAATACATTTCAATCCCAGTGGAACTCTCTGGATGCCCATACGGTCATCCAAACTATTAATATTTTTATCCTATCTTTGGAAGTACTGTTCTCTTCAGAATTAACAAGATAAATGGGTCACTTGCAAGAAATGCTAGAAGTTGGCTCTGGCAGATATTTCTTTTTCCTTTTCATCTTTGCTCAGAATTAGCTATTCAATTAAGAATAATTTAATTACAGTACAAATATATGTGTGTGGGGGGGTGTCTTTAAAATTGGAGCATGAAGAGTAGCTCACACTTGGAATATGCCTACTTTAAATCATAATATGGGCTAACTAAGAAATTTGTCATTGCATTGGTGGAAAGTGCATTATTGTGACTCTCTTGTGTAGAACAATTAGGTAGTTCCTTTGTACCATGTACAGACCACCAGTTGCACAGAGTTCAGTCAGATCTTCACGGGTCTTTATCAAGCCAAAAGCCATACTTGTAACTGTTGAGTGACAAGAAAAAGGATTTTCAGCAATGTTTGAAAGGCAAGAACAGAGCTGATAATCAAATATTCATCACAAAAAGAGGGGCAAGAAGAGCCTTCACTTTGGGTCAGGGATCTAAACTGCACAGATGCAGCTAAGCCTGTTACAGTGGAGCACTCAACTCTGGGTAACAAACTAGGTTCTGCAACATTTAAATTGTTTTTGAAAAATAAAATACCTTCTGCAGAAAATCCACAGGTTTTGGTCATGTGGTTTTCCTGGGCTCAATAATTTTTTTGTGTGAGCAAGGAAAACAAGATTTCCCTCCCTTTACTGCCTTCAAATCCTTTGCACATCCCCATGCTGAGCCGTAAAATGTGTTTCTGTAATCTATTTCGTATGACAAGCAGAGGCTCATTGATTCCATCTTTGCATATGTCCTTAAGAACCCATTTGAAGGGCTCCAAGAAACAACTTGCATTAAGAGAATATTAAAGGTTCAGTTCTGTCTCAGTCATGCCAACAATAGCCTTCCTGTATGACTGGTCCCCCTGATCTCCCTGCAAGGAACTGCCCATCCTGAGGCAGAAGAACAGACTCTGCCTCATAGCCTGTGTCATCCATCTGCGGCAAAAACCACTAAGGTCCACTTAAGGCTAGAGATCCCACCAAGCTATCACACTCAAAGCATATGGCTATCATCCCGACCAACTGTCATGTCTACAGTCTAAGTGACCCCATACTCATCCATCACACTCAGCTGGTGAAGAAGCCATATGCATGAATCCTCTGAAAGACTCAGTCAACCATGACCTTAACTGTAGCTCAGCCATCACTTGTGCTACCGCACAATTCAAACCCTAAATGTGAGCGACTTTTATGCTGCTGAGAAATACTTTGCTTGACCAGTAGACCTTGCAGATCCAGAGGCCAATAATACAGGCCTGGGGCTGGTGAAGCTGTGGGGAAAAAAAGCCCCAGAGACCAGCAGCACCTCAGGCTAGAAGTTAACAAAGATCTTTTTTGTTCTTTTAATACCAGCTAAGGACCTGAGACAGAAAAAAAAAAATCTCGTTCTCCTTCAGTCTCAGAGATAGAGAAACCATTCTTGATTAAATACTGTTATTAATAGTAGTAATTTGCCTTTAAGCAAGACACAAAATGTGATGAGTTTGAGCCTGCTGCTTGCTCACAGTTTTGGAAAGGCATGAAACACCGGAAACTCTGGTATTAACAAAAAAAAAAAATATCTGTGCTACCTCAACACTAGACCTTTCTTCCACTCCTATAAAAATATATGACCATGTCACTGCGGCATTAAATGGAGAAATTACTGGGACTCAGGGAAGGAATATCCTTTTACAAGACTTTATTTAATGGCAAGTTTTCTGATAGTTGCCATACCTCAGAATGAGATTGCATTGGGAATAGCAAATGCTCTTAAGGATGTTGCTCCTAGGGGCCACAGAGTTGCACACTGTTTTCAACAAAGGTTCCTCATGGAACTGCACTGTCATGCCGAGTGACATTCAAATGACAAAAGCTATTATCACAGAGATCCTGAAGCATTTATGTCCCTACTCTTGCCCTCTATTTCACTGCTTCTACTTACTTTGCTTTCTGCTGATATAACGGACATGTGCAGAAAAAGCATCCTGATGATCAGATTTCTTTTGCTATTTCCTCATTACAGGTATACTGGTAACTCTGCAAGTTTATTTAACCATGTCTCAATACTACCTTGCCTGAGCGCTGTTGATCTTTGTTGGCTGAACTTAATTGCAGGAGACATCTAGCACCATTAGTTTTGAATTTGTGGTTTGAGAGTTCACCTATAAACACAATTGTTGTTGCCACAGGAATTGGTCCATCATGTTGTATCACCTCTTTTGTCACATGAACAAAAATGTAACTGATTTGTACAGTAGATGGAATTTCTTAAAGTAAAGACTCCAGGCAGGACCTTAGCCGCTGGATCATAGCCTGCCTCCACTTTCCCTTCCTGTCACACAGCAGAGGCAGTGCTGGGTTCCCCCAAATCATGTTGAGGGGTGGTGGGAGGCCTTTCCCCACATTTACTCACCAGTAAAACATGGGTGGTCAATAATGTCCCCCTGACTTTGCTAGAAAAAAACTTGGTGTTGACAACATGCCAAGAGCAAGGTGGAGGTACCTATTACGTGAAGAGGACTTCAGCCTCCTTTCCCCAGTGCAAATGTACATTGGCTATTGGGAGCTAAGGACTGACCGGGGAGAGAGAGGCAAGCCCTGTACGCACAGCTCTTGGACTTCTCTAACTGTGGGTATCCAGCAAGCTGAGCCTCGTCCCTGCCTCTCACAAACAGCTGCCAGCTTCTTCATGAAGTGACAGACACACAGAGATTACTGTGGTCCTTCCGGGCTTGTACTGCTTAGATAAATCCCCATTCTTTGCCTTTGCAGACAATAAGCCCTAGCACATTACACAGCCCATGTCTAAACAACCAGCAGTTCTGCACATTGCTCTGCTTAGAAGAGATTTATCATGTTCTGTGTTTACAGTTTGTCCTTTCTTTGTTGTATCTATTGAGCCTTAGGTTGCAAACTTTTCAAGGTAAAGGGCCTGTTATGTTAGTTGTTTGCTATGCTTCACAACTGTATAGACTAGCAGCACTATGTAGGCGTATTCCTTCTGAGCTTTATACTTGGAAACATTATTTTGTGCAGAAATTAGTCTAAGATAGATAGTTACTTTGTCTTTACTTCCCCTGTGGACATCTATTCCAGACTTAAGCTGCCTTTTTCAGATTTCAGCCAACTTTTGGATTAAATTTTGAATTTCTGTTTCAGTAGACTTCTAAGTGTACCCAGTCCTCCAGTTGTACCAGCTTGGTTGCTGGGGATTTTTCAAACACTCTCTTCTTCTCTGTTGAAAACATTGCATTGTATGTCTTCACTTTAAAATATTATCACGCAACTCTTTAAAATCTTTTTTATGATTTTGAAATCTTGCAAGGATTTCAATTAGAAATATTTGGCACACATCTCCTGCTACATTTTATTTCTACAGGATAATTAATTAAGCCTAAAGACTTACGTATAGAACTGCAGTAAAATGAAGTGTGAACTACTTGCTTAAGCCTCAGAGCCCCATACACCTTTCCTCATGAGTCTGTTTGTCCTGCAAAGAGAAAGAAGAGTTATTAAAAAGACCAGCAAAAATACTAGGCCTACAGAGGATGTACGGAGTATTTTGACAGAGTAACTTGAGTGCAGCACCACATCATTAAAGTCAGCAAAATGGTGAAGGAAAGGTTTGCTACAATCCACAGCCTGGAGTGAGGTCACCAACTAAACTGACTTCATGACAACAAAAGATCCTAGACTGATGAGAAAGTGTCCTCTGACAGAGGTCAGCATTCCTCTGCCTAAACGAGTCTTTCAGGCTTGTGGAGGATAAAATGTGTTAGCTTGACTTGCTTGGGCATATCACACAATAGCATGTGACCATCAGCACTGTGAAACCTTTTGTGGGTTATAAAATGATTAACTGACCATTCAAATTCTAGAAATGTTGCATTCATAGCAGCAATCAGCTCCTCAGAGAGGAGGCAGCAGAGTGTGAAACCTGAATTCAAGCAATGGGGAGGCTGAAAGAATAATTAAAATTAGAAATAACTTAGAGCTGCTAGAAATTATATTCAAGGTTTGCAGTATAGCAATAATATCTATATTTATTGACGTGGTTCAGCCCCAGCCGAGCCCCACGCACCGCTCACTCACCCCTCTCCCGGCAGGATGGGGAGGAGAATGGGAAAACAAAGGCAAAGCCCCATGGGTTGGGGTAAGGGCAGGTTACTGGGATGGCAAGGCAGAGGGAAACAACAACAGTACTGATAACGGAATATACAAAACGGGTGATAACAGAAAGCGACTTACTGACCTGATGACCGACCAGATGCTCAGCCCACACTCAGCTCGTCCCGGAGCCACGCCGAACCCACCCCTCCCTGCCTGGCCCCCTTTTATGGGAAGCATGACCTCACATGGTATGGAATAGCCCCTGGCCAGCTTGGCTCACCTGTCCTGGCTCCTGGTGAAAATTAACTCTATCCTAGCCAGGATGTTTATGTAGATGTGTGTGCATGCACGTGTGTGCAATGACAATGACATAGTTTCCAAACAGAAAGACAATTGTCAAAAAGTGTTCACCAGCTATTACAATTTTCCAGAGTGAACTGTTTTTAAATATTCTCTGAGGACTTCTGGTCATAAATATTTCTAGAGAGTATGCACTTAACTCATGCCAATCAATACCATAAAGCAACACTACAGCTAAGTTAGCGAAGTAGAGAACTCTTACTTATTGACTAAAACCTGATGATTCTTGTATCTAAGGCTCCAGTTCTGCAGCTTATATGGTAATAGTATTCCTAGTTTCAGAAGGTGTGCATGCTGATATTATATTTTTATATATACGACTAAATATTTTATAGCCTATTTGCCTATTGAGGAAACTTCTACCTTGGGGAAAAAAACATCCTCTTACGAATTTTCTTTAACTTTACAGGAGACTGCCTTTCTCAGAACCAGGATCTCTCTTGGACATTTCAAAGGACTACACACAGGACCTACTTTCTTCTCAAGGGACCTAAGATACTGTGTTTGACTTTTAAGTCAGCCCTAGTATACGGATGTGGACTTCAGGTAGAATGAGCAATGCAAAGAACTTGCTTGGACTTGGCGTCTCCTTGTATTTTTGGGGACTGATGGACCTTACTACAACTGTGCTGTCAGGAAGTGCCAGACCCCTCACTGAAGGACAAGAAGACAACCTGTCAGACAAGCTGCATCAGCGTATGAAGCGGAGCTGGGTATGGAACCAGTTCTTCGTTCTGGAAGAGTACACTGGAACTGACCCTCTCTACGTTGGGAAGGTAAGACCCGCACCAGGAGGATATCTGGCAGAGTGTCTGTGTATCTGCAGGCCGTGGTGAAGCACGGGAAGTTTCCCTAAGTGCCTTTACCTTCTTTCTGGCAGTAAATTTATCTGCATTAATTTCACTTCTGCTTCCAAGAGCTTTTGACCAGTGTCACCTTCGTTTGGGAAGAATTTCTGTTTCAAGGGGTTGTCAATATTTTTGCCTATTTCAAAGAGATCTGCTGCATCAATCATCATCTGTAATTGAGGTAGTGTTAAGAAATCTGCAGTGATCTTTCCAGGGACTCCTACAATGTCAAGGCAAAGCAAGGTTATATTGACATATGGGGATTAGGAAAGAAAGGGAGAGTTTGTGATCATCTTTCTGTCTGTGATCAAGTCAGCTGGAAGCTGAAACTCACAATCAAATTAAATAGCCAGTTTCTCTTGAAAACTGACATTTCAGTTTTTGTTTTCAGCAAATCTCTAGGGTCAGAGTATCTTCTTGCTTACCACAGCTTGACTGCAAGTTAGTTCTGTGGAGTACAGAGAAGTTGCTCCAGATCTAGAAGGGTAGAAGGACAGCTCATTAAATCCAACCATGAAGGGTCCTATTTTTGGATCCCTTATAGCCCAAGAACCTACATATCAGTAGAGATATGTGTAAAATGGATGCCAAAGCTCACCCCATCTACTTGGTAGTATTTTGCATTCACTTTTCTGTAGCTCCTTGAGGAACAAGCTGATGGAAATCAGACCAGTGATGCCTGCCATCACAATCTGCCTCACTATAACCATTCTCCTTTTTCTGTTTTCTGAGTGTTTTTAAAAACACTGAATTGTTTAAAGTATTGACCCTCTTATTCAAAGAGTTATGGTCAGCACCAACTTTTCTTCTAGTCTACACCAAGGTCAAAAATCTGGAAAAAGTGGGGAGGGGGAGAGTTAGTGTGCTTAAGTGAACAATACGATTAAGATTTTACATGACTAGAATATCAGATACCGCTATGATGAGTGCAGACTACATATAGGTAGATGTGAAAAATTAAGAATGAAGAAAGGATGTCAGAAAACAATTCCTTCAGATTTCATTGGTTATGTTTACATGATCAAGTCTCCTTCTTTCCTTCCAAGCTATTCATCTGCAGAAAAAAAAAAGAAAAAAAACATATCCCAAGGCCCATTTTGGACTTGTATTTATCATTCTACAACCCCATAGAGCTAAACTGTGCCCTCAGTCACACCAGTATAAATCAAAATGAATGCACAGGCTTCAAAAGACCTCCTCCTGATTTGTCCCTGTGTGACTGACAGCAAGATGTGCTCTCCTTCCTCCAACAGCAATGGCATTACTAGCAATTGCTGCCAAATGAGACCTCATTAGTCTTCATTCATCTCTGCACCTAGCTTTTCAGCTCTTGATATCTCTATTGACTAAAGAAATTAATATTTGTTTTTATGCAATTCCCAGCTTTGGAACAAGGGCCAGACATATTATTTCACATACTCAACTTCATCCGAAATGACTCCAGACGTGCACTGTGAGCTGAATTTTAGCTAAAACAAGTACTGGAAGAAACCAACTCATCTTTGTTTTAGACTTGATTGAGTCATTAGGAGCACAAAAACTTGGCACGATCAGCAGTACTCTTGAGCTCGCTACCGCTCAGCTCTGCTGAACCAGGGGAAACAGAGGTGACTCTTCATGGTCTGTGTCCACCACACAAAGGCCCAAGCTGCCGTGAGGGAGCTCTCTCCAGGACCGCCTACGCCATGGCTGTCTTAGCATAGGGGTGCGTAAGGGCTAATTAGTTCCCACGGTTAACAGGGCCAATTAGCCCCATGCACTGCTGAGCTGACATGGCTGATGTCTCTGAAGAGACATCTTCCTAACTCTGCATTGCTCTGTGTAGACCAGACACCAGGGAACTCTGCTGCCAAAATGGGCCTCGAGGGGTCAAACATTTCATCTTCTCCCATCCCTGAACTGGGTGCAGAGCAGCCAGCCAAGCAGTGGGATGAAAGCAGTGGGGGCTGCCGCCAGGGAGAGGCTTCCCCTCGTCTCGTACAGCCAAAGGCACAGGCCCTTGGCAGAAGCTGCAGCCCACCATGATTCGTTGCCCCACCTGCATTCATGCTGCCTGTGTCTTAGGGATCCTTAGGAAAGGGGTCAACAGGGAATAGACTGTGGGCTGAATTAATTGTTCTGGCAGGCCAGAAATTTTTCAGCCCAAGTCACCCCAGGCCGACTCAGAAATAGGTCTGGAAGGGCTTGCAGAGAGGAGGGCAGAGGTGCAGAAGGACTCCCAGCCTACTGCTCGTGGCCAGCACCAGCCCTCCAAACAGCCCTGGGTCCCACGCCTGGCCAGGCAGAGCCTCTTCTAACTGATACCACCCACGACACCCTGAAACATCCAGCTAGCCAGGCCTTGCTTTTATCTGTCTGCTCTCTCCAAGCCTGTATCAGAAAGACTGCACAGCATAGATCCAGTTGTATTTACTTTATAGTCTAAGGGCTTCCCATAAGAGAGGGGCTCTTCTGATGCTATTGTACAGCTGTTTCTGGCTAGCTAGGTATGACTGAAGCAACCCAAAAAGCACTTTGACTTGAACCATAGGTCCAGGCTTGCCAAATATTATTTTCAAGGCTGCTATGAAAAATGTATTTTGCTACATAACTGTAAGGCAAGTTGCAAAATATCTTCTGGACAGGGAAATGAAAAGAAACTTCTTGACGTGAAGTCAGTACAATTTTTGCTTTTCTCCAGTGCTCATGATCCTAATTTAAAGTATTTTAGCTTCAAAGGGTCCCTGGTCCTGTCACGGATAAATACAAGGCTCCAACTTACCTAGAGGTTGCCATTATTGCCTAATAAGATGAACGAGGGGAACCAAAGCTCCCACGTTTGCTACAGCAGGTATTTTCCACATTCATCCAGCAGCCTAAACTGTGTCAGTAATTGAACTGGGGACAGACTTCACCACTTTGCTGTGTCGGAGACTCCCTAACCCTGTTTCAAAGGAAAGAGGCATTTGAACCACAGCAGCTGAATGAGTGAATAAAATGCATCCTTTCTACAGACTATCACTGCAAATCAACCAAACTCACTCGCACATCCTCACAAAAATCCCCTGCAGGTGCTACCTCCCTGGAGGCAGAGAAGGGGGACCACGTCAAGGATGGAGTCACAGCCCGGTGAGTGGAGCTGCACGAGTCCTCCCCTGAGGTGCCCTCGGCAGCACCACTCTCTTCCACGTGCCCTTTGCAGGGAAACGTGTCGTTCAGATGCAGATGTAGCCTCCTTAATCTTTTGTACTATCCTCATCAAAAGCAGCAACCCAGGTTGACACAGTTAACAATTTCTCAGGAGTTATCGGCTTTATTCCTCCCATAGTCCATTCTTTAATATGGAAGAGAAAGTACAAATGAATTCCTCCTACTTCTGTGTCAGCCGCATAGCAGCACAATTTATTGCACCACCCATAAACCAGAAGCAACTTAAAACTTGATCACCTTTCTACCGCAGTGACCTCTGCATACACCCCAAACTGATAATGGGTTTGGTGTGAGCAATGGTGTGAGCTTCGGTCCCTTCAGACACCAAATTCTTTCAGATTTATTGCAGTCTGGAAGTATTAGGTCTTTTATGCTCTTTTTTGCTTTGTCTAGAAAGAGCAGGTTATTCGAGAAGCTGCAGAAGTGCTGCTAGCATTTCTTACTGCCTAGCCTTGGTTGAGACCCAATGTTTTTAACAAATCACAGTTAGACAGAGATCCTCTTGTACTCCCAATTTCTTATTAGCGTGCCATGTTCATTCCTTGTTTGCTCCCTACACAACTGCATTCATTCCAAATAGGGCTCTGGACAGAAGGTGTAATTTAACCCATGAGTTCAATTCAGTATCTTCCTCTAAGTCTTTTGAACTTTCCCAAACACCTTCTGCTATTTTAAAAGATGCTTTCTTTTTTCTTTTTTCTTTTTTCTTTCTCTTTTTCTTTTTTCTTTTTCTTTTTTCTTCTTTCTCTTTCCCTTTTTCTTCTTTTTCTTTTTCTTTTCCTTTCCTTTTCCCTTTCTCTTTCCCTTTCCCCTTCCTCTTCCTCTTCCTCCTCCTTTTCTCCTTTTCTCCTTTTCTCCTTTTCTCCTTTTCTCCTTTTCTCCTTTTCTCCTTTTTTCTTTCTTTTCCATTTTTCTTTGCCTTTGCCCTTTCTTTGACTTTGAATTCGACTTTGACTTCTTCTTTCTTTTTCTTTCCTTTTTCTTATTTAACAAGGACTTGTTGATGTTCCAAAGCACATTTTCTTCCATCAGGCACAGCTCTAATTCCCCAATCACGTCTAACATCTGTATCTGTCTCAGCAGCTGCATTCTCTCACTGACGCACTGATGCACTAAAACAAATGCCCAAGATGTAGCTTAGTGGTTCTGAATCAATTTGAAAAGCTATAATAGTGTCCTCCTTCTGGAAGCATCCTGTTTACTAGCTCCTACAGTGATAATCTCTGAGTTATGGGTGTTTAGGGTAAATAATGACAGCCACTGTCTTTTTTCAAATTAATCACAAGATGGTGTTTGCTGAAGATACGCCACTTTGCAGTCCTGGCACCTGCGTGTGAATTAGTACACATGGCAGTCATCTAAATTTGTCTGTTTGCCACTGCCAAATTTTTCTGGGCTTATTCTTCCTCCATTTAGCTGACACATCACCTGAGAGCTGCCAGCATTCCTCCGAAGGACCGATGTCTCTCAGATGCAGTAGTCCCTGCAGAGACCAGTGGCAAAGTGATGCAATGAAATACCAGTGACCTGGCACGGCAGCTGTCACAATCTGCGCCTTCAGCTCTTGCAGCCCCTTTGCAGTGCTGCTGCCCTTAACGCTCGGTGCCCCAGCAGTCATTAAGAGCCGATGGGCCGCCTACATACAGACCTGTCTGCGGGGTGGGGTGTGCCGTACAAAACCATATAGGTCCCATCTCAGCTGAAATCAGTCTTACCCTAAAAACAGGAGTAGGCCCAAGTTTTGCGTAGGTCATGTGCTGCACTCTGAGGGGCTAGCAAGGAAAACAACCTCCAGAGAATGAGTATCTTCCAACCAGACTCTTCACTGGGGAAAATGGTCTTTCAGTTCCCAATTCAATGGCTCCATGTATCCTAAAACAGCTGAAGAGCTGGTCCACTGGTATTAGAAAAGCTTAGGTCAGATAATCCAATTTGTCCGCATCCCTATAAAACTTCTTCCTATGTGATAAGTTATTGTACGGTTTTCAGCGTGCTTTTAAATAGCTCAGAGGTGAGATTTCTTCTCTCCTTTTTTCTTCAGAGAATAGCCTGTAATCAAATGTATCAAGTTTGACTTCTGCTTTTCCACACAAATTATCCATTTATATTTGGATTCTTTCTTCAAATCCTACCAATCCTGTGTTCATATATTCAGGTTATTATTCCAAGATTTTTCTCTCCAGTACAAATATTTACCTCTGTTTGGCCCCATCCTCCACAATTATTCCCATATGTCCTTTGAGCTCACCAAAGCATTAAACACACACTTAATTCTGACCACATTTCTTGAGATAATTAGCTCATATATGCATTTTAAAACGTGCTTAACTGAATCCAGCCCACTTCAAACACTTTTCTTTATTATTTATCTGGTTTTTATTCATGTCTCAAAATGATAATCACACTGGAAAACAGTATTCACACCTGAACCATTCTCAAAAATCCCATTTTGATTATTGCACCTCAAGTCTATTGCCTTCCTGTCTTTTGGGACTGAACCAATACCATCTCTGGGCATTTGTCTTCATGCTTTGTTCCTCAAAAGCAGGGAAGTTTGAGCATACTGTTAAGCATCTTCATAGTGTGAGTGAAATTAAGTGATTTGTTTGTCTTTTGATAGTCATTCCCATATTTCATGGGAACCAGGTGTTTAACAGAATGGTAGTCCCCAGGATGATTTGTTTCTCTGTTTTAGGTGATAATTAGCACTGCATTTACTTTTCTTCTGTTCTGTTGCATTCACAGCTATCTGTGGCTGCTCAGAACTAATTAGCAGTCATGCAATAAATCCATTTCCTAATTCCCTAGAAAATCTGGAATGCCTCTCATCTCTACAGCCTGCCATGGCTTACCTTACGTACTGTTCAACAATAATTCTTTCCTGAAAATGTAAGGACCCAGCCTAATTTTTTTTTTTCTTTTTTGGGGTGGGGGGGCGGGGGGGAATATTTCTGAATCATGACAGATACTGAGTAGCTCTCCCATCCTGCTTTCCCCTTGATCCCAGATTTGCCTTATCTGCCCCAGCATCATGCTACCTCTGGAATATATGACTCCTCTTAAGCCATGTGAGCAAGCACAGTCTGCAGCTTTGCTGACCTCACCTTATCCCAGGCCTGGCAGTGAGTCCTTCTCAACGGTCATTGCAACCAGGCAAAAGATAATTATTGTGTTGAGTGAGATTTCAAAAAGGCACAAGGCCTGTTCTTGTTTGGGTGTCTCTGCCTTTTCTTCTGGCACAGCTGTGGGTGCAGAAATGGGAAGACAGGAGAGGGGTTTTAATTGCAACTCTGTGATACAGACTTTACTGAGTATCTGCCTTTTTCAGCAAAACAAGTTCATTAAAACCAGCTTGTGAGTCCCAACAGTGAGACCAAATTGCTTAGGATGCTCACATGCTTAGTGTCTCTCAGCAGCTGCTTGCCCAGCTCATGGTCTAATTGAATCCTCTTCCTTTCCGCAGCTCCACTCTGACATGGACAGGGGCGATGGTTCGATCAAATACATCCTCTCGGGAGAGGGAGCTGGCATTGTTTTTACAATTGATGATACCACAGGGGACATTCATGCCATTCAGCGACTGGACCGGGAAGAAAGGTCACAGTACACCCTGAGGGCACAGGCTCTGGACAGGCGAACGGGTCGGCCAATGGAACCGGAGTCAGAGTTCATCATCAAAATCCAAGACATCAATGACAATGAACCCAAGTTCCTGGACGGACCTTACGTAGCCTCTGTTCCAGAAATGTCACCTGTGGGTAAGGCAGATTTTGTGGAGTCCCTTCCCCCTGTAAGCAAATTGGAGACGGTCATTAAATGTAAATTCCCTGACTTCTTGGATTCAGCTTTTGCCTCTTGCGCAGGAGCTGCAGGGCAGGAGAGCTTCCCGCAGGGTGCCTGACTGCCGCAGAAGAGGGATAGCAGGCTTTACACCACCATCAGCTGGGCCCCTCTGAAAAAAAACATGCCGAGGGAAGCAGGAGAGCTGAAAAAAGGTGTAATTCGAACATGCCACCCTAAGACAACTTGCAGTAACGTAGTGCCCCTTCCCTCCTGCCGTCAGATGGTAGCAACAGTGATGCCCATTAGACATCCATTATCATCCAGAATACAACACAAGTCTAGGAACCTATTCTGGTTCATACTGAGAGCTGAAATACTGTCCAGGAGACCTTGAAATCACGGAGACATGACAACAATTATTACCAGCTTTGTTCCTTCTAATCTGTTTAAATCTGCAAGGAACACAGTTCAGTGGATCCCATTTGCTCTCCACCTTGAGGGAGTGGGATCATGTCAAAGACAGTTCTGTTACTGCAATGGAGCCAGAAGACATACAGCAGCTTTCCTATATACAGAAGTCAGGAGAAATGATTTCCATATAACTAATCCAACAGTCACATAAAATACTGTTTTCCTGTACTTTTGTCTGTCTTTGGAGATGCTTATTGCTTTTGGGTCTGTGACATCACTACAAAGATAGTACCATATAAATCACATGTCCTGAAGTTATAGATATGCTTCAACTTCTCATTCTTCAATATTATGTCAACATAAAGCTAGAGACAAGCATCAAATACAAAAGTTCTGTTCAGAAATAATATTTCTTAATGGTAACGGCTAGCTTGAATTCGGATTTATTTTCCAGCTAGTATCTAGTAACACTAGATTTGTTTCTAACTTAAGACATTATGTACAAGGCTAGATACATTCATAAAGGCATTGTCTGACATTTTAAGGAGTCAAAACTCACATATATTTCAAACAGTTATGCCTTACCTTCTCCTTGTTCTTGATAAATTACATCACCTCCAAGCCATTATTAGCTTCAGAGGAAGCAGACCTTGAAAACCAATTGAAGAAAAGAAATACATATGCATCTGTGCAGGTTCCAAAAGGCACTTCAGCAGGGTATAATCTCTAGGCCATGCAATGTAAATTGCAATCCCACAGAGAGATTATCTCAGACATACAATCCTTCATGCTCGCTATTTGTGTACAATTTTCATCCCTTAGTCAACATACAGTGTCCATGGGCCCGCTGCAGCAATTCGTGATTTATGTCAGCATAGCTATAGATCTTATCTGAGCTGCCTTTAAGTAACATTTAATATCAAGAAAAGGGGAAAAGAAGCAAGCAGTATATAACTGCCAGCTCTCTGCAAACCATAATGAAGTACTGTTAGATCAGCAATTCTGTAACAGTGGTCCATAGAGTACTTGCTCTTTTTTATCTTCTTATAGACGCATGATGAATTTATGCCTATTAATTCTTTTAGCGCTAATGAGATACAAGTATGAGCAGTAAGTACAAGTACCGTGAGCATCAAATGAAGAAGTTCAGTGTGGGAAAGCTCGTTAGGCATTTCTATTTATTTTGAACTGTGTACTTTTCATGCCAGCTTTTTATCTCACAAGGTCTCACCTGATGGGTTTTTTTGTCAGGCACCTCAGTTATCCAGGTGACAGCGACAGATGCTGATGACCCAACCTATGGGAACAGCGCAAGAGTAGTGTACAGTATTCTCCAAGGACAACCATATTTCTCTGTGGACTCTCGGACAGGTATGTTATTTCATCAGGGAATGAGGCAGTGTGAAAACCGAAAGAAAAAGTTTCAAGCAGAAAGAAACGGCAGTGTATCATGACTGTGGTGAGAGAAATGTATTTCTATGGCTTGGAGCCAAGATAGAGCAGCACTGTGCGAGGGTTGAAGCAAGGCTGTGGTAATGAGCTCCAGAAGAAGGACATGCTTTCTGCAGTGATACGTTCATCTGAATGACCATATTCTGCAGCTTGGGAGCTCCGCGAGTTTGGTTCTGTAAATATTCTTGTTGGCTTCTATCATTGCAACAATGTCTTCTTCAGCAGATCTAGTTGGTAACAAGGGTTAGTGGGGAAAAAAAAAAGCAATCTATGAACCAACAAGGACTGGAAAGTGCAGGCTAAAGGATGAAGTTATCTGGAGTAGTTTTACCTAAGGGCATTCTTGTTAATAACCTTAAATTTATCTATAGGACACTCGCTCTGTTTTGCTTGCTTGCTCTCCCCCTTTTCTGTGTATATCCAAGGTTTATATCCAAAAGAGGAATCTGACAGGTTTTGACAGTTTCTAAAGGGCGTTTGTAGTGCTAAGGTCAGAAACTCATGAGACAATAGTCACTGCTGAGCCCTAGGCGACAAAATAGAAAAAAACACTGCATAATCTACTTTTGAAAGTTAGCAGTTTATTGAGTAGGTGCTCTAGCCAAAGACAAACTTGTATGTGGCATGTTATTTCCTCTGCTCTTTGCAATATAAATAAAACAGTAATGTTCATTTTGTAATCAGGTTATCAACCACAGACAAATAAGGGCATAATTATAGATTTGCTAAGTACTGAATGATTTCTAAGAAAGCAAAGCAGCAATATTCAAGGTCAGATCTACTACAGATTTAATTGCTAGAGTGCAACTTAGAAGATAGGCCCTTAAGTTCAAAATCATGTCCTTGATTGGTATTTAACCCAGAAAGGATCTTTTTCTCCACTTATTAATTTCCTAGTCACTTAGACCTGCATATCCAGACACGTCCAGAGCAATCTCAGCCTTCGCGAGGGCACCCATTTAGGCTAAGCACAGTTGTGAGCCAGACACTGTTTCCCCATCACAGGCACAGAACTATGCAATTACAGCGCTCATGTTCTTCTAAAACAGAGCTAGAGCATAACCGATCACCAGGTCCTTTATACTGATGCGTAGTGATTAAAGCACCTAATAGTGGGCAACCCATTTCAATACACTCCTCTGCTGGAAGCACTTGGGGTCCTTATCCTTCACCTCCCGACACAACCTCCTGGTTCCTGAAGCATGCTCCTGTTCCTGTTCTGTCACTGGCCTCACAGATGTGGAACAAATGTATACGTGAAGGCACAACTTCAAAGGAAAGCTGACAGCCTCCTCCTTCTTTTTTTCCAGAATACTTTTACAGCTTGTCCATGATCATATTCCCCTAGAAGGTAAAAAATGTGGATTTAAATCCCCTCAGGCAGGGTAGGAAAAGGCCCCTGAGTCTCCCACTTCCCAAGAAACCATCTGGCTATTACAGAAAAGAAAGGACATCACCTCTGCTCTTTAATACTTTTTTTAAGAGAGTGAACTTCAGTCAGCTTGGTGAAAGAAATGGTACCAGCACCTTTATTTTGGAAGTCCTGAGGATCTGAGCCTCTCCCATAGCCCTAAGGAATGTTTTAAGGTTCATCACCATCCTCAGCATTTCCTTGCTGACCTGCCGTGTGCAGCAGCATCAGAGGCTCCCTGTTCAGCACGGCTGCTCCTCTGGGTCGCATTTGGAGGAACATGAGCCCCAACCTGGATCTGAGTCCTGGTGTCCTGGACTGGCCCTCCTCTAGGGACCAGAGACCCCAAAACCAGGCATGGCAGAGCCTGGCTTTTAGGCACTGATGTGGTTTTTTTTTTTAGATCTAGCCTGTTCTGTATTAAGGACAAGCCAAGAGTGGAAATTCCCTACAAAGTATTCATATATGGAGAAAATACTCCCCAAAATGCTAAGCATTTTCGTATCTTATTTATATCTGTGGGAGTTGAGGAACTACAGCACTTCATGGGAGTCACTCAACTTTGCAGTATGAGACTCTTAAGGATTCCACATAGCAAGATTAAAATAGCGCACTGTGAATTGTTCAGTACTGGTCACTATTTCTTTCCTTCTACATACAGTGATAATTGCCAATGCAATATCTTTTTACTGCTTTTTTATTAAACCCATACATTGTCTTTTTGCTAAAAATAAAGACTAAATGCAGATCACTCAAGCTAATAGTGTCCCGATGTGCAAGTATTGCACGTTGAGCCCTGCAACTGGGATGGTGCCTGGAGCTGACACATATTTGCCCCCACAGAGGAGGGCACCCCAAATGTGTCACGGCCCATGTCTAGAAAGGGCCATTAGTGCCCTAGAAAGCGTCCCCTGGCAGTACATCCCCTGGGCTGCATCACCAGCCACTGCTTCTCTCCTGCTAAGGGACCCTCGTGGAGCCGAGCAGCCTCTTGAGCAGTCACGTCGGGCAGGCGTGTTGCGAAGGAGCTAGCTGCCGGCATGCTGTGGGCAAGGAGATGCTGATGGCGTGAGGAATGGTTCACACTGGGAGGACTGGAGGTTTGACAGCTCTGAAACGTAGGCTTTCTGCACCTTCATCCTGGCAGAGAGACATGGGGAAGGGCAGGAGTCAGTGGGGGCAGCCGGGTGAAAAGGCCGGGAGTGCATTCACCGACAGACGTGAAGCCCAAGGGAAAAGAAAGAGGAGCACTCAAACGCCGAGGCAGACACCCGACAAGCTCGGGTGAGGCGAGGCCAGTACCGCGGGCAGAGGCCGGGCACCGCGGATGCGGGCAGCGGGAGCCGGCAGGAGCGCCCGGTAGCGCGGCAGCCCCCGCGGCAAGAGCCGCTTCCCCAGGCGGCGGCGGCGGCAGCGCTGCCCGGGCCGGCTGCTCGCAGCCTCCATTAGAGAAGTGTTGCTGCCACCTCATGTCCTCTCGCAGTAGTGTTACCCCGAAGGAAAGGGACCCTCTGCAGGGTGAGGGGAGCAGGGTGACCAGCCCCCGCCTCCAGCCGCCCCTTCCCAAACCAGCGGTATCTCCCCAAATTCTGCTCTCATAGCCCCCAGCGTGGGTCCCGAAGGGCCCCAGCAAAGCCCGTGGACTTATGTCAGGTTGCCTCCAGGACTGCGTGTGTAGGGACACTCTGGAAAACTCGTCTTGATGTATCTTTTAAGTAATCACATCACTTCCACCTTTTGTGCGGACATATTTATCCTGAGCAGGGCCTTAATTCAGCATAGCGCACTCTGTTCCCGAAATATTTTTCCAGCTCCCTTGGAAGGCAACATTTTAATTTTGAACAGACAGCCTGCCCCACAGCTGATGCATTTTAACTGGGCTTCTTTAAAATTCACACCTTCTGTTAACGTAGATTTAATTTGGGTGAGTTTTACTCTGCCAGGAAAGGTGAAACCGAATACGGAGTCTGGTCTCATTCTTGACATAGGGAGTACAATGCAGGAGCAAGACCACCCCACCTTGTTTGCATATTCTTTAACTGCCATTTCTTTTGTTCCCTAACCCCCTTCTCCCCCCACCCCCCCAATCTCACAGGCTTAATTAGGACAGCTCTAATGAACATGGACAGAGAAGCAAAAGAATATTACGAAGTGATTATCCAGGCCAAGGATATGGGCGGACAGCTGGGAGGATTAGCTGGAACAACCACAGTCAACATCACCCTCTCTGATGTCAATGACAATCCACCCAGATTTCCACAGAGTGAGTACCCACTGCATCAGGACGGGCAAAAAGGGGTGACTGAGTTGTACAGCTGCTGTTTGCTCTCATTTCAGCCATTTTTCAAACTCGGGATAGTGACAATTAGAGATGGGCAGAATTTCAGATCAATGAAGGAACTTTTCCTTCAGAAAAATGTCAAAAGGTAACATTCACCAGCTTGTCTTTCAGAAAAGGTTTCTAACCTCCAAAATCATCAAAAACAACACTTTTTTTTTAAAGGATGGGAAATTAATTTACAGAAAAAGGAAAGGAGATCTTTTGTGTTCCTAGACTGCTCACGGCCATTGCCGTTGGCTGCTAATTGCTGCCCTGCTTCTGTTTTCATCCTATCTCCAAAAGGATGTCTGTCAAATCAGGGACATGTGGCAGTGCTGGAAGTTGAAAGATAATTCATTCAACACTCTAGCCAGGCCGCTGCAGGGGAGCGTCTGGTAGCCGTGCCACCAGTGTGGAGTGCGTTGTCATACAGGCAGCCCTCCCGTGAAGGTTCATCTAAACCTTGGCAATACACAGTTAAACCCTAAGACATGTAAAAGTCACAGTTAATGGAATGCAAAAATAATAAGCAACTCCATTATTATCAGTAAAGTTACTTTGTAGTTACAAAAGTGAATCTCAAAGCACGATTTGCAATATTTTACTCTTTCTTTTTAAAATTTTTTTAGATCAAATTTACCTACATAATTCTGTATTACTGTTAAAAATTGGACAGAAACTTTTTGGGTTTGATTGAACTAAATCTCTCAAGGGATATACTTTTTTTTTTAAAGCAAGCTGATTCTTTTGGTGGTGTAGATCAGTCTCAAGCCATCTTGGTTTTGCTGTTTTTCTCATCTAGCTGAGAAATGAAAACTCCTGCAGTTCTTTTTGTTGCTATTTTTCACCATCTGTTTTTGCATGTTGCACTGCTAAATCAAAGCATTCCACTAAGATCAGCAAGAAGCCTCAACTTCCAATTTTCTTCTGTCAGTGCAACTTGTTGAATGCACCATTGCCAATCCTGTTTTGAAAGTGGCATGAATTGTAACTTTTTGATATCAAACTCTTGATTAAGAAAAATGAGAACGGATCAAACCTAATCCTTGGTGTTATTCTGCCTTATAAGGCTCAATAATTGGTGTAGTCAACAGAATGCAGCAAGAAAGATTTGAACATAATGTATGATGGCAGACAAGTATTTTAGATCCAACGTTTATATTTTTTAAACACGTTTTTAAAATAGCAGCTCTCTTTTTCCCCAGGCTTGCTGCTAAGCAAATTAGTGATGTACCAAATGTGCTCAAGACAGTGTTCGTAGGGAGAGGTAGTATATTTTAGTAGAGTACCTGGTAACTTTGGAAGAAAGGCAAGCCTTACTCAAGTTTGTACAGACTTGAGAAAGGATTTGTGGTGCTCGAAACTTGTGTGTTTATTCCGGCTGTACAAGCTGATCTGATAAAAGATGCCTGGCCTATTAAATCTGTTTCATATCCTGCTTTCTATCATGGCTGCAGCAGCACTGGTGTTAATTGCCCTATTTTTCTAGTTGAAGTTCCCATTTTCAGGTATATTGCTGTTTTGAAAAGAACCTGTTGAACAAACCTGTTGATATGAAAAACACCTAAATAAAACTTTCCCAGGCAATTCAGTCGGGCTGTGGCTTTTTAAAGGAAGTCACAACGCTGTTGCAGCTTTGGGAAAGGTACTAGAGGCTCCCTGCAGGCTATGCAGTATTGTGGCCCGCCCCGATCTACTCTTTGCATCGCTGTGCAGTTTTCCGTTCCTTTTCACAGCCTGGTTTTTGCTCCCCTCTCCCTCTCTGCTGCTTTTGCCAGAGCACTATCAGATGAGCGTGCTGGAGTCCGCTCCCGTCAGCTCCACTGTGGGCCGCGTGGTTGCTAAAGACCTGGACGAAGGCATCAATGCGGAGATGAAATACAGCCTTGTGGATGGAGATGGACTGGATGTATTTGATATTAACACTGATCCTAATTACCAAGTTGGCATCATAACTGTGAGAAAGGTAGTAAAGTTTCCTTTTTATAGTAATTTATATGCCTAACAGTCCTGGTTACATTTTATGTGTGCAATATTCCCTTATGCTTGTAGTAACTTGCTTCCCATTACATGACAGTAGCCCCTTTCCTGCTATAAAACACAATTTTTTTAACATTCATTGCTAAAATATGAAAGCAGACTGCGTTCCTAGGAGCAACCTTTAAAAAGTGAGGACAGCATTAGCATAAACCTGTCTTTTCCCACAAAAGGAATGTTCTGATTCACTATTTATCTATTTAAATATTCTCTGTAGCTTAATTATCCTACAATGCAAGAAATTAGATCAATATTTGCATTTGAACTGTACACATTTTTCACTCCGGTGTCCCACAAACAATAATAAAGCATGCCTTAGAATTATTTATAAACCAATAAAACTCAGGCAGCTTTTTTTTAATTGCTGCTTGAAGATCCATAAATGCTAATTAGGCTAGAAGAAGCTGTCTTTAAAATGGCAGCTGTGAAACTGCTAGTACTCTGTACCTCAGGCTATGCAGAAAGGAATAGAGTATTTTGCTTAGACTCCCTGCTATAGGATATTTATTCTACAATCTTACATAAATGCTAGAAGTTCAGCTCTGTTTCTAGGTTATGAAATTGTAACCATATTTCTGCCTAAGCATAGCTAGTGTACTAATAAGGAAGTATAGTCTCCATTTAAATAGCCTGGGACTAAATTGTGCACTCAAAAGGAACAACACATGAGACAGGTTTGACCCTGCAAGCCTCAATGCCCTACAGCAAAGCATTTAAGCATGTATTTATTTCTCCAACTCTTGTTCACACACACTAGTCTCTAAAGTAAGCGCACGCTCAAGTGCTTTGCTGGGATGAAATAGATGTTGAGTGCAAACTTTAATGTAATTTTTCACTTATTTATTGATGAAAGAAAATAGTTTGTTTGGAATAAATGTGTCGATAAGCTTGACTTTTGTTATTATGAATACAGTTTTACTAGATGTTCGTGTATGTCAGGAGGAGGAGTTATAAAAATTTATGGCATCAATTTATGGCAGATATGTACTGGCATCAGATACACACTGCTCAATCCACCTACTGTACATAAATGTTTGTAAAATTCTATACATGCCTGTAGTTTTTTGTAATGTTATGATTATGAATAGCCAAACATCGGGAAAGTTGTCCTTTGGATCCACTCAAGAAAAAAAAAATAAACTGGTGCTGATAGAAAAGACTATCAAAATGGGGGAGTGAGAGGAGAGAGAGAGAAAATTTCTAAACCCAGAATGAAATCTTCTTTGAAGGAAAGCAAAACTTTCCCTTTCATTTTTCTAGACAGATTTCCCAAACAAAATAACTAACACTTCTATCATGGGCATCAAAAAGTCAGACTTTACAGTTACAGATAAGACCACTGCTTGCGGTCTTGTGACCACTTATCTCAGCCAACTAATCCCACAAAACGTTGAGTGCTTCCCGAAGAGTTACAGCTCCTCCAGAGCTCCCCGCCCATGAGGCTGATACTCACCCCAGTGACAGCCTTTCCCTTCTCCCTGCCTCCGCTTTCGCGCTGCCCATAGCAGGCAGGGGGGTGGGTTACCCAGCCAGCACGGAGCCCAGTGCCCGGGGACCCCCGCTCTGCCCTCCCGCCCGGCCGCTGCCCCCGGTCAATCACTGTCTCACGGCGGTTCCTGCTAAATCCTGGCCGCGCGGTGCAGCTCTCGGTGCCTGTCTCAGCACTGGGGGAAGGAGGACGAGGACAAGGCGGGGTGTCCGTGGGATGCCTCTCCTCTTGGCTGTATCTTGCAGCACGCTTGGTTCGCAGGAGAAGGCAATCTTCTTGCCCTCCCCACGGGACCAGTGTTGGAAAGAGGTTTGAACACACCCATGGAAGATAAATCTGATGGGGGGGGGGCGGCGGTGTCGAGGCGTTGGCACGTGAGAGGATCAGGAGGGAAAGCCACGGTTGATGATGACGGAGGCCAGAGCAAACTGTCTGAATTCAGGAGCATCAAAAATGTGATGGCCTTGCACACTTGTTTGATTTTCTCACTTTTTCAAACTAGGTAATTAAGATTTTTCCTAATGCAGTTGGGTTTTATAGTTATTATGTGCTTGTGTGATTTAACTGCTCTTTTTATTAAGTTTTTTAGTGTACATGCAGTGTTTCTCACACAGTTTTCTTCACATGAGAAACCATGAGATACAATGGCCTCTTTCTTAGTATATGTTTAGGCAGCTTTGCATTGCACATTCCTCGCCAGATGGACAGTAAGTGTTGCTTGGTCACGTGAATATATTTTATTGCTATTTTTACAATGCATAAATATGGTAGACCGTAATGACTCTGCAGTAACGGATAATATGTTTGTAGATCTAGCGAAATCCTTGCTGACAAGTGCTATGCCTACAGTAGTCACTGATTTACCAGGTGGAACTAAGAGGAGTGGGAGTAAGTTTCAGATCATCTGTTTGTACCTCCTGCCACAGGTTGCACAGTTCATACTGTATCGCTGCACAGCATCTCCAGTTATGCTGGACTATCATCTCCCCCAGCACAAGAAAACCAGTTCCCATTCCAGTCTTCATTCCTCCCTCCCATGTACTAAATGCTGAGTGAGTTTTAGTTTTATAATTTCAAGAACTCCACTCTTTCATCAGACATTCCTATGCAGGACATCAGTACTGGTAATTTTACTGTGAAAGCTTGAGCTTTTGTATGTCACTGCAATGTTTCCACTTCTGAAGAAAGAAGCTGTTGTGGCAGTAGACAAGTATGGAAGCCTCCACTGAATTCAGAGGGTGTTTTGGGGCCCATAGTATATACTCCTGCCATGCCCGAGCATGTGAAACTTCTGCAAATGTTGCTTAAGCTAATACATGTCCCATGGCCACAGAATTGGCTGGCTGCACTATTGAGCAAGGCAGAAAAGAGATGGGTTATGACTGGCCATGGAGGATTTCACTGTTATGGGAATGATCTTCGCACCTTTGACTTCCAGTTGCTTTGGCATTCTCCTCCTTCTCTATTTCCCTGCCCATGTCCTTGCCCCAGTCTGGTGGTAGGTCTTCAAAAAGAAAGAGCTGAATAGGGAAGCATTTATTTATATTATTGAAAAGTTCAGTGCCAGCATCAATTATTTCTATATCTATGTTCACCAAATAAGTAGTTTTATCTAGAAAGGAAATCAAATTCATGAAACTACTAACAGAGGAAGCTGCCTGCCCTTTATGCATTATCCCAGGAAAGAGAATTAAAAAAAGCCATTCCCACTCCTTGTTTCAAATGATACTTGAGTATTTAATACAAAGTGGAAGGGCTCTTGCAGGAAGAAGTCAGGGTAGCTCATAGTGCTCTGAAATTCAACTATTCTCTAGGCAGGGAGGAGATTCAAATCCTAGCATTCAGCACACCTGGACTATGAATCTGTGCTTAAGTCACTTACAGAAGAGGTGAAAAATCCCACTTCTAGAAAGGATGGATTACTGATACCAACTGGAGCAGGATCCCTGAAGAGAGGCTGACTGTGTTCCCTGCTCCCACTGGAGCCCTTTAGCAGCAGGCAGACAGGAGACAAGACTCTGATCTCCTCAGGGAGAAAAGAGGATGCTAACTGGGACCTCCACCTCATGTATGAGCATCCTTATCCCTGCCACCAGGACCCATTTTTGAGTAACTGACTCTTTGTGTCTTTACTTTATTTTCAAGTACTCCCATACTGTTTCTGCCTGTATTTTCCTGAGAGCGGCATGAATCACACTGCATGAATCACAATGCAATGGTAGTGTGGCCACTTTTATTTTCATTTCAGCAAGAAGAATGAAAGAATATGTATCCTGAAGTGATCTGCAAATATTTGTCCTGTTTTTTTCAGTTCAACTGTCAAATTAAAAAAAAAAAAAGTAGACAGCCATTTCTAGTACTACTGTCACTCAATGCTTTGTCTCCATCTGCAAATATTTATCTTTGTTATCCTTATGATTAAAAATCATAGTAAAGACATTTTAAAAAAGAAGCATCAGTTTATATTAGAGGGCATCTTTTACTTCTGTAAATTAAAATTATATGTCCTAAATCATATGGCTCAGTGTGCCTAATGCCAGCTATATTTTTCTCCTCAGCCTTTAAGTTTTGAGAGCAAGAAAAGCTACACCTTGAAAGTAGAGGGTTCCAACCCCCACCTGGAAATGCGGTTCCTGAACCTGGGTCCCTTCCGCGACACGACCACAGTCCACATCAGTGTGGAGGATGTGGACGAACCTCCTGTGTTTGAGCCCAGCTTCTACTTTGTGGAAGTGCCTGAGGATGTGGAGATTGGAACGACTATACAGATCATTTCTGCCAAGGATCCGGATGTGACCAACAACTCCGTCAGGTCTGTCCTCTTTTTGCGTGTTCCCCCAGGAGCACTCCCTGGTACTTTTGGTTGGTGGGGCAGTGATGGGGCTGAAACAGGAGGAACTTTCTCTTTTTACCCAGTAGGTTTAGTCAAACCAGATCTCACACACTGAGGGGCTCTGCTACGACTGCCAAAGCAATGCAGAAGTTCACCCTTGCCTTTTCTGTGGTATGGAGAACGTCTGCATCTAGAATTGAAATGAACTGGTCAGGCATGACCTGATAGCGTACATTAAAAACAAACCCCAGACTCTCATGCCTTTGCTGGCAAAAAACCTGACTGCATCGCTGAGAATCTGCTGCCATACCAAGGGGAAAGTAATCAACTGACTTCTCCGCTTTCCCCCTTCTGTTTCAAAGCCTGCCTTGGTCAACAGCTCAAATACACAGCTACTTTTGGAGTAGATTGAATGCATACTAATAAATATTCATGAGCCATTAAATTATACCAGCAGTCCTGGCTAACTGGGGAGGTCTCAAGTGACTGCAGGTTAGCAAATGTGACACCCATCCACAAGAAGGGCGAGAGGGAGGCTCCAGGGAGCTATAGGCCTGTCAGTCTGATCTCGGTGCCAGGGAAAGTTATGGAGCAGATCATCTTCAGTCACATCACGCGGCATGTACAGGACAATCAGGTGATAAGGCCCAGTCAGCATGGGTTTATGAAAGGCAGGTCCTGCCTGACTAACCTGATCTCCTTCTGTGACAAGGTGACCCATTTAGTGGATGAGGGAAAGGCTGTGGATGTTGTCTACCTAGACTTTAGTAAAGCCTTTGACACCATTTCCCACAGCATTCTCCTGGAGAAACTGGCTGCTCATGGCTTGGACAGACATACGCTTCAGTGGGTAAAAAAACTGGCTGGATGGCTGGGCTAAAGAGTTGTGGTGAATGGAGTTAAGTCCAGCTGGTGGCCGGTCACAAGTGGTGTTCCCCAGGGCTCAGTTTTGGGGCCAGTCCTCTTTAACATGTTTATCAATGATCTGGACAAGGGCATCGAGTGCACCCTCAGTAAGTTTGCAGATGACACCAAGTTGTGCAGGAGTGTTGGCCTGCCTGAGGGTAGGAAGGCTCTACAGAGGGATCTGGACAGGCTGGATCGATGGGCCCAGGCCAAGTGTATGAGGTTCAACAAGGCTGAGTGCTGGGTCCTGCACTTGGGTCACAACAATCCCATGCAAGGCTACAGGCTTGGGGAAGAGTGGCTGGAAAGCTGCCTGGCAGAAAAGGACCTGGGGGTGTTGGTCAACAGCCAGCTGAATATGAGCCAGCAGTATGCCCAGGTGGCCAAGGCGGCCAACAGCATCCTGGCTTGTGTTAGAAATGGTGTGGCCAGCAGGACTAGGGAAGTGATTGTCCCCCTGTACTCAGCACTGGGGAGGCCACACCTCGAGTCCTGTGTTCAGTTTTGGGCTCCTCACTACAGGAAAGACACTGAGGTGCTAGAGTGTGTCCAAAGAGCAACGAAGCTGGTGAAAGGTCTAGAGCACAAGTCTTATGAGAAGTGGCTGAGGGAACTGGGGTTGTTTAGCCTGGAGAAAAGGAGGCTGAGGGGAGACCTTATCACTCTGTATAACTCCCTGAGAGGAGGCTGTAGCCAGGTGGGTGTTGGTCTCTTCTCCCAAGTTACAAGTGACAGCACAAGAGGAAATGGCCTCAAGTTGTGCCAGGAGAGGTTTAGATTGGATATTAGGAAAAATTTCTTCACCAAAAGGGTTATCAAGCATTGGAACAGGCTGCCCAGGGAAGTGGTTCAGTAACCCTCCCTGGAGGTATTTAAAAGACGTGTAGATGTGGTGCTTAGGGACATGGTTTAGTGGTGGACTTGGCAGTGCTAGGTTAATGGTTGGACTTGATGATCTTAAGGGTCTTTTCCAACCAAAAAGATGCTATAATTCTATATAGTGTCTGGTCAAAGCTCCAGAGCTAGATATTCCCATAAGGAGTTAAGAAAGGTAAATGTGTATTTACAGCCATGGGAGCTTCATAGCTGCAACTCAGCAAGGAGCCAAAGGAGCAGATTTGTGTGATCACAGCTCTCTTTTCCATAGTGGCTGCCAAGTCAGCCCAGTTTATCAGAGAGAGAAGAGCGTTTTCCTCTGAGGCCAGCCTACATACTAATTTTCACAACCTGCAGAAGCTCCAGGTGACTGCAAGTTAATAATCCCAGCAGGTTGGCTGCTTCTCTGATCTGATAAATGCTTTGGGTGTTGAGCTGCTGTTTGCCTAATCTTGCATCAGTCCAGCTTCTGAATTGTCTGCATTCGGCAACAGTCCTGGGAAATACAGGAGGGAGTCGAAACGCCAAGTATTTGGAGGTTTTGAAGAAAGTGAAATCCATATGAGCAACACTGGGCTTCAGCTAGGAGATCTGAGCAAACACGAAACCTGTTCTTCTTAATGATATTGCTTTCTGTGTTGCTGCTTTAATTATTTTTCTCATCTCTGCTACTTTAATATACCTATTTGTCTACCTTTATTATAAGGTTATCATACTTCTCATGACATTGTCTCAAATTCTTCAGTAAAACTAAGTGTTATACTGTCTGCGTCACAATTTCATTACCCTAAACTTTTTTCCACCTACATCCTATTTTGCTGATTACTGTCTAGCATTATCCAAACACTGCAGTGCAAACAGCTTTGTGCTAATCTGCTTAAAATAGTGTAAGAATAATTCTGCGGACTATCAGAGGGTAGAAGTGTTCATTGTTATTTTTAATGAGGTTTTTCTTAGTTTTCTTCAGAGCTTTCCAGTGACTACCCTTGATGAAACAGCAATCTATAAGGCACAGAATGCATCACCAAAGATGTATTAAAAAAAAAAAAAACAATCCAGCTGCAAATATGCAGACTCCTTCACAACTCTGCTCCTTCCCAACTTCCTTCCTCCTTTTCTTCCCATCTTCCTCCCTTCCCACTTTCCTTCTTTTCTTCTGTCCTTCCCTTCTTCCTTCCTTGTATGTTCAAGCATAAATGATTGGGGTAGCAGAAACAGGAAAAAAAATAAATAAATACCAGTTGTAATGCTATCTAAAATGCAAATGTTAGGAACTGGTTCTCCTTGCCTCTTATGTGGTCTCCTCCTTCCATGCCAAGTTTGCGCAGTATCAGTCTGGCAATGTTTCAGGCTTCCTCTGCATTCACGTTGCACAGGGCAAGGCAAGATAAGAAAAACAAAATCCCAGCTATATATTTTGTTACACAAGATTAAATCCATCTGAAATTAAAACTGTGATCTGACCACTCCTTTTGCCATTTTTTCAAGTATGGAAAAGACAGGATACATTTCTGAAACGTTTACTATACAGGGGGGAACTCTCAAATCCTCATTTTTCCAGTGTCCAGTATCTGGGCTCTCACACCATGAAATTCTGACTGTTGGAAATATGCCATGATTGTTGTTAAGTGATTCAGGGAGATTACCTAAAGAGTATGGCAGAAACGATTGCGAAGGAGCGGGTATTATTAACAGGAGAACTTACATGGAGAATCCAGACAGACTCCACCTGTGCCTCTTGACACCGGTGATTAACACCGCACCGCTAATCACAAGGCCATATTCAATTTCAGATACTTGTTGGCCTTAAACTGTCATAGAGAAATCCTTTTTATAGCCCTCATACAAGAATAATTATTATAGCAAAATATAGCAACACTCGTACTTATTTCCTAAATAAATCAAATGCCTCAGAAATCTCTTTATTTAAGAAGAGATGGGAAGGAAAAGGAAGCAAACCTGCCATCCCACCCTCTTTGATTTTTCTGGGGAAAAATGTGTAAAAGAATTTCCCATCAACATAGCTCAATAGCATTTTATATCCCAGTTTAGTAAGTGCCTATATAAAGATCAGGCTGGCATGCCTGTATCAGCGAATGCATTTGTGCTGAAAGAAGAAAATTCAGAAGAACAAGCCCCGTTCAGCATCTGTTATGACTAATGCTTTCAATTCCCATCAACTTTGAAGAAAGAACCAACAGAAATGAGAATAAGTCCGGGCTCTGTTCTAGGCTGTGGCATTTACATAGGCACATGCGTGGCTTTTGCCAAAAGATCCCTTACCACACTGACATAGCGGGCTAGGAAGGCAACTCGTACAAACTGCTGTTAAGAGCAAGGTGGTGCATATGAAGGGTATTGAGTATTTTACACACCCTGCGAAACGGTCCCTCTGACCGAGTACAGCAGCGACAGCTGTTAATCGGCTGCCTCCCTGCCCAAGGTACCACCACACTGCCCTGCTCACAGGTGCGAGAAGCTTGTTCCCAGCATTAAACTGACATGATGTTGGCCAGGCGGGTTCAGTGATTATGATGAATCAGCTTCACAGAGGGAGCTGGTTTTCTGGCTGGATGACATGAGAAAGCCAGTCGTCATCCCCGTTGTGTTGACATGGCTCAATAAATAGGATGGTCCAGGATGCAGGTGGAGTTTATTCCCCTCAAGGAAGAGAGAATACAAAAGCACGAGGGAGGGAATGGTTCCTCCTCGTCAGCCTAGATGCCCAGAGAATAAGCTGATGTAAAGTCATTTTCCTCCTGTCTGAATTGTGCCCAAGGAAAGGGCATAATTATTTTGCTTAGAAAAAGAAATCACACTCCTCACTGACAGATTTTCTCTGTAAAGCAGATGTTCCTGTGCTGAGCTGTGCCTTGCTTTGAGGCTTCTTGCTCTAAATCTTCCTGTCTTCCAGCTCCATCAAAGTACTACTCACTGTTAAATGCCGTTAGCCACATGAACTCCGAGTTTTTCGAGCATCTCACTCTGTACCTATACAAGTCAATGAAGCACACAACTAGGTTGTGGAAGGATGTGGATCTGCTATGTATGACATTATTCCTGCTGGGGTACTTTGTTGGCTATAGCACACAGTTTTCACAAGGGTTGCATAATATTTTTAATATGTACTCTTGCAGATACTCGATTGACAGGAGCAGCGATCCGGGGCGGTTCTTTTATGTCGACGTTACATCAGGAGCACTGATGACTGCGAGACCTCTCGACCGGGAGGACGTTTCTTGGCACAACATCACTGTGCTGGCCGTGGAGCTGAGTAAGGAGAATGCAGACTGTACATAGATTAAAGAGATACAATAGAGAAAGCAGGCTGAGAGACCTGAATTCAGCAATTCACATGTTCTTGTGCACTGACTGGGAAGCCGTATTAACTGAATTACCCTTCTGACATTAACAAGCGAATACTGCATTTTATTTATTTTTTTATGCTCCTTTTCACAGGGTGGTGGGAGGAGTAGAAGCTGCCAGTTAAATGCAGAGTGCTACTTTCTAAATTCACTAGTATTCAAGGGATTTATTTAAAACTCTTCCTGATGTGTTTCTGCAAGAGCTCTATCTCTCCAGAAGCGCTGGGCAGCTAAAGCAGACGCTGCAAAGGCTGCACAGCTGCCGAAGCTGCCAGTCCTACCTGGAAGGATTGAGTGGTGCAGGGACTGGTAGGCAGCAATGATCCTGCACTGCTAGGTTACTAGTTGAAAGCTGCTCTGGATCAGCAGCAAGTAAATGTCATCACCATCTGCTTACTGCATAAATAATTTGGTGCAGAGTGCTTTGGGATCTTCTAGTATGCTGAATTTGTTATGCTTTTGGGTTTTACAATGAGCTAAAATTCAGCTCAGGATTCATCCGTGCCAGGTATTTACCGAGGGTACCAGAACAAGGAGATGCTGATCATTTCATAGTGTCAGTATGAAAAATTTAGCTGAGTTTGAAATACTAACAGATGTGAGCTTCATAAAGGAGTTTGGCATATATAAGCAAATAAAATAAAAGGTTCTCCCAGTCTTCACCTGAAATCTCTTTTGTCCACATCGCTTTTGCTCAGGATCTCAGTTCATCTGCTGAGGGGCAGCAGCTTTTCAGAAGTTTGCTGCCAATAGCTGAGTCATGCCTCATGTCTGAGAGAGCTCCCTGCATATCCAGGCTGTATCACAGATATGGGGCAGTTTGGAAGGAAAAAAGTTTCAAGAAGCTTGCCCAAAATGCTATCAGCGTACTTGAAGTTAGCAGAGGGAATATTTCACAAGAGTCAGGGGTGACTCTGCCATGTATTTGCAGGCACAAAGTATTTCCAGCACACGATGCCTTTCTGTCCCCTTTTTAGTAGTGAGAGGGGTTGGTGACATGATAGGATCTCGCCCTCCTCTGTTCCAACGCTAGTTTTATTTTCAGCCACCCGTGGCCATTGCAATTCCATGTAAATCCACATACACACACGAGTCTGTAAAAGCTGCCCCTGCAGCAGCCCTCGAGGGTGAGAGCAATATGAAGGCATGTCTTCCTTTGACTCATCCTCCATCAATCCTGTCGGTTTTGCTCTGTACATGTGCAGGACAATATTTTAATTTAGTGACTAGTTTCAAAAATGTCATAGTTGTGCACTCCTGAATAAAGCTCCTAGTTTTAAAAGTTAGATCAATATTACTAAGAGTGTAAATGCAGACATTCGTTTGCCACAATGACAGGTGTGTTAGCAAGATATATGGATATGTGGGAAGCTGAAGGATTAAATTATAAATTAGGGAGAAACAATATAGTTTAAGAGTATTATCTCAATGATACAATGTGACACATATTATGGATACAGTACATTGAACATTTAAGAAAATTTCAGAGTGTAAGAAAATTCTCTATTGTTTATATGAACATATCATTTCTTGCTATAAAGAGAGATATATTTGGAGATAAATCCACAAAGTGGTATGGCTGAAAAGAAGATGGGAATACTAATTTTTAAGAATTTTCTGGATTCTTGCACCTTTTCTGACCTCTTAATAATAAATATCTTTTTTTTTCTTTCTGCTTAGAATTTCATTTTATCATTAAATACGGGAAAAAAGATGTTTCAGGGCAGAAAAACACAGTAAGAAAAAAATATTATGTGGCCACTTAGTTTGGAAATCGTGAAGATATGTGAAATGATGTATGGATTTACTGGCAAAGAAAGCTAATGAACCAGTGGGACAGAAATATCACAAATGATGTCATGCAGAATGTAAAATTTTCATTGCAATTTTAAGCTTCAGTGAAAGCTTTTCTGTACAATTTCATGTGTTATTAAATTTTAAACCCCCCTGTACAAAGTATCAAAGACTTGACACTATTTTTGAGTTCAAGGAACATAAATTCTGAGCAAAAACATATCTGAACTGCAGAATTACCACTTACAACAAGCTCTAAATAACAAGCCTATCCTTAAAAAGGGTCCCTTCCTCATTCATGCCACCAGTACCACAGCTCAACAAACAGTATTGCACAGTGAAATGACAATAAAAAAAAAATACAGGGCATTGTCTAAAACTTTTTTTATAGAAACAGTCCCATTGGACTGAACCAGGTTGAAGTCTTTCACAGAATTTGTTTGAAAAAGATGTAATTAGATGGGAAGCCAGGACAGACAGAGAGCAGCATTTGCAACTTCACTCCAAGTCACACAACCCGCCAGCCACCGCAGTTCCCGATGGGAAAATGTCATTTAACGTGAGTCATTAGTGGAAAAGCTGCTTTACCTCTTGAGCAGAGTGAGGAGCAGCCCCTTCCCCTTCCTGTACATTGCCTTTGTTTACGTTGTGCCTCCTCTTTCCAGACAACCCCTCGCAGGTGGGCAGCGTCTCCGTGACGGTGAAAGTCCTGGACGTGAATGACAACGCGCCGGAGTTCGCAAGGTTTTATGAAGCTTTTGTTTGTGAAAACGCCAAAGCGGGGCAGGTGAGAAACGCTGGTAACGCCAGGGGTTGGGGAGGGGACGCTGTCCTACGTGGAGACAGGGTGCCAGAAAGGGTGAGCATTGGAAAGAGGGCTCAGCTAACCACACGTTTCATCTGAACTCTCGTCAGTCCGTGCCGCTTTCCAAAGGCAAGCACATCACGCCGGGATTAGCACCGTATATAGCACATCTTTTTCCTCCCGCTGTAGCTTCCAGGCTCACTGCACAATACACTTCATGGCCGAAATAAAGCCTTCCCTCGGGCAGGCGCCAGCAGGCAAACACCCGGTGTGTCCTGTAGCAGCAACAAAGAGAGGAGAAGTGTTACGAGAAGTGCCACAGCGTCAGCCCGGCCCACGTGTGACAGACAAGGCTTGCTGTTAAAAGACCCCGTTTATAAGAGCCTTAAGCACCCCTGGACTTACGGGAGCTGAACATAACACTCTACATCAGCTTCAAAGGGGCGTCAAACTGAATCTGTTCTGCTGTGAACTGGAGATGACAGAGAGTCATAGGCAACACGGGACCTCCCGCTCCGTACAGTGTAAACCAGCACCTCCAAATAAGCAGCGAAGCCTCTTTGCTCCTCTCCTTTCCAAAACCCCATCAGAGCCCTTGAACAAGGTCTGCCTGTGTCGCAGATGGACATGAGCGCTCCCTTGCTGGAGCCGGTGCAAGCTCTACTGCTGATTGCTTGCGGGGAGGCGACCTGGTGGGGACTTGTGTCTCCTAATGCAAAGCTGACTAGCATAGTTTAAACACATAGATGCACCACTTATGATTTGTGAAGGAAAAATTATGCTAGTAATATCACTGTGTGTTCCTTGACACTTCTCCCAGCTTGCTGTGAAGCAGAATGAAATAGCTACTCACTGCTGGGACAACTGTCCTCACAGCTGTTATATATGGGATAATTTCATCTCACTAGTTTACGGGTGTCCTTAATAACACAGGGAATAGAAATCATTGCCTAGCCTTTTTCCTGGTTTTGAAGGGTGTCCTAAATAATAACTTTTCTGAGAAATGCACGGTAATTTGGACTGCTTCCTTCAGTGGAGAAAGCCAAATTCCGTTGCTGCATTTTGAAAAGTTCTGAAGTCTGTTTTAAGGTGGTGAATAAGACTTTGTGGGTCTGTCATTTTCCTTTGAATCCAAAAATAACTTTTGAATGCAAAAATCCAGGTGAAGATTTATTCCTTGTCTAAAAAGATGTCAGAATGTTTATTCAGACAGAGCTATAGCTCACTGTGCTTCAAGCTGTTAGACCTACTTTACTAAGTCTCTGTAGGTGAGGTGACAAATCTCCTTCTGGATTTAGCATTGTTTTAGTTTCTTTCCATGGTGTTATTTATTGCATATGCAGAATGTCTGCATGGTTGCCTTTTCTCTGTTTCTTTTCCACTGACATCTTGGGAAGAATTTAATTGATTTAAAATTGAGAGAGTGATAAAATAATCAACCTGAAGTCCTTTCCTACCTGCAGAATGAAGCCGAAAATAAGTATGGCCTTTCTTACAAGCTCTCTAATGCACAATGAATCTTCTGAACACCCTGGGCCCTCAAAAGAAAAAAGAAACATGCAACGGAAGCTAGGGATGCATGAGAGAAAAGTGTCTGTTACTCGAAGCAAACTGACTATCTCCTCCTTTGTTTAAAAGTGATTTGCATGATCGTAGCTAAATAAATGAAGCCTGCAAGGTTTTGAGTCTCTTCTTGATTTATCTATTGTACCTCTGCAAGACAGTTTTATTAAAATGCTCCAGTTGCTTATATTTATATATATTAAAACTATACATGTTATCTGTTTGTTTGTTTATATTATATATATTTTGCCTCTTACCTATTTCCCCTTTGTTCTCATATTCTGTAGCTGATCCAGACAGTGAGCGCCATCGACAGGGATGACCCACAGGAGGGTCAGCACTTCTACTACAGCCTGGCTCCGGAGGCAGCCAACAACCCCAACTTTACTCTAAGGGACAATCAAGGTAATCAGAGTGGACACAGACAGTTAGCTACTCTAATTTCTAATGCCTGAGTTGGACTTGAGAGGCTGTGACTTATAGTGTGTGATAAGACTGCCATTTCAAATAATACCAAGTGACACCTGGTCCTTAAAGGCAGTGATAAAATGACATATTACTTAATACACTTGAAGGTTATATGATATTTTCTTCTCTATAAATATTCTCTAGCAATAGGCCCTTTTTCTTCTTCGAGGAAATATGCCAGTGTTTTGTGCAAATTCAGGTCTTGTGGTCAGGCTGCAGGCATCTTGGATTACCGGAGTGGAAATTGCATTCATTCAAAAGGAGATGCTTAAAGGTAGGATAGCAACTGGAACTAGGAGACAAATCTGAAGGGAATTACATTGCTCTTTTTTTGTACTCTTCATGTTTTCTCCCAGGCACAGAAAGGGAAGGTTCTTGTACTGTTCCAGTCTTTTCCCCCCAAGCACTTTTTTTTCTTCCTCTTTGCACATCCTCGTTTCCCTTGGAAAGGGAGGGAGGTAGGGAGGAGATGCAGAGCCTTAGGGGGGTAACCTGGCATACAGCTAAAAGTCTGTATAAGACGCGCTAAGTAGAAACTGAAACACTAGTGGGAAGACTCACGGCGAAGAGCTGGCATTTGAGTATCCTAACTAGTGGAATTTGCTTCTTTTGGGGAAGCTTTGGTGGGTTTGGAGCCTGCAGGAAAGCCCTGCCATGGCAGGCCTTCACATGACTGCTGCTGATAGAGGATCTCCATGGGCAGACAATGGTGCTGAGGTCAGGTCCAACCAGCCTTCACCAGGAAAGAAGGACAACCCTGAGTGACCTGGTGCAGAGCTTTGAAACTCAATATGAAGGGGCTGGATTTCAGTAGAAGTTTGGTGTGTAAAGTACGACAAATCAGCAAGCAATTCCCGAATAAATGGGGAGAAAGACTGGCCACCTGCAGCATCCGTGGCCAGTATCCAAGCAGCGTGTCTGCCCCTGCTCCCTTGTGACACCTGCTTGTCACACTCATTTCCATAAGCCCCTATCTGTGTCTCTGCAGGCATATGAAAGAGCAACATAGAGGCTAATAAAGAAGCCCCTGCCTTCACTAACCAAACACGTCTTAAAACATGCTACTTGCAGATTCTGGAGCCCTCCTTCACACCATGCTAATGCTTTTTTGTCCCAAAAGCAATTTTTTTCTATAGCGTCCCTGAAGCCTCCCCACAGAATTTCTTGCATTCTTATCCCTTTCTTTCTCCCATTGTCTCCCTCTTTTTTATTTTTGAATACATATTGCCAAAATAAGTGAACAAATAAAACACAACTATTGCTAAAATATTTGGCAAACTAGGCTCATTTCATCCTCAAGGCATTGTTCTAAAAAAAGAAACTCACAAAATTCCCAGCATCAGATGCACTTTTTCTGTCTAAGGCCATACTTGCGATAATTTATAGTGACAGCAGTGACTGAATGGCTGTGCCTCCCGCTCTATATAAAAGACCAGTTTTCCAGAGCTATATATCACAAGAAGCTTAGAGTACTGTTGGTTATGAATTTGAAATAAAAATGTTAAGTATCAAACCACTGACTATTTGAAATATACACATTAAGGATTAATTTACTGCCTCAGCAATTTGGAGTGCAGTAGTCATTTCAGTAACAATAATTTATATTTATATTTGCATCTAAGGACCACTAAGGACTATATAAATTATATGACTTAGTCACAGAGGGGGTAGCTATACTGTATGTCACAGGGTGGCAAGACAAGAAACAGAACCCACCTTGCTAGTCACAGCCTGTGCACATAAACACGAGACAGCAACGCTTCCCAGGCTGTGGGAAGGCGCTATTAAGATTAGCAATTGCGCTGATTACTTGGTTGTCCAATATAGCAGTAAGAGAAACTGCAAGACATGCAGCCTTCCTGGCAACAATTAAAACCTTGATTTATACTGAGCAACAGACAGATCACAGTTTGCATTCTGATGAGCTGTTTTACATATTTCTTTGGCCCTTGTCATTTTAGTCTCTGAGAACTTCTTCAGTCTATTCATTCTCCACATATCTCTGGCAGACAGAGAAATCCTATTGTTCTCCACTTTATAGACAAGGATTCAGGGCAAGAAGAAATTAAGCTACTTACATGCCTGGTTTCCTTTGAGTTCAGTAAAGTCAGTGGGAGATAGACATGTAAGTATCTGCAAAGATCTAGGCCTAAATGACTTCCCATATGATGAAGCAGGGAATTGAGCTGGGGTCTCCCATCTCTTTGGTTACTGACATAGGGCACTGGCAAGTCATCTTCTTCTGCTTCTAAATCCAGGTGAGATTATGCTGGGGAAAAATTGGCAAAAGAGGCTTGCTGTAAGAATGGGGTGAGCCATGAAATAAACTTACTGCATTTCCAGATTAAACCCTGAGCTGATCTTCTGTTGACCCTTAAACTGCTGCCCTCTATCTTTGGGTACCAGGAACTGATGAAGAGAGCAGCCATTTTAATGGGTGAAGGCATCAGCGTCATACCACCGCCAGGCTTGTCATTGGAAGCCTCTGGCAGTCTTCTCCATTGCATTTAAATTTGTTCTAGGAAAATTTTTAGCTATTTCTTCCTTCCCTAAAACTGTGGTCTACCTCACATTTTGGCAGAGTGCAAAAGCAGTGAGCTGAAAATCCCCAAGAATAAATGTGACTCCTTCCTCAAGCTGTTGGTGTCTGTAATACCCGTTTCCTTGTGCTCTTTCTCCCACTCCTAGTGAAATATTTCTTTATAGTATTCCTAACTATTCATAATTATTACAATTAGTTTTTAAAAACTAATAGAAGTTCTGGTCTAATCATCCCCAGTTCTTGTACAAATGCATGCAGAAAGAAACCAAGCCTTTCTTGTGAGAAGAGCGGTGGTTAGCTATGATGTCAGGGCTTGGACCTACACAGTGGTTAATTCGTCACTTCCAGTGGGGCAGAAAACTGCAGGAAGGAGACACTCCATGGCTTGCTCTCACAACCACATGACGACACCACCCTGTATGCCCGCAGGAAGTGCAGCTTTCACCTCCTGCTGATCACACAGGCGCGGGACCCACCATGCTGCTATTTTTAGTATCTCTGCTCAGTGTTGTAGCTAAGTGCTGCCATCCAGCCCTCTGTGAGCCAAAGACACTGTTGGAAGCTGTGATGCAAAAATATTGTGCATTCTGATCATGCTTCCTTTTTTTTTTTTTAATATAAGGGGGCTTTCATGTCCTCACAAGCCCTCTTCTCTTAATGGCTGGGGCTTAACAGATATCAAATTTGGAAGAAAATTATGTATTCCAGTTCCTGCCATGCTGCATCACATTCCAGCATATCCTTCGCACTGCAGTAGCACATCAGATCACATTGGCTTTTGATGAGTCACACAACAAGCTTTGGCACCAACGTATTGCAGTTGCAGAGTAACAGGTAGAATGATTCTTTAGGGATGATTTGGATGCCTGCCTAGTACAAAGCAAAACAAAAGGGCCAAAACATAATGCCAAGAGTCACCAAGAGAATTTTATCACCGAGAACATTTAAGAAATGGGTGATATGGCCAGCACATCACAGCTAAAAATATATATATATCCATATATATTTTTCAATATATGATTATAGAAACTTGAGTCTGGCCTGAACAAAATTATGGTTAAAAACACTTGAGATCTCTGCACAGCTTCAGTCAGGTTCACTGCCTGTGACTTCTTCTATAGGCAAACTATGACCAGCTCAGAATAATGAAGTCTTTTTTCCCTCACAAAGAGCAATTTTACATAGAATGAAAATTTTCTGTCACCTGAATAGAATTTATGACTTCTATTGAAAGTCAGTTTAAAGAGAGTGAGTTTCACCCATGAAAGAGACATGCAACCGAATTACCACACTGTTAAGATGATTCAGACATTTCCATTGACACAGCATAAATCCAGGCACTTTGCCATTTTCTGCCCTTTGGGCTGCTTTTTCTCATGCTAAAACAGGCCCAGTGATGAAAAGATGTGGTATTAATAGCTGGGGAGCACATCCTAGAGGGCACATAAACAGTCCGAGGGAGAGAAAGCACTTGCATGTACCCCAGGAGAGAGGAGGGGGAGGTTTGCAGGAGGCGAGGGCTCCTGCCTGCAGCACGCCCCTTGCCCAGGACCCGTGGGAGCTGCAGGGTGCTGCTCTCTGCTGGGCTTTGGGACACATTCCTGAAAATCAGCTATGTCTGTCCACACCGGCTGCACATCCTCAGAGCTGCATGGCATATCAGAGGGTGGTGAAATCAGTAAACACTGACACGTAATCAGTTTTAAGCAACTTTGGGGATTTCATCTTGCACCTGGTGGTCTTTCCTCAAAGCTCCAGCTCTTGGGATCACGTGATTTAATGACACACTAATGAGTTTCACTATATATTCACATACGGACATTCACGTACACATCAGAATTTTACTCCTTCAGAGTAAAAGCTTGAAATATCATTAACGTGCAAGAAATAAAAGACCCTGAGATTCCTTTTAAAAACATGTCACAAATTCAAACTAATCTCATGAACTGTCTCAATACTTATGTGCGCCAATACTGTCTGATGCCATAAGATTTGCAGCACAAAGTATAGAACTTGGAGCATAATTTAAGTCTAGCAGGCAAGTCTAGCGAGTCTAGCTTGAGTTTGCATATATTCCATAGCTGGCTGTATGTAACACTCCTGATTTCACTCCTAAAAGCCCTCAAATCATTTCTGATGTTCAGGCTACAGCAGATAATACAGCTGATTTACCTGCATGCAACCTGAGTCTCTGCACTGAGGAAAATCACCCAAGATTTAAATTTAACAGTGAATTGACATGGAAATAATAAAGAAATGAACAATTCCTTGTTGATCTTTTGGGGGTTTTCAAAGTCTACTTGTGATCAGAAGGTTTCTTGCCATTCCCAGGCAGCAATTCCTGGAAATTTCCGTTGTGCCAATCCACCTGGGAATAGCTGATTGGCATCCTGCATTTCCAAGTATACCAAATGTATATTGGTAACAACCTGGAGATGCAGATGGCCAGCCTGTGACCTCTCTTGAACCAAGGGAACAGGAAACAAAACTAAGTACTAAAAGAAACTGCATGAAGCTCAGCTCCCAAAAATCCCACAGCACCGCTGCACGAGGTCAGGGCTTGTAGGTCTGCCAAAGAGAAGAAGTACCTGTGTTCCCCATTTATCATAGCTGGCCCAAGATTTGCAGACATGTTTGTAAGAAGGGACGATTTTCCTGCAGGTTCCTTTAGACTTACTGGTGGCCCAGATCACACTGGAGACATACAGCCTTGTGCTTTCCAAAAGTATCTGAGGCCAAAAAGCTTGAAAGTCAGCACTGACAAAATCATCACTGATCTCCAAAGATTTTTCCTGGGCACTTCTGAGATGAGAATTAAGAACAAATTCCTGAATCCAATTTCTTTCTGATTAGGAAACTTGGTGCACAGTCTGAGGAATGAGAGGGAGGGGGCTAGACAGGAATTCAAATGCCACTGGGAAATTCTGACATTTTAAAAAAACATGCTGAATATGGACAAAAAAGCCCCAAAGGTAGGAATTTCCCTTGAAATGACCAACAGCAACTGGCTGTTAGGTCACTCTCTTACTATTTTGTTTCAGCAGCATCATTTTGATTCCTTTTGATTCAAGTTCTTATTAAAAAACAGGCAGTCACACTAAATGAAGCAGAATGGTCAAATCAAAGCAGAATAATTCTGACAATGATGACGTGAAGAATTCTGACTTTTTTCAATGGCAAAAGTGCCAATGAAATTGCATGTATTTCACTGAAAAATGTTTAGTTGCAAATTTTCAAGTCGCAGCTGCGTTAGGATTCCAAGCTGTTTTTCTCCTTTGTCTTCTTGTTGCCTCAAGCAAATGGCCATGCCATGTATCAAAAACATAAAGAGAACCTTAACATGTCCACAATGGTTATACACTCACATCTCCAAAATGGTGGCAGCGCTTAGAAGGTCTAGAAAAGCTGCTGAACATCAACAGGGACAACAAGTTGCCTTCAACTGCTCGTTTCTGTCTTGCCTTCTGAAAGCTCTTTTAGCTAAATCTGAACGCTATGAGTTTGCTCTGGGCACTTTATGTCAGAAAGGGTAAAGGCAACTCATAAGGTGTGTATGCCTCACAGGTTTGGAGCTATGGCCTGAGAAGATACTAGAATAGGGGAGGCAGAGGCAAAATGCTGATTAGTGACAAACTGATAAAAAACAAAGGAAAAAAGGAGAAAAGACAAATGGATGTGGGTCTAGGGCTGATTTTTTTAATCTTCCTTCTCTGCTGAATATATTTGCTCTGCACATAAGCTCTTCTCTCCATTTATTTTCTACACCTAGACAATACGGCGTGGATTTTGACAAGGCGTTCTGGCTTCAGACAACACGAGCAGAACATTTTTTACCTCCCCATCTTGATCAGCGACAATGGCCGCCCCATGCTGAGCAGCACAGGCACGCTGACTGTGCACGTGTGCAGCTGCAATGATGACGGCATGGTGATGTCCTGCAACGCGGAGGCCTACGTCCTCCCCGTCAGCCTGAGCAGAGGGGCACTCATTGCGATCCTTGCCTGCATCTTTGTCCTGCTAGGTAAACCCTTGGCTTCTTCTTGGGAGAGGACAAACTCTTCAGTTCTGGACAGGGGGTTGCTGATCCACCAAAGGTGAAGGACACAAACACACACACATCTATGTATATGTATATATTATATGTAGACACACACATACTTAAAGGGCCAAATCAAGACCAGATGTTGTTGTCAGCTGCATATGGCTTCAGACCCTGGGGTGTAGGAATGGGGGGGAAAATATGGCCTGCAAATATTTCTGCCAGATCCCCAAAGTGCTAAGGGTGTCTGGTATGGCCCTGCTTTCCTGGAAGGCGTATGCCAGGAGGATGTAATGAGAGCTGTGGCTGGAGACAGGTTACTTTCTCGTCCTCAGCAGTTTCTGATCATATGCTCCCACAGGAAACAGGAGTGGTAAGTCCAGTTCCACCTCTTGTCTTTTGGCAGGAGATATGCCCACCTCCATCCTTTTTCCTCGAGATGCTACATTTAAATGGTGCCTGTGCTGCTATAAAGGGGATGAGCATCTTGTGTGTGTTTTGCCTCCACAAATAAATCTCATCCTTTCCTTGCCCAGGCCTTCTATGTCCCCTGTTAGCTGTTGGTATCAAAAGAACTTCAGTTCCCTCATTCACTGTCTTCAGTCATGAGATACTAGTTCAAAACACACTTTTCCTGAAATTTCAGAGGATCCAGTTTGAGGAGCAGTGAAGTAGGATATAGGAAAAATTCTCATCCTCTGTAAAGGACCCTAGATACCTCAGTCCAAAATTTCAGAATTCAAAACCTTTGCTGAGTTCTAGCCCAGGAAATACAGTCACGAGGTGACATATTTTTACAGACAAACAGGTAAAGACCTCTCGTGCCTGTATGACCACTTCTCCCCATGCTAAGAAGCACCTGCATCTCATTAGAGCCAAGCAACTGACAGTAGGTCTACCCAGCCCAAGGCAGTACCTTGTAGATAAACAAAAAAATTCTTTGGAGTAGACTAAGGAGCTAGCTCTGCATTTTGCCGTGTAGGCAGACATATCGTCATGGTTCTTCAGCACCATCCATCTACGTCACATGCGGTGCCCAACCCAAGAGGTATCCCCAAAGCAGGCTGCAAAGCCCAGCTACATATCAGGAGAAAATTCTCTCTGTGGAGCTGTGTGCCTTGCAGACAGACCATTACTGATACCTCATCTGGCTAGCTTAAAATTAGCTCAAGTATTGCTACAGTACAATGGCAAGCACCACTGGATAGACACGTGTCTAAGTGACTAAGTGTCAGAGTTAAGAATTAAGGTGAGAAAAGGGATAGGTTAGCAGGACCTCAAGCTACTAATTTTGACGAGGGAGGGGTGGATTTCCGCACCCCTCCACCTGCAAACACCACAGCCCTTTAAATCCAAGGGGCTGGCTGGGCTCTGTGAAGGGAAAACTGGGCAGCAGAGAGTCTGAAGCCCTTGCAAGATCTACCCCCTCACTGACTGCCCCGTGTCTCGGTTGCCTCCCGCAGTGCTGGTGCTCCTCATCCTCTCCATGCGGCGCCAGCGGAAGCAGCCGTACATCATCGACGAGGAGGAGAACATCCATGAGAACATTGTCAGGTACGATGATGAGGGCGGCGGGGAGGAGGACACGGAGGCCTTCGATATTGCCGCCATGTGGAACCCACGGGAGGCCCAGCTGGTGGTGAAAAACCGTCAGGACATGCTCCCTGAAATAGAGAGCCTCTCCCGATACGTGCCTCAGGCGTGCGTCATGGACAACAACGTCCACAATTACGTGCTTGCCAAGCTGTACGAAGCTGACATGGACCTGTGGGCGCCTCCCTTCGACTCCCTCCAGACGTACATGTTTGAAGGGAACGGCTCGGTGGCGGAGTCGCTCAGCTCCCTACAGTCAGTGACGACAGACTCAGACCAGAGCTACGACTACCTGACGGACTGGGGGCCGCGCTTCAAAAAGCTGGCCGAGATGTACGGTGCCACGGACAGCAGCGGAGCTCTGTGGTAACACACAAGGAACATCAGAGGGGTTTCCATGCGAAACAGTGTCCGGTTAAGTCCATTCTCATCAGATGCTTCCATGGACGTGGGTGAGGCCTCCTAAAAAAATAGCAATACGGTGCTTGGATGAGAATGGGAAGAAGGGTGCGAATGAAGGTCTCTCTGGATCAGCTTTACTCAGTTAAATTAAGTCACGTTTTTGAAACAGCGAGAAGCAGAAGGAAGAAATGTTTTTCCTGGGTTTTACAGCAAAATTGGAAAGCTCCATGACTGGAATATAATGACATTACTCTCTTTCTGTTTCCCTCCCTCCCTCTTTCTCCCTTGTACGCGGCAGCTTACTGAGCTCTATACGTCTGGGTTCAAAGATCTGTAAACTCCAACTGTAATCTCTAACTCACTGAGAAATTGCCAGCATAGAAAAGTGGTTACCCACCAGTTATTTTTCCCCCATTAAAAAGGAAAAAAAATATTGCTTGCTAACAAGAGGGAAAAAAAAATCCCACAAAGCAGAAAATTGAAACTGGAATCTCAGAGGGCTCTTTCTAAACTAAACCTCCTCTCTCTGTTGCTAACAGAGTCCTTTTTTAATCCTTTAGAAACAAGGCTGAGTTGTTGGTTTTTTTCCACCTGGCCGAGTGGGCTGGGGAAGAGGCTTTGAATTTCTGCTCTAGTTTAATGGCTGATCTATGAGCGTTAACACTAATCCATCTCCTATCAAGTTTGTGTAAATTTATTCTCGGCTCTTTACAACCATGACTCCGCTAAACTGCTCAGAACAAAACCAGAAAATCTGCCTCTTTTGCACTGTAGATGTCTCTTCCATGTGCCAAATGTGAAGATTAGATTCTACCAATGAAAGCCAAATAAATTTTAAAAAAAGAAAAAGCTATATTTGGTAACTACATGGGTTAGATGGGCTTTCCTAATCTGTGTGAGGTCAATCCAAGGGATGTTTACATACTGTAGATAACCTACTTGAACAAATGCAGTATTATAGACCAATAAATGGATGTAAGAAAATTACATGTATAAGTTTTGTATATTTGTTAATTTTGGTAATAAATATGATGTACTGCATACAGTACAATACCTTAGCACCTCTTTTAATAAAAGTTAAACAGAAGGGAAAGTCTGATGGCAATTTATTGACTACTTTGCATGCAGAAGTTATTGCTTATCTGTGGCTTTACACGCCTCAAGCATCAAGAAAAAAATGGCTCATCAGCATTGTGTCAAGGAGATAAGCCTTCAGTTTGCAGGTTCAAGCAGATTGTCTGCTTCTTTTATCGGTGTTCACTTGGACATTGTCCTTAGCAGTGAATCAGCCCAAGTGCAGCCCACCAGACTAGTTACTTTTCTATTCCAACCATGCTGAAGTCAAAAGAAAGCCTTGGCTGATTTTTTTGAAACATTATGGCTGGGACATCGAGAAGCTTGGAAACCAGTTACACAGCCCTGACAGAATCTCATGCCTTCAGAGACATGACAGATTGTAACATGCAATATCCACTTATGGTCATTCTTACTCTGCAGTCAAAGTTTTGAGCCTGGATCTTATCTTGTTTGCATATGTAAATGGAAAGGGCCAGTGAAATTACACCAACACAAGTTTCATGGAAGGTGGTGAAAGGCTTCTGAAAGCAGAACAATCTGCAAGGACATTTACAGGTTTCTTTCTAGCTAAGGGCTCTCTCCATCTCAAATTGCCCAGAAAATAGATGTGCAGACATAACCACCCAGTTACCACACTTTCACCATGTGCATACTGTGCTTAGTTTCTGTTGTAGATGTGCACAAAACACTGCTACCTCTGCCTAATCTTAGCCTGTACCAATTTAAGACAGGAGCCTTGTTTCCACAGACTCATACAAAGTCATGCACCCCTGGAAAGCCAGGCAGCCAGAAAGGGAAAAAAAAAGTTTTGGTGACTTCTCAAACATTTGCTTATCTGACACAATGAAAATCTGTGCCTTTACAAACGTAATGTGCCATGGGTCCTGCTTATCACCTGAACCTGCCTTATACCATTGCAGAAAGAGCACTGAAAATTACGTTATAATGATTCTTTTACTTATCCTGCAGCACTTATACTCACATATCATATTGATTTTATAACACTAGACAAAGAACTGCAACCACCATGATCAAGAAAGTGGCATACAGCACACAAAACTGGTGTGGAGACTTCTGAGAGCTTCCTCACCTCCTGACACAACAGGAATCACAGAACATAGGGCGGGAATGAAGATAGAGAGGACATCTATTCCATCACTTCCCTGTCTGAATTAATCATCAGTTTTATATATTTTAAGCAGATGCCTGTTTATTTTTAAAACCCCCAACTGTTAAGGCTCTGTAACCTTTCTAGGCAATCTTCCATTGCATCAATATATTCAGTGTTGAAAGCCTTCCCTGAGAAGTATATGGCAAGTATCCCTTGCTGCCATACAAGCCTGCAATGCACACAGATGACTTTGTCCCTCTGTGGAGCTATGGTTTGGTATTTTCAGACCATTACTCTCTCTCCCTTTAGTCACAGTCTACATTAACAAAAAGTTCATGTCCTGATACCACAACGGTTTACTTCTCCCATTGTAGGCAGAGTGGGAGGAAAGCGGGTAGAATGCAGTCTGGCATCGTATTGCCTTCAACTTGAAGATACCTACTGCATTTACTGAGGGTTTTCCCAGGACAAGCTGCTCCAAGACCTGGTTTTACTCCACAGAAGTCCCCAGCAGTGGCTGCTGCAAGACAGGCTATGCAGCAGCTGAGACCCCAGCTTCCAGGGTTGCGTTATCACCCGGTGGGGAAGGACCAACAGCACTTGTGTTAGGTGCTTGCACTCACACCGCAGGGGAGCCTGCAGGGACAGCAGGCTCTGAACCCACCTTCCCAAGCTGCATGTCACCGTTAGGCTATCTGATTATCCTCAGGTTTGCCTCAGCTTGCGAGCACAGTCAGTAGCCGGACAGCTTGATGCTGTGACACTTACCAGCTGGTGTTTAGTAGGCACTTGGCAGCCTGGCTTTTTTTCCCCCCCATTTTATGGAACAGGTGACAGTGTTTTTGCAGTCTGTGAAATCTCTATGCAAACAACCAACACTTGTATCTATCACCCTCCCACAAACAAAACTGAAGAACGCTCTGGTTTTACTGATGAGATATAAAAAGGATCCATTTACGCACACATCAGAGCTCAGCAGGCCTGGCCCAAAATAGAAGAGGGGAGAAGACTCTCAGCCCAAAGGAAATGTATGATGCTGCGGGCTGGCAGTAAAACAAACATGCTGATCACACTGGTCCTCAGTCTCCTGCCCTGGGGCTCCTCAAGGCCAGGCCTGGCAGTGTGCACAAACATTCACAGCACTACATAAAACCTGCTAGTGGTTTACAGCCGGGGAGCTCAGCCTGCCATGGTGGAGGGACCGGGCTTTGCCGCACCAGCAGGCATCTCCAAGTGGCAGCCCCAGTCCTGCATGCGACTCGCAGTCCATCCGCTGCCCTGGTGTAAGGCAGAAATGTCAGAAGGCCAGGACAAGATCCCATATGCCCTCACCAGTGTTCCCGTGCTCCAAGCCCGGTCTGAGTGCATAGAGCTTTTATCATTATTCATTTCATTTGGTTCCTCTGATGACCTTTTTTTTTTTTATTTTTCCACAGCTGCCAGTGCTCAGGAAAAAACAAAAGGACTTACCAGCCAGGAACAATCCCCTAGTCTCAGCTGTGGCTGAAAATAAATGGTTCTGAGAAGAAAATAACAGAGGGTGCAAGTCATTTTACTAATTCCAGCCACTTAAAAATTGAACACATGGCCTAAGCAACCCATCTAAATTCTCTAACGAACAGAGCTAGACAAAGAGTGATTCATTGCCTCTGTCTGGGCAATCTATACAATGCTATGGCCCTCTGGAGCTGCTTCTCTCTCAGTTAATGGCCTGGCCTTTGGGGATTTATCCATCTGGTTCAGAGAGTGGCCCTATGTATGACATTCTTAAGCCCTCTGCTCTACGTTTGGTTTTATGAGTGACCATGGGCAAACACTACAGTCTCTGATGTTTCCCTTTTTCCCTTCCTATCACCCATCTCTGTCTTGTCTAAGTAGATTGCATGACCTGCCATCTCTTATACTGCATTGGTCATCACATCTAGGCTCTGAGTAGCAGCTCTCTTTAAGTTGTCTGTCAAGAGCCCAGATCCCTTCAGAGCAAAATGCAGAACTCAGGAAAGCATAAAAAGAGTTAACATCATTCTTTCTGGCATAAATTTTCTTGCAACGCTGCGTTTCATTTGCTGCTGCATTGCCCATTTGTTCAGCTTTATTAGCTCCCTCTTGATTTTGTCATTTCTCCTCCAGCTTTTATTGCTCTTAATCATTTTACACCACCATCACATTTGCTGCCTATGATCCCCTTTTAGACCATTCATTAAAACCAATAGTGACACAGATCCTTGGGGGACCCAAAAGTTATATTTTGGTCACCTTGAAATATGATTTATTAGCCCATGCCTGGGTTTTGCTTGGTGCAACTGTCATATAGCACAAACTAGAACCTGCTTCATTGCCTGCTGCCTTAACCACAGCTCCCAGGAACCATCAAACTGGAGGGACAGATGGGTCCCAGAGGTCTGCCCTGCATATGCACCACATGTCACCTGTCCTGGCCATGAGTATGAGAAATGAGGCATGTAAAAGAAGCACAAATGATGCCTGACATCATTTGATGACAGAAAAGTTCTGACCTGGACAAATTCAAAGTTGAGGAGATTCAGCTGGTTTTGCCTGCATGCTGCCAGGGTGTTATTACTAAGGTGCTGTCAGACGCGATCACTTTGGTTTACGCTAGCTAACCCAGGAGAGGCTGCTGCTCCCCAGGAGAAAAGGTGGGTTCTATAACAAGTGAGGATGGCACGTGAGGAAATCCATACTGTTGTAAGCTAAATATGTTGCTGCTCTGCCGCCTCCTGTCCGTCAGGGTGTGAGGAAGCCCGTTGCATCCTGCTCAAGAAATAGCCCTTCATGTATTCTCCCCACATGCTGCTGGTGTAAACAAGGAGTGGGTCTGTCCGAGACATCCTAATTTGTGCCTGCTGAGATCTGTAGTGCTCAGAAGAGGAAGACCTGCCTTTCACTCATAGTGCCCTGTCTTTCTCAGGGCAACGCATATGCCATCAGAGTGCTTCAAGATAGCCACTGCTACGAAACAGCTGTATCACCTAAGGGATTCGTTGTCATGCATACAGGTCAGTGATTTGCCTCTCATTTGGACTGTAATGCAATAATAATCTGTATCAGTGCATCCTCTTTAAACAGACAGAGGAAAATTTGCAGGGACAGCAGTGAACCTGAGGTGGAGTCCGAGCTATGATCCAAGGAAAGCAGTAAGGGCTGGAGAGTCTCGCTGCCAAACCAAAGCTTTAGGGACAGATTTTCAGTTTTGCTTTCCTATATCAACATTCTAAAGATCTTGCCCCCACGGACATGCAAGATATTTTACTGTTGGCCTCAGAGGTGGCAAATCAGGACACCTGCATTACTGACTCTGAGCAGAAGCAGCAGTGCAATGCTGGTACTGTATTTCCCAAGAGATATTAGAGTAACATGATGGAGGAGGAGGAAGAAAGTCACTTTACAATGACTTTAAAGAATCATGTGGAGGTTTTTTTAAGAGCTGATGTAGAAGACAGTACACTGTCTGAACACCATTTTCAGATCTCATTTGTTATTAAGCCCACCATTAAGGAATGGGCCTCTTGGGGAATATGAATTTTCAAACTAGCATCTTAATATCTATAGGCCAGTCCTATGATGACTGATCCTATAATTTTTTCTGACAGGTGCATGAGCTATAACATTTAATACTAGAGGCAGAAGTGCTTGCCATGCTGTATAACAAAAATTAATGACAACATCTATCACAACAGGGGGTCAGATTTTCTTTCTGTTTTGTGGGAAGGGTGAAAGACTCACCATGGGACTCAGGAAGTTAAACACTTGTTATTTCCAGGTGTTCATCCTGCCAAGAAGACATGGGTAAGTCAGAGTACAACATGATCCTCCTTGGCACCTGAGTACCACGATGAGTGTAGAAAAGGAGATTTTGCTTTTTCCACTGAGACTAGTAAAGAAAAATCTGGAAAATGGACTCCACTGACACCAGTCCTTCAGCACAAGGGCTGCTCATCCCAGATGGGAAGGACAAAGAAAATGAAAGAGAGATCCTCTTGAAACCAGTAGTGAAGATAGCCCATGGCCAAGGGAACCTGTCCTCCCTCTTGCTCCCACGCTCCTTGCTGCCACTCTTACAGGTACAGCAAAACCTCTCTGCACCTCTTCTTTCCCCCTTACAATGGGAAGAGGGTTCACTGCCAAGCTTACTGCAGAGCATCAGAGCAACTGCTGGTCCCCAGAGGATCTCCAAGTGCCCTAGATTGCCTTAACCTGGTCCTCATTCAAATCAGTTACAATCGAGAAATCAGGGAACACAAGAATCCCCTTTTTCCTTCAGGTGTGGAGCTATTTGCTCCTGGATCACCTGGATGTAGTTCAGAACAGGAGAATTTTTACAGCCTCATTACCTTCATGTTGCCTTCCTGAGATATAACATGTATCACCATGAACTTACAGGAAAAGTGTTTCCAAGCTCCGAGGAGAAAAGCTCCTCTTCTCCCAAGCAGTAGTGCTAACACAGGATGGGTTGTTTGGGCTTATTTCTTTTTCATTTTGCATGCATTCTTCTTGGAGCAGCCAAAGAAAGACAGCTTGTCCAGAAAGCCCACTTCTTTTCGAAGGACCTCAACTACTCTGTAAAGGTCATAAGTATCACGGATGGAAAAGGTAGAAAAAAAGAGGTACAAAGCAATCAAGTAACTTTTGGTAATGGAAACAGGACCCCAGCCTGCATACGACCTCTTCCGACCTTGGAGCATCCTTTCGGTTTAGAAAACTCTTGTTTACTTTCAGCATGGAGCCACGTTCTCAGAAAGAAAACTAACTAGTTGAGGTACGTACAGCCTCAATCTTGTGCCTACTGTCCATGGAGAAGTGTCTTGCATTTAAGATGTCCGCTAGAAGTAAGGAAAAACATGCATATTCTGCCTTTAGACTGTATGCTCTTGTCCTGAGATTGCAAAGTGTTTTGCAAACTTCAGTAAGGCCCTCATATCCGGTACAGAATAATCATGGGGGTTTTTTACAGACAAATAAATGGAAGCGCACAAAAGTTCAAAAAACGACGAAGATTTCAGAGGAAATCATGGTAGAAATGGTAACTCATCCCAACAGTCTGTTGATCTAAGCAGACCTCCTCTTATTATTTTGTAAATTATGCCTACAGTATGTGTGGCAGGTGGGCAACAGAATTTTGAGCTTTAGCTCAGATGTAAAGTTATTTTTTAATTGATAATATAAACATGTCTATGGGTTAAATGAGAAATATGGTCCTGCAACAGAATATTATTTCTGCTACTAATCCAAAGAAGCTTCATTTCATGATTCCTGTACATTTGAAACTCTCAACTACTACTCAGCCAGCTGTCCAACCACTAAAGAATTCAAAAGTCAATGTTGCATTTATAACCCAGAACAGATGAGTAGGATAAAAATGTGTGAAAGCTCTTATTAAATCTTATCATCCAGAGTTAATTGTAAAGTGTTTTCCTAAACTGTTAGAGTAGTGAACAACCACAACATAAATTATGTGTAATTTTGAGAAATTAGAGATGATGTTAGCATTTTAGAAGCATCACTCACAGTGAGAACTCCAAACTGACCGATTTATGAGACACTGAGCCTCCTTCATCTTCCATGAGAAATTTCAGCCATCTCATGGATCTGCTTGATAGATGAACAGCACATTCAAAGATGTGGTAAACAATTGGCTCTGCTTAGAACAAGACCAAATAAAACAAGCATTTTCTGTCAGCATTTTCTGATGGGGGCTAGGCTCAGCACCTTGCCAGCCCTGACTTCATTTGCAGGTTGGTGCAAGAGAAACTAATGTCAGGAAGGAAAATGGCTCCATCCCATACATAGAGTTAGACTGTATAAACCAGTGCAGCAGCCACCCCCATAACATGTCTGGTGGAGGAGAAGGGAAGGCTGGAAACCGTCCCCAATGGTCTCAGTATCATGTTTTTACATCTGGGCTCACAGAAAACAAGGCACCTCTCACCAACGCTTTGGTGAACAGCCATAACCCTGTATAAGCCACATATTGCTAAATATGCTTTCCCAGCTCATCCCTTACGAGCAACACCAAGGCACTACGAGACTTGGGGTCTGGTTTTGACTCTGATGTTGATACTACATGCGAGTATGACAAATTTTCAAGGTCTCTCTGTGCTGTGCCTTTCCACTCGGCATACCACGGGGATAAGCATCTTTGCTACGCACTCTAAAGTAGCATAACAATTTGGAGAGTTTTAGTATTTATTTCAGCAGACTGCTAAGCATTTTAGGGCCCTAGGCAAATGCTATGTAGGATATAAAAGCAGCATATTTCTTTTCAAAAAGCGCATACTCTTCTAGGTCTGGGAAATGAGGAAAATAAGGATGACTCACAAGCAGCAGATGTTGGTAGCATCTCTCAACACACTACTGGCAGGCACTCAGAGATTGTAGTGATGCAGGCTCCCTTAAAGCCTACCTGGAATAGATTTGAGCAAAATGCTGTAGCAAGCCAGATCCTAATCCATTCCTTTTGTCTCACTTTATCAGCTGTAATCACAATATTTTGCTTCTTAGTCAGACCTTCCCTCCAAAACCATCAAAGCACACAGCAAATATGAATTACTGGAGCAGCACAGCACCCTTGATGTGTGTGGTGACTCTGCTATTAGTAGCCCTTGGAGAGCACTTCATGTTAATACTATTGCTGAAAAAATTAACCAAGTGTCTTGGTGCAGCCCAACAGGATTTGGGACCAGTAATACAGCAGATCTCATTTTTCCAGAAAAATGTAGAACAGACCTAAAAATTAAATGTCAAAGCTTTTTCTATAGACAATAGAGAAGAGGTGGATTCCCCAGCAAGAAAACCATATTACCTTAGACACCCTTCTCAGGAGTGGAAGAGTTGGCCCCTGGAAGAATGTTTATCTCTCCCCAGGCCATCAGCTGCTGGCCACACAGGAGGTGTCCACATGGGCTGGAGCTGCCCGGGGGACTGCTGAGGGCATCCTGACTTCTGTCTGCTCATCTCTAACAGGGACGAAAAGGGGGTTTCACTGAGACATTAGTGCAAGAGATGCTAGCGAATAGTAAAGTTTCAGGGGAAGCCAAATCGCCAGGTTGGGTACCTGTAGTGCTGCACACGCTGCTTCACCAGGGTGTACAGTCCAGAAAGGAGGTGAGTGAGACCTGCCACTGCCAGTGAATATACCTGCTGTCAGCACCAATTACCACCACTTCTGCTGCTCAAACTGACACACGGTAATAACAAGTTGGCCCACCTCTCTTTTAAATAAAAGGCATTTGTACTGAAGACAAGATGCAAGAACGCGGCACTGGTCTTGTACATAGTTGTGGTAAAGATTTTCTTCAGAACCGCAGCAAGTCATTTATTCTATTAGTATCAGATCCCTCTCCACAAAAAAGAGATAATGGTCTCCTCTACCTTAGCTACTCTGCCTGTAAGGCCAGGGGAGCCTCTCTCATTTTGTGTGTGAATAATGGCTACTGCAATGTATCAGAATTACAACAAGAAAAATTACCCTATTTAGCTACTTTTGCTGTAGCATCCTCCCTACCAGCCTCTGCCTGCAACTCATTGTCCTGTCTCTGCAAGTAAATACTGTGATAGCGTCTAAAAGCAAAACACAGCTGTAGTGAAACATCTGATCAGCTTGCAGCCATTAAACAAACAGAATGCCAGCTCTTTCCTTTTGTTTAAAATATCATTACTGGGAACAAGTCATCTCTCTCGCTGCCTTTGCACTTCAGTGCACACATTAGGCTTTTAAACCTGACCTAGTTTTGGCTGGAAAATTGTGCACAGAGAGCCTACAGACAGCATTGCCACACACGTTAGTTTCCCTGCTAATCAATACATTATAAAAGCTAGAGTGTGTCTCCCTTTGCTGAAAATGAGGTAAGGGATCAGGAGCCACAGTATGGTCAGGCTCTAATGCAACTTCTTGCAAGCCAACTGCACCATTGCACCTGCTGGCCTCCTGCCTCCCCTCATCCCTTTTGACTGCCCTGATGCTCCACATAGCTAATGAAGTCCACTCCAATCCTACAACAGCTCCAACAGCATCACTATGAAAATGGGAAAAGCTTTGCTTTCCCTGCAACAAGCAATCAGCATTGACACACTGCAGCAGTATGTGTGGAGCCTGGTAACATTTTTTAAGGTGTTTGGACAAGCTGAGTTTATAACTGAAGTATTCCGTGGCTGGAAGCTCCTGCCTTCAGGGCTCATTTGAATTAGGCAGAGGAGAGAAGCTGGAGGACAGGCAAGGCAGAGTTCACAGTGGATAATAACTACTTTGCATCCATGATAGCCCTGGCAAAGGGTAATTAATTCCTGAGGCTTGTGCTGGAGTGGGTGGGCTCCATCTAGAAACACCAACATCAGAGAGGGTCAAAGTGCATCTGATGATCATGAACTGAGACCCCATGGAGGCTGCACAAATCCCAAAATGCCATCGGGTGCAACCAGCCTCTCCCTGTTGCTTCATGTCAGTCCATGGGACCCACGCAACGGGTCAGCCAAGGCAGAGGAGCACACGACTGAAATGTGTGAGTGGACTTATATTAAGGGGCAGCGCAGCTCCCACGAAAAGGGAGGACATAACGTCTCAGGGCTGGGGACCATGCAGATCCAAGAGCAGCAGAAAGCAGGAGGGAAGCTGCTGTGTGATCATGAGATTTGGGGCACATCGGACAGAAAACACTACTTAAAAGGGCTGGGAATCAGGCAGAGGAGAGAAGCTGGAGGTATTTGCCTGTGAGGATGTTCAGTTTATCCCTGCAAAGAGCACATTCAGAACGTGAGGACAGGACAACAATAATAGGAAAGCACTGATCCCACTTCACATCCTTTTAGCTGAAGAGGAAAAGGGGCTGACAGTGAAGTAATGACCATGTTAGAAATGCCTGAACAAAGATCTGAGGGTGAACAGAAAGTGATGGCTGCAGCAGTTACTTCATGCTGGAATTTCTGATGCAGGTGAGGAGGTTACACAGTCATGCAAAGCCATGGACTGAGAGAAGGCGGCCCCCCTATCCTTACACCTCTGCTTGCTAATTTGAACATTTCCAGAAGCCCTTGCCTGGTAAGTGTTCAATAATGAAGCTAAAAGGTGCACAATAACAAAAAAAAACACCCATCGATTTCTATTTTTAGTGTCATTAATACCAAGTATCCAGATGAAGGGTAAATCATACTGGAATTAGAAGGAGATGTGTAGGACAGTTAATCCTTATGTACCTCTGTGGTTGCTGTTGTAGGAGGGAACAGTTATACCAGTTACAAGCATTCAAAAAACAACAAGTCAGCTATCCCCAAATTATTAAAACTTTCTTTGTTTCATCGCAATACACGTTCCTCTTAAGAAAAAATTGTATTTTGTTTTTAACAATTTGCCACTAACACTGGCAACTTTGGAGCTCATGTCCCAGAGCTCCCAGTCATGAAAACCTTGCCTCTCTAAATAATTGAAAATCTGAGCTTCTCTTTTAGGAGGCTGGCTTTTTTAATGAAAACACACAAATTGCTAGAATTTTGTGATGAAATCCTCAAAGCCAGCAACACTGACCAGGACTCCTGGAGTCAGGTTTTAATTATAAAAGAAGGGACTGATTTTCCTAGTATCTCATACCTAAAGTTAATCCCTTGACAGGAGGGAAGGGCACATGGAAAGAGAAATAAGACAAGCACAGGCTCATCGCCTGCTTTGTGGTGCTGATGCATCCTGAGAGGCGATGGGTTTCACAGGCACAGTGCCAGGAAGCCCAGGCTGAGTCAGCATCACCTCCAGACAGCTGCAGGACATCACAACACCCCACTGCACTAACAGAACACGGAGAGAAATTGGCATCGTTTGTTGGACCAATGTTCTGATGTCCAGCCTTCATGACATGTCCGGAGGCATAATGTAGTATATGCCATAATGAGACATGTTTCATTTGGGACTCAGTTGTTCTGCAAGTGAGCGAGGTCACCAGGACATAGGATAGATCTACGTGAATAACCTCCTGAAAGATGTATCAGACATGAGGCACTCCAGCAGCTGTAAACATCTTCGTCACACAGCATAGATACTTGCATGGAATTACACAGGGTTTGTAGACTTCATTGTCTGGCACCGGCTGCTTATTGGCAACCCACATCTGTGCTAGAGTGGCACAGGGGTATTTACGGGATGCAGTCCACGCTAATATTACCTACAGTGTCCTTGCTTTCCTGTCTGTGTCTGAAGTCTGCAAAGCCTTTCTGCAAAATATATTAACATCCTCCCCATCTCAATATAGTACAGTTTGTTTCTTTGCTTGTTTCATTTCATGAACTTACAGGCTGCCTCTAAAAAGCAGTCATCAAATGCTCAAGTAATATAAGGGAGAAAAGAAAAAAAAAAAAGAAGAAGAAAACCCGAGGGAGGAAACATTTAAATTTCAATTTCCAAGAGGCTAATATAAAAAGTAAAGGGGTGGGAGGGAAGCGTTTGAAATTTTCATTTTTAAAAATGCCCTGGCAGCCTCTTCCCAGCAGCATCGGTGGGGCTGGATGGCACATTTGAAGGTGAATCGAAGAACAAAAGAAAAAAAAAAAAAAAGTTCTCGGCGAGCTGCCCATCGCTCCCGCCGCAGAGCCCTCCGCATCCCCGGCTGAGCGGCAGCGGGCGGCGGCGCGGCGGCCGCCCGGCGGGTCCTGCCGAGGCACACTGGCACCTAGCGGCGGCACCCGCGGCGTTCTCCCGCTTAGAGATTGCAAGTCCCAGCGCATGAATGAAGTACTAAATTGATCGTAAAAACAGCCAGAATCACACCGCCGACCAAGTCAGGCAAAAGGGTCTGCAAGTCCTCCATCCACGGGGTCTCTGCAAAAGCAGGGAAATGACGGGATGGCCCAACGCTGGCAGAGCCCTCGCCCTTTCCAACAGAGAGGGTTTTACTGGGAAAAAGAGGGTTTGGGAACATGTTTCGCTCCCAGGTTTCCACAGTTCCTGGAACCATTCCTCAGCACTAGAAACAGGCATAAGTGAGCACAACCTCAGAAATGCCCCCGGTACCCATAACGTGGTTGGATCAAAACAATGTTGGCCAAGTGCTTACATTATTCTTCGTAAGCCACCGAGAACCCCCACGGCTTCCACTGGAAAGGACCGCCCGGCATTTGGCAGGCACGCTTTGGTTCTCACGGTGGTGTAACGGCCCAAATCTGAGCAAATGGCTGTATTCCAGTCAGCTGCAATACAGGGTTTTGCAACAGACCTTATAGACCCTCTGTAGGCAATGTGATAACTTTCACAAGACAAGGACAAAAACTTGGACAGGAAAATAAGCAGCCACTATGAAATACATGGGATTTTTTCTATTCAGTTGCCCAGTATGGTAGACATGCTCACATGAGGTGCTGTCATCGTATGTGCAATTTAAAAATACAGGGCATGAAGATGAAGATCAATCCTGCTTTACTCTAAAGAATAGGTTCATAAATTAATTATAAGGTTTCTTAAATTATTTATAGCTGTTATAACCATTTTACAGATGAGTAATACATTTTATAAGTCCATCAACAGAAGATTTAATAGATAGGCAATCAATCAGCCTGCATGATAACTAATTAACCATATATTAAAACATCTCTCAGTGCCCTATTAACCCCTAATGCTCTGGCCATGAACATACCCTTAGCACAACCCCAAGTACAAGTAAGAAAAGCCAGCTGACCTACCCAGTCCCCTGAAGCCGTTAATCTCTGGCTCTTAACCTGCAGCTCAAGGGCGAAGGAGCGTAGCTAACCTAGCAGCCTGCCCCTGAAGGTCTACAGGCTCCTGCTCTTCTGGAGCAGTGGGAAACGCAGCATCTCCCATCCCATTACCTGGATTTCCATGACTCTGGGACACTGATAGTCATCCTTTGCTCTTTAGTATTAATACTTTGCCTCTGCCAAAGGCCAGCGAGGAGGCATAAGAGCACGCTGCTGCTCATTTAACAATGAGGAACTGCGCTTTTCAGCTCTTGCTAGACAACTTTCTACTCTATTTCCCACACACAGTAAGCAAAACTCTTTACCATCATCCAATAAAATATGTAACAGAGGAAAGATGACACTCAGCACCCACTGACTCAGGACCATGTCCTTTAAGAAAATAATCTACCCTCTGCTCCAAGTTCTATATAATTCTATATATGGTTAGGCCACTTATTTTATCTGCCAAGGGAAGAGACTGGTGCCAACATTTCTATAAGAAAAGCAAATGTAATCAAACCCTCAGGCCTGTTTTGATCCACATGAAATGTCTGCATTAAGTGCAGCCACTGCAGCCCTCAGCTGGTTAAGGTTGCACTGAGCTCACCTGCTGAAGGGTCACAGGCTGTGTGAAGGAATGTGCTTCCTAATCAGAAAATACTTGCAAACATTTGAAAAGACACACATGCAATTTTAAACACACACACACACAAAAAGTTACAGTCCTTCCCTTGCACAAGCTTTCAGAGGCCCCATGGGTTACCGGATACTCCTGTCCCATAGAAAAAAGTTCACACGCTAATTAGCTGCAATCTGGCTGCACTAAAATTTCTTTTTTCTCAAAATCATAACCCCTTCTTCATAGCAGTGCTAGGGCAGAACACCACAATACCTAACTGTACTGCTCCCAGTACATGAGCTAGGTAATGAGCTATCCTATGTATGTCACATGGCATCACAGGGTATAAATATCTTGGCACTTCTATATTCAAATAGCAACAGCAGACTGGCCATTTGCCACTGCAGAATCAACTTCCTCTAGGGTCTTATCATTGGATGTATCTGTCACTCAGCACAAAAAAAATCACATTCGCCATCATCTGATGATCTGTACACACACACAGGGGCTGGGAGGGGGAACCAACCTCTGTCACTGTAATATATCCATGCTTAAAAGAAATCACCATCTAGTCATTGTCGCAGATTGGGGTGATGCCAGTATTATTTTTTACTGCACTAGATGTGCAGCTCAGCTTCCCTATCCAACCGTGTATTGCTGCCAGTCTGATTACTCAGATTCACATCACAGAGGCTGTACAGAAGTTTTCAAAAAACTAAGAAGGAAGGGTAAGACAGAGCCACAGAAAGGTGAGCCGAAGGCACCCACATTTAAGAGTGGCTGGATTCCCTTCATGCAGGACATCTTATCTTCCTGGCCAGCAGCCCGTAGGAAAGGCAAGCAGTTATATACTGCCCCAATGAGTGAGAAAGCTGACAAACCTGGAAGACAAACACGCGGTGTGAGGAGGAGCAGACCGCAGCCAAGGGGCTGTTTCCTCTCAGAGCGGAAGCAGAGGACAAGCCAGAGAAGCCTCTTCAGTGGAAAAGGAGGTCTGCAGTTTTGGGGCGTTATTATTATTTTGGTTTTTACACTGTGGTCTTACATGTTTTGTGGGTTTGGGTGATCCTTGGAGAATTTTTCAGGACATGGAGCCTGTGGCTCCATCTCTGCAGCTCCAGGCACTGTTTGGATCTGGTGACATGGTGATGGGGAGAGGTCCTGCTCTCACTAGAATCAGCACACTGATTTTAAGGGCACACACTTGGACCTTAAATTTTAAAAGCTAGACAACCTGTCATGACATATCCCTGGTACTGTGTACAACAGTTTCTTCCCCAGAATTGCTTTAAAAATCCTTTAACTGCCACTTCAGTCAGAAAGATTTCACCAAGCTAACAAATAGCATATATGTGTTGTTCCTCAAGTTAGTTTTCAGGGAAGGACCTGTAACCCCAAAAGCTAGCTTTTCAGCTGGCTCCAACTGCTGCAGGTCTCGAGGGGAGCCGCACCTCTTTGCCCGTAGCTAGCTTGACATCACAGTCCATACTGTCAGCACCACTTCCAATGAAGAATAAAATTACAGACAGCCCTTCCCATCCCATGCAGCGATCCATTCAGTTCTTTAATTTTCAGTTTGGTACTTTTTGAGGCAAGTAGTTAACAATAATGTGAATTAGTATAGCTATAAATTGCTGGAGGTAGACAAGAATAGCTGAACTTAAAGGGAAAAACAGTTTTCCTAGTGAGAGACAGAGCTTATAAGCAAAACACTGACACTTTTGGGCCTTTCTGCTTGTAGTGGACAGGGATTATCTTGAATATCTGGTTTTTTGGTTTGTTTTTTTTTTTTTTGGTTTCACAACCAAAATTAAACTAGCCACACAGCAAACCCTCCAAAACCAAGGCATTTGCATCCATTGATTTTGTAAAATCAGAGCCAAGATTTTGTGCCCTGCTCTAACAAGATCCTTTAATTCCCCTGTGTGAAGCTGCTCTCACACAAACTCCCTGTTGCATTCAGGCTTTATACACATTCTTTCTAATCCTTCATTCTTTTATTGGGCTTCTATCTTGAGCAGGTTCCTTAGCACTAAGACAGGCATATAATGCTGTTACTGCCATATCCTTAATTATTCCTTTTTTCTTTTTTATTCATAAGCACTAATTGAGTCATGATCTCTTTGCAAATGTGACTTAACCTGCTGTTCTCCTGCTTGTTCAGGCACCGCAAATAAAAAAATAATGGCACTGGTAATTAACTGAGGCCTGGCAATATAACTTGCCTCTCAGCCCGCGACGGGTAGAAGTTCAATTGAAAAGTAAGGTGTATAAATGCATATTAAGTGAACCAGAACTAAGCACCAATCTGACATACAAGAAAAGCACAGGCAGAAAAGAAACTAACTTCAGATATCAAGTTGAGGAAATTAGCAAAACATAGATGAACTTTAATTTAAAAAAAAAAAAAAAAGAAAATCATTAGGAGCTAAATGGGCAGACAGACAACACACACACATACATTTCAGTTGCATGTGTCAGGTAGCATCAGCCTACAGAGGAATGATTTTTACCCAGGAGAACATTTTTGAAAACTTATAATCAGGTATTCATAGGACACCTTAGCATTGCCTGGCAGGAAAGAAACCAAAAGAAATCAAGAGATACAAGGTACAACGCTGCGGTTCAGTCTGAAGCAAGCCCAACTGAAAAAGGTGCTGCTTCTGTATCCCCTCTCAGTGGTGCGAAGCCTTTGCGGTCAGAGGGGAGCATCAGGTTGCACAGAGGCTGCTCCTTATGGGGCAGGAGAAAGAAAACGCACACATGCTCAGAGCAGAAAAATACGTCTAACTGGGGAACACATGCCAGCAAGGATGCAAGAGGTGAGAAAAACTCTTCCAGCTTTCTTACTGGGGAAACCAAACCCCCAGGTAGTGCAGATGATGAACACTGTAACTCACCATGGACTGGAGAACAGGCATAGTATAAGTTCAATATTTTTTTGCTCTCACTCTTGATTTTCTTTGCTATTCCCCTGCAACTATCTCCTCCCTTTCCCCTTACTCTTATGCTATTCATGGGCCAATTAGAAAGCCTTCATGCAGCCAATTTCATATCTCTGAATCCCCATCAGTTATAATCACAGCTGTAGAGTCTAGTGGATGAAGAGGCTGCCTCATATTTCAAAGTTTAATGAGTTCCATTCCTGTTAATATTACACTTCTATTAAAATTCATGGTCATTTTTTCCATTAATTTCATTTATAAATTAATTCCTTCTAATTTTCTAAAGCATTAACATGACCAGTGACTTATGTAAGTCATCCCAAATGAGTGTCAGTAAAACCTTTATAATGCAACATCTTGTATTCTGTACATCTTGATCGTGACCCTCCCACAATTTATAATTGGGATTCACAAGGCAGGGAGAAAGAAAAGGGACAGTTTTTATAGTTTATATTCAAAGAATGGTGAAAAATTAACATGATCCAGGTGACAAAAAGAGCTCTTGTACAGAGGGAATGCTATGCCTATGAACTAAGAGAGTTCTGCTTCACTTAGTAACGGAGAATAATATATGGGCAGAAGGAGTAAAAAGCCTGGATGTTACACTGTCTTCTCTTCTTTTTCTGCTCGAAGACTGATCAGCATGCCAGAAGGCAATCATGTCCTGCAGATAAGTGGAATAAGAAACCAATATTGAAAAGCATCTATCTAAGGCTGCTCCCAGTGCAAGAACACCCGAAGCGAAACTGCTGAAAGTTTACCAGGATGTTTTTGAAGAACTAGGGTATCGTAGAAGATACATCACACACATAAAAATTATTCAGCCGGTACAGTGCATGCCTACTAAATTCTGTGAGAAAACAGCAGAAACAATAAAGTAAACAAAATAAAGACACAGAGTCCACAAGTGCCAAGAGGCAACATGGCAGTCATTGGAAGGCTGGGCTTCTACAGAACCTCAGCAACTATGAGTTTTAAAGAGTCATCATTGCCCAAAGCTTAACTGGAAAAGAAAGACTGCAAATGTATCTCAATATTTGATAAGACACATTTGCAGTGAAGCATTTTTGGGAAGTGTCATGTTCCGGTCTTGGCAGTTGTGACCTACAGCTTTCACCAGGACGTGCGGTGTCCTGCGAGCACTGACACAGCAGAGGCAGCTAGCATCCCACCAGCAGGTACATCGGGCTGCAGCTGGCCAGACCATGAACTGCAGTCAAAGTATAACACCTGCTTCGTTGAAGCTTTTTCACAAGGATGCCCAGTAAAACCGGGTAATTTGCTACCCGAGCAGAGTAACTTGTTAGGCAGCAGTCTCTGAAGTGCCTTCCTGCCCTGGTAATGTGCCCGGACCACAATATCAGTATGACGACTTACTGGTGCAAGCAATCACTGCAGAACCTCTTTGTTCTCCCCAAATAGTCAATAACCCATGACAAGTCTCAAAGGCTTACCTTACACAAAGCACAGCAAAGTGTAACGCATGGGGCCACGTTTCCTTCACTCTCACACTGATTCATCATCCCATTGCTGCAGTTTAACACAGTACAGGGGCTTTTCAAGAATTCAAAGTTAGTCTCAGACATCATTTCTGATGCTGCACATGAGTTAGTTGAAACAAATAAAACAGTGTGAAAAACATTGTTTTCCTGCTCCAAAGCGTTTGCACTGTGGTATCAATGCATTCACTGTTGCTATGCACACCCTACTCTACATATGTTTAAAAGATTGCCATGGAGCTGCTCAGAGTTTACAGGAAGGAATTAATCTTTAGCTGCACAAGTGAAAGCTGTAGACACTAGCTGGCAGCTCTCAGAGCTTATTATATGTTGCTTCCTCAGCAAAAAATAGTTCTGTCCATAAACCTGCAAATTTTGGATCACCAACAAACTCTAAGCACACAGTTATTATCAGATTAACTCATCTAGCTGGAAGTAGCAGTCCTTAAAACACCCAAAGATATCATTATTTTGTTCCAGGGAAAGCTAAATTACATTAAAATCTCAGACAATGTCCAATGTCCAAATCATTTGCAAAACTGGGATTGTCTGAGCTCCAAGGAAACACACAGTATTGTAAAGCCAAGGTAAAGAAGGTTTTATAACTCTGATGTTTCCAAGGTCAGGTGGAAGTATCAAATACAAAGTGTGTTCACTGCTCCCTAGTGTAGCTGGAAAAACTAAGGAAATGTAATCTCTGCCTCTGCTTTTGGTCTAGAGGAATTCAGGGACCACAAAATGTTAATCATGCTGCTTACTGCAGTGCCAGAAGGAACTCAAGATGCTAGAATGACGTATGGCCCTGTACAGAATAGAATAACAGTGCTTTATGGACATACAAATAAGACAAGAATCCTCTCTCAATCTAATTATTTGAAAACTTTGGATTCTCCAAACACAAATGCATTGCCCTCCACTGCACACACAACTGCTTTAAAAAGCAATTATTATTCACTCACAGGAACCTGAACAGTTTGGGAAGAAAAGAATCAGAACAGTTGTCGAAGAACTGAATTTATTATCTTGCTAGGAAAGGAAAAAGACAGAATGAGACTCTATAAATACAGCACATATACATTTCAGTATTGAAATTCAAGTCTAAGAACTATCAGCATTTATGGTAATATTAACCATTGGCTTAAGTAGCCACTGATGAGTACACAGCTAGTTAGTGTAGCTCTTCTTTTAACTGTCTGGACAAGATTTTAATGATTGAAAATACTACATCCAGTTTCATATGATCTGCAACATTCACTTTTAGGATCTTTTTGAAACCTAATTTAGCAAAAGAAATTATGTTACCCTTTGACTCAATCAAAAGTTCTAATGTGTGGTTCAAGCAGAAATTAAAAATACCCACTCCTAATGCGGCAGCTATTCACTTTTCAAGCCTCAGTTAGAAGTTACTGCTTCTACTGCACAATACCCTATGATAAAGGCTGCTCTTAGTTCATTTGCAGTCTCAACAGCAATGCTGTATTGGGTTTGCATGGCAAGGTTTTGGTAGCAGGGGGCTACAGAGGTGGCTTCTGCAGGAAGTTGCTAGATGTCCACGTCCAACAGAGCCAATGCCAGCCGGCTCCAAGAGGGACCTGCCGCCGGCCAAAGCTGAGCCCATCAGCAACAGTGGTCGCACCTCTGGGATAACAGAGTTAAGAAGGGGGTGGGACATGCCAGGAACAACTGCTCCTCAATACAGAGCAAAAAGCAGGATAAGGCCCCACAGCTCCACACACGCACTTTTTGGAATAGTCTTTCTGAGAGGTTTTGGCTGCCTGAACATAGGCATGAAGTGCCATTTTAGATGCCCTTAAGTATGTGAGACATCCACGTGAGGCTGACACACATGACGTGACATGAGACTGCAAATCCACAATCTTCTGGAGAAGCAGCTGAAGTGTAGGAGATGGAGGGCATCTGAAAGGGCGTTATGACACCTCTGTTTTGAAAACTGGGTCCCATTCCCTGTCTTTTAAACCTCCTTTCAAATGCAATTTACTCGGAGTACATTTGCTTGCTACTTGTATGTGTGATTCACATCATGCACTCTGTCTGCATTGCTTTAATTATAACAGTTCTATCTGCCCTGATTTTGTCCTACAGCAACTTCTAGTCCAGATGAAACAGTCCTGTGAAAAGATCTTTTGACTCTATTATGAAAGAATTAACAACTTCATCCGCTGCATTTCCAAGGAGAAAAATTTAGATGACTCATCCCCACAGGTGCATAGAGAGCTTGAAGCCACATGACACTGCCAATAACCTGTATGGGTTTTTTCTCTTTTAAGTCATCAGCTTGAATCCCATTCAGCTTGGGAGGAGAGCATGGCTCAGTCCTGAATGAATTTCTCACAGTCAGGGCTATGTACTGGAATAGACTGGAAAAAATATAATCCAGAACAAGTTTTTCCTTAAGCAAATTGACACTATCACTACCAACACCAGGAGAACCAGGCATCGGAGTGGCCAGGTGAGCCTGCACTTCTCCATGCCACCTGCCAGCCAGGTATTAGCAAGGGCAAGAAAGCACAGGCTTTCTGATGTAAGAATTCATCCTAAGTGGATGCTCTGGATGCTTCAGAAAGTCACCGTGTCTATACGTGCTTGACCCATAGGCGTGACAACCCTCAAACTGTTTCCCCTTCTCGCCCTTCCCCAGTAAACCATTTGGTGGAAGAGCAACATAGCAACTCAGTTACACTGTGTGTTCTCTAGTTCATCTTATCCTCTGTGTATTCCACCATTTCCAGCACACTGCTGCTCTCAATAATTAATAAGAAATAACACTGGAATGCTTAGCTGAGCTAAACTCTTTGCAAGTTGACCACCAGCCCTGTTTACTTTCATTTAGTGTCATCATTACACCAGAAATACTTTTGCTCCACAGAGATGGGAAAGGGGGAAAAAGGGAACGCTCCGGCTTCCTTGTCCTGATTTTGCCTTGGGGCAAGGCACAGCTCCTGCTACGTGTTACGGGCTGTACCACTGGTTAAGAGCTCTGCTCTGCCTACACTCAAGGGAAGTGGCAAAGCCACAAACACGAGATCAGCACTTTTTAAACATAACTTGGATCATCATTTCTGGTTTTATTTCCAAGGGAAATGGCTACAATGCATTAAACAGCACACTCAGACAGGGAACATGGATAGTACAATAACCTGAAAAATTCATGTTCAGTAACAGTTAAAGTGACCTTACTGGATGTACTGATGCAGTCAGCTCTGTATCGCACCAGCTCAGCTGACTACGGGCGAAAGGACAAGAGGGTATCAATACTCTAAAATGACTTCTTTACTCATCAGAAAGCATAAGATGCCTGGGTTGTGCACAGTGAGAAGAGGCAACATCTGAAATGACAGAGGAGTAGGAAGAGTTCTGTGATTCTTTTTAATTTTCATTTTTTCAAATTTTAATTGCTGTGGCAGTGCTATTTGGTGACACAGGTCCTGGGAACCTGAACACACAGAGCTGCCCGTCAGTTTTGCTTTGACTCCTGTTCCAGCCTCCTTTCCATCAACGGTTTTCATGGAACCTGTTGCATCATTATTATTGTTGTTGTTAAAACGTTACCATTACAGAAAGTGCATTCTTTCCTTGAATACTACTCTGTCTTCATAGGAAAAAATGAAGTATTCACTTTTTCAATGAAAAACTGAGATCATCTGCTGAACATTTTGACAAATTATTAAAAATTATTTAAATTCTGTATGAGAAAAACTTCACCCAGTTTCCAGCTGGTTCTTCCTAATGTTTCATCTACACTACAGTTTCTTCAAGGTAGGGAATCAGTTTTTAAACAAAAGTTTAATTTGGTTGATTGGTTCTTACAGTATGTGCAAATAGCACTGCTCTAAATATCCATTTTTCTAATCAAAAATGAAGGGACAGATTCACAGGGGAGAATCCCCTGCACAGAAGCAATTAATAAAAGGCAAACACTATCGTTGCTTTTATTGACTTCAATAGCAGCTGGTAGGTGCTGTCTTTCTGATAACCAGGCAACTTACTGAAAAATAAGATGGAAAGAATGAACTTGGGGAATTCACTTGTTAAGCTTTAACCGAGGGCGTATATCAAGAGAACATAAAAGTCTTCTTCCATTCCCAAAACAATGTCTTCTTTGAAGTTATAATTCAACCCCGCTCCACCCTGTGAAAAATTGTATTTACCTATTCCAGCTTCATCTTTTCCTCATGCAGAGGGCAAAGGATTCTTTCTTATTTCTTGCATTACTACTTGTACCACTGCTATGTGTGGCAAACTCCGGCTCTTGGATTGGCATTGCAGGATGGAAGTGACCTTGACAGGAGGTTCCCTAAGTTTCAATTGCAATTTAGCTCTAATGAGGGCTAAGATATTACCACCTACTTCAATTTCAAATCTTCAGAACCAAAATGATCATGCAACTGAGCATACTGAATGCTGACAATCAATTGCATTCCAGTGATTAAGAAGCCCTCAGAGTAGTAAAGACTCACTTAAGAGTTATTAACAACAAAAAAAAAAGAAAAAAAAAAGAAAAAACCACAACCAACCACCAAACACACAACTCCTCCTGCAGCTTGTTTGTTTCCTTACAGCACAGTCTCGTCTTAGGCTGCTGTCTTTAAGGAAGAGAGGACACGTCTGTTCAACTGTAATTCACAGGAGGCTTTTCACAGCTGATACAGGGAGCTGTAAAGTGCCTTCTGCTTCACTTTCTTACCTCCTCAGACAATACCTCGTTGCGAACAGGTGCATGAGAATATGAAATATAGGAAGGGGCATATCTTCCTGCACAAAAGGGAACACAAAAGGGGAAGAAAGCATCCAAAGAGATGAGCATTCGCTAATGAGGAGCAGCTCCAGCAGTTGTTCAGTGGGAGCTTACCCAGTTGCTTACTGTCTCTCTTAGTTTGCTTTGGTTGTAGGAAGTTAATTCCTTCCTACCATGCAAGAGGAGTTTAACTCTCCAAATGAGACTGGAAAATTATTTCAGATGAGTAAGAAAAGAGAGGCACTCGGTGAAGCCGACAGTCATTTAGTGTGACTTGTTATATCCCCACAGTACTATGAGGAAGTTTAGGCTCCAGTTCACAAACTAGCAATGCGATGTAAAGACGCTATGAAGCCATTGATCAAGGGCTACGCATCAAACCAGTGCCTCAGCTCTGAAGCGCAGAAGGGTCCGAACTCACGCCTATCTTCTCACTCTGCTGGGAAGGATCTGCACCCCTTCCTAATTGCAGCTCACCTCAGTGGGAGACGATGATGCCAGAGCTAGCGTGAATGTCAATCCGTAAATGATTGTTAAAGGTGTATCCAACCCCACGCACAACTGGTGGAATAAAAGAAATGCTGTGAGACGCCTCCCCCTGCTCTGAAAGTGAGGAAAATGTTGTTCTTTAACTCCCTGTACTAAGACAGCATGGGTCTATTCATCAGCCGCAGGGAGCCTAGTCTGTATTTAGGAAATGGTATTTATAATGCAGTACTATACGCGATGTCAGTTCCCAGAGGACAGTCTGTGCCGTCTCTGTTGCTCTAGTGGAAGCGAACAGCTGCTTTCTAGATTTCCCAAAGCCCTGGTGCAAAATAAATCTTTCTCTCTCCACTTAATTTTAAAGAGCAACGATGGCTAGGCAGGGATTATATGCGGGAGAGAAGCAAAAGCAAGGAATGAATAGGTTTGTATCATTTTGCTTTTGCATTATGTGTAAAGTTACCATTTAAACTACAAAACTGACAAAACTAAAAGTACCATCACGGGTGCAAAAGAGTAACTGCCACAAGGTACAAACACTACCTCCCCTCTTCCTCTCCCCGAAGCTACATTCACCCTTCTCTATTCCACAAAGTCTTTACTAAAATGAAGGGAAAGAACAATGAATTTGTAAAATTAAACATATTTCATCCAAGAGAAAGAAAGAAATTGAGAGCAAACAATATATAGATTTGCTTCACTTCCTGCAAGCTAGCCTTCACAGGGCTAAGGTCAAGACTGACTTCTTGTTTCCATTTCACTCTGATTTTTAGCAGGTTTATACAGCTCTGTTGACTTAACATACTCTAGGCTGAAATCCAGTTTACAAAGCAGGAGAGCCAACTGTTTAATCTGAAGTGGGCACAAAACTAGTCTCAGGGTTACCTTACGCTACTTTCATTTCTGGCCACGTGGGACTTTAAAATTCGGTCTTTTAAAAGCTGAGGCAAGTCTTTATGTTCTTCTGTTTAAGAAAGCTGGACGGGCCAGCTCCCCGATCTTTTTGTTCCCTTACTATTTGTCCTACATGTTTTTAAGCTTTCCTTAGAGTCCTCTTTTTGAGCACATAGCCATAGTAGAAAGAGGTGTTGATATCCAAGCTAAGACACGCTTGGGAAGACAGCAAGAGCAAACATGCTTTCTTGGGCTCTTATTTATGGGGAGATGATTTCTAATGTATTTAAGTGTTTATATCACCCGTCTAACTCATCAATCATCACTGAATGCTTCAGCTCACACAAGCTTATAGTGCTGCCCTTTACATTCAGACAGTTTTACTAATGAATAGAGCATCTGATAGAAATTTGCCTAGTGCCTGAACTTCACCTGGAGTTTAGTAGCATCCTGCTGTATCTCCAAATACAATTACAGTTTAACAGAGTAATGTCTCATCTCTCATTTCCTAACTAGAAAGAAGACAAAGTAAATAAATAGTAACATGTATACTTCTTATACACACACTCTGCTCTCTCATATATGTGTCTGCATTTACTTACGTGCACAGAGACACACAGAACTCACATGCACGAACTGCATATTATATGTATTCACACATATCATTTTAATGTCCTCTCTTCTTTAATCAATTATCCATGATAATCCATTGTATTCCCCTAGGTACTTAGTCATCAAAGCCACTTTAAACCTCTTCTTGAAGATCAAATGGCTCTTTAATCCATTTATTTACAGTTTACAGAGTTATAGAAAATTAATCAGGATCATAAGTTAGCTATTCCAGCAAGCCTCTTCTGAAGCCTGCTATCATTACAAACAGCAATTCTCAGGGAGCCAACGGGATGGGGGAAGAAAGGAACAAATCTCCTGACGTCTGTTCCTCCCATCAGCTGCCGTCAATGACTGCCTCTCTCTGATCCTTGTTTGATCAAACCATACTCCATCAAATCCATTTAAATGAATTAGCACTACTAAGGTAACAGAAGAGCTAAGTATTCTTAAACTTCATAGTTAAGTTGTTCATTTAGTATCTTCTGGTGTCTAGCAGGCTGAGCTAGAGGTTTCTCTTCTGAAGTTCACCGGGCACAATAATGCGCCTGTGAGAAAGTATGTGAATTACACAAGAGAGACCACATTTCTTTGAACTCTGCTAAAGTTTCTCTTTATTGTTCCACGTCTTCATCCAAATATCCCCTTCCTCTCACACAGTTCTGTACAGTCGGCAGCCTGACAATGAATATTTAATGGCCAGCTTTCTGGATGTTACCAATACTGAATCACTATAATCATTCATTGACTGGGTTCCACCAATTTGGGGCCCAACAGTAATTATTACACATTCACACACAAGCCATGCATATTCACACCAATTCTCTACCACGGCAGAGAAGCTCAACCAGCAAAAGCGATACACTGTGAGCACCTGAATGAATTTCTTACCAATTCTGCAAAACCTTATAATATTATTAATAGTTATGTCCACAAACACAGATACAGCAACCCCTGAAATGCTGTCACTGCTTTTAGAATTGCAGGAGCAGAGACAAGTAACAAAACATAGCTGTTAAGATGAGGAAGTGAACAAAAGTGCCATTGCCAACTGGTTCTGATAGAGGTGTTGAAGTAGACCCAATGCTATTTCACAAAAAAAAAAGAATTGACTGGGCTGGGAGCAGAACTATCTTCCCGTTCTTCCTTTCCGCATTGATTCAGCAGCACAAATTACCGAGACTTCAATTTTGCTTCTTCTCCAAAGAAGATGTTACAATCATGACCTACATTTTCCAAATGTATATAGTGCAATAAAATAGACATACTAAAGCTTTTCTGATATTGCAATAAATCCACATGAGGAGATACCACATAAACCTTTTCTTCATCACAGGAGATTTAGATATGATGTCACCCTACTTAGAAACTCAATTTTTTTTTGACATGGTGACTCCAAACAAGTTCACAAATGACCTCTCCATTCCCAATTATTTCTCTGGGTAAGCGATAATCTCATCAGACTAGAACATTGCCATAGAATAACAGTCCCCTTCTTCCATATAACATCTATTTACTTTATTTCTATTACATCACATAATCAAGATCAGATACTAATCAGGTCCTGTCTGAAAGACAATGTGTGTCTGGTAGTACTATTGCTGAAAAGCTGCAGTCTGGCTGCTCCTGAGAACAGAGCATTTCCATGCTACAGCTAATTCCCAGCCAGACTATGTGCTAAAATACACATTGTGTTGTAGGGTTTTTTTAATTACACGCTTTCATAAATAAGCTGGGTCCTGACAGCTTCTGTGTCTTAAAAACTGTATTGATAAATAAATGCTATTTAGGCAACTAGACTGCTTGGTATTCATTTAGTAGCATTATTGAATAAAGGCACTTGGACGAGGATGTCAGAAGGAGAAAATTAAAATAGATCCTCCTAATTTAATGTGACAATTTCTTCTGGCTCTCTGCCAGGAAAAAATTGTATGAATTTGTATTCTTTTACAATCGTGTATCAATAAGCATCTATTAGTAAGTCTGGGTGCTATCAAAGCACGTGGCATCTGCATCAGAGAGCCTGACTCTGCCTTTCCTTGCACTGATGTAAATCTTCAGAAGTACAGTTAAGTCCACATGAAAAGCTGCATAGGGGAAAAGAAAGTCAAGCCTAGTCCATCTAACCTTCAGCACCTTACTCCTTTTTTCCTGATTACAGTCCTACTATATAATTACCTTAATCATCTCCCAAAACACCTACAGTTATCAGGTAAGGCAGTTGGGTAAAGACACAACAGAGCCTTTGTGAAGGATTCAGGCCACTGTCACAGTTTCCTTGATCGTATTCACCTTCGGCATGGAGAGAACAGCCTGTGAAAACCGCACCTGGTCTCAGCATGCCAGGGATTTGCCCCTGGAGTACACCTGCAGTTTCTTCCTCTGTTCTCCCTATTTCCAGGTTTCGTTCCTAAACTGCCCAGTCTAGAGCCATAGCAGCACTGAAAAAAAAACTCTTCATAAGTGTACAATAAATAGAAGCAGGATGGAAATCTTATGAATTAGAAGATATGGGCCACTTCAAAGAGAGAATTGGATTCACATTTCCCAAAAATGTACAATATCAAGTACAATGTTCAGAGCACGCTTATTAACCTCATATCCTAAAGGATCTCAACACAGAGTCTCATAAAACCATCCTCAATGGACTGTGTAAGCATTTTTCAGCAGAGCATCAAACAACTCTGGCTATGTGTAGTTCATTCTTCCTTTTGCCTAAGGAGAGAGCTGTGTGTGTATTTCCTGGACAGGGGCAGGAAGGAAAATAATGCAGCACTTTCCAAGCACCAAAACTCCCACCAAAATATGGAGATGTGATTCTCCATGCTCCTCAGTGTAATACATTGCTGCATAGGATAAAATCATTGGCCTCTATAAATACCTCTCTCTCTTCCCAGACACCTGTGAGGAATTCGAAACAAATCATACAATACATTTTCCAGTGACCAAAAGATGGCAGTGTTTCAGAGCATTACAAGTATCTACGTATGGTTTGGGCTAGTTTTATGTGTTGTCCTCATAATGGTAAAGAATCAGCTGAACTGTGATTCTGTAATCCAGTCATAGGGAAATGAACAAAAAGGGGTTATGCCATTTCATTACAAGGTGACCTACAAAACCATAGTAACCAACTGCAAAAGCTACTAATGTGCTCTGGATATTCTTCAAGACTAGGAAGCCAAACCCATGTCCAAAGTTATATATATGCTTGTAGGATAGATACATGTGTGTGTGACAGTAAAGAACAGATTTCAGATTAAAGACTATATTTAAAAAAAAAATTGCTTCAACAAGGTCTAGGCAAGGAGTGGTGCTGAGCTAAACTTCGCATCAGAAAGGCTGTAAGGGCTCACCCTGTTGCACGGTAACCAAACACACAAAGGGAAATTAAGCTATGTCTGTGAAAGTGCTGCAATTTGCTTTCAGTTGTGCAAATCACCTGAAATGTAGCAGCTGCATCTTTTTAGTCTATATCAGCATCACTGTAATGTGGAGATGAGACATCATTATCAAAGCGCTCTGCCATTCTCCATCCCTTGATAAGGAAAACTCTTGTTTCCACCTTCAGCGTCTGCACTCCTACAACATTTATGGAAAAGTCTACATCCCTCAAATGACTGCAGAGAACTGCAAGCTCATTAACCCTATTTTAATTGTCCTGTCACAGGTAGATTTCAAAGAACTTACATGTTTTTCAGCAAGCAGTGCTACACCCAATCTCCTATAGATGTACTATCACGTTAGGTAGATGTTGAGTAATGCAGGTCTAGGCAAAGGGGCTACAGAAATCTTGCAGAGGCATTCCTCATCTTCCTGTGCAATTGCCTAACTCTGTCTCCAGCTTCAGGAGGAAGCAGAGCATCTGCTTTCTCTCTGTACTCATTTCACAGCTTTGTACATTTCTAAGCTTCTCTGTTCCATACCAGTTTTCACTGATACATCATAAAGATTTCCTTTGCTTTTATACGGGTGCATACTGTAGACATCTTTCCTGGGTCCATTCCTGATGCACAGCTAAGCCTTCTTAGCAGTCCCTCTTGAATTTCCCACCACAGCCTTGTACTAGCCATTTAGCTTTCAGGGCTTTTCCTGTATTTTCTGAAGTTTCAAAACTCTTACTATTCCATTTAATCATCTAATTTCTGCAGATTTCATCTTGTCTTCATTGACTTTCTTCATTCTACAGCCACCAGCTCATGCAAGGGCAGTACACACCATTCCTTTCAAACTGCCCAACTGCTGTGTTTCCTGAAATGTCTGCAGTCTCCCACATCCCACAAGGTTTCCACACACAGTAGTCCCTAGTTGGAATCTTCCTTGGATGTAACCTTCCCAATTCACTTTTTTCTCTTCATTTTACCGAATAAATCTGCTCTGTGTTTTTGTGGTGGAAAGAACATTTGCCTGTAAGACCCAAGGTTATCTGTTACTGACATAGGAAGACTTAACAATAAGGAGGCAGGAAACTGGAGGAGGAGCAAAAAGATTTCATAGCTAAAGAAATTGAAAGTCAACCTGAAGAACAGTATCCAATCTCTATCTCTGCTGCTGGATATCCTTTTGATGCTACTGACTTTAATCTTCAGGTCTCATTCTGCAGTCAGTAAAAAGTGGATGATATTATCCCTTCTACTTGAAAGATATCTGTGCTCACAGAAAATGGTCTCCAGTGACTTCAATGCAGAATATAGGGTGTTGTCAAAATAAAAATAGGTTAAAATGAAATAATTAATTTTTTTTTTCTTCTTCTGCAGAGAAACCACAGCCAGAGCTCTTAGATATTAAAGAGTGGCTGGAGCAAACAGCCAAAACATTGAACAAGTTTAGCAGAGGTTAAAATTCTGTTGGAGGACAAGAAAGTTATAAAGAAAGTTATCACCTGCCTCAAAGTAGCTTTATATTCCTGGGATGGCTGTGCTGTGCTCATTAGTTCTGCAGCAGCACAATGTTACAAGAGAGCTTTCTCTTCAATTCAGCTGCCTTGTTCTTACAGAGAAATACAACAGGTCTGGATGTGCCCACTCTCTCTCTTGATGGAAAATGACAAATCACCTTTGAAAGCCTGGGAACAAGCAGATAAATATATGAAACTACCTCTTTGCAGCTGCCTAAGAGGTAAAATCTCCGTGAAAAGATTAGGTGAACCGGAAGGGCTCCCTTCTAACTACCCACGAATGCCACCCAGAAAAGGATGGAAGAAGCTATTGCTGGCCTCTCAGGCTCATCTTTGCTGGACCTTAGTACCCTGAAAGAAACATTTTCATTTCATTGATCAGCTTGAAAGAGCATTGGGAAGGGGAAAAGCACTAATAACTTGGCATCACAGAATGATAAAAAGCCTGAAATGAAATTACTGATAACAGCACAGGCACTGGGAACACATGCTGTCCCACCAGACCCAGCTTCTTTTCAGAAGTCCACCTTGTATTGCTTCCTTCAGCCAGCTAGCTGGGGACAGTGACTCTCCACTGGTTTCTCTAGAGGTCAGCCAGCTTCCTCCCAGAGACCTGTTACTCATCTTCTCACACCGGTAGAAGATCAGTAACAATTCACAGCATCCAGAGATTAAATGCAAAAGTGATGTTAGGAAAAAAATATTTACTCAAATAAAATTATGGTCCATCTATTGTTTCTCATTCTGTCTTTCACTTAGCATTTTACAGCATCAGCAAGGTTTCCAGTAATCCAGTTTGTCATTAGTCCGTATGCTACTGCCACTGTAACCACCATCCTTTTCTCAACACCAGATACTTCTAATACATGTTTTTGAGGTAACCTCATTGAAAAAAAAAAAAATGTATGGCAGTCCAAACAAAGCACAAATCTCAGAAAATCAAAGGTGAGCCTTTGTATCTAACTGCCTCTATATCAAGAATTTTGGGTTAAATGTGAAGTGCTCACATCCCAATTCTTCTTTTACTCCTTGGATGATATTTTAAAATCTATAGTACCACATAAGAACATCCAAAACAAAAAGACAGGAAAATCCATTTTTATGGGAGGAACAGCAGCTAGCGATTGTGCTTTCATTCCTTCCTGGGGACCAATACCTAACTTTGCTATAATAAATTCTCCCATTTTACATCTCCTCTATCAGTATTTACATGACATTTCTCATGCATCTGCCATGCCACAATACCTACAGTCATATTCAACACACTATTTATTGCATACAGTGCTTTACATAGTGTATACATCACCTTATAAAATATTGGAAGATAGAATAAAACAACACTGAATTGTTTAGCATTTCTTTGCTGCAACACCTCCCGCGTAAAGCACACGGAGAGAGGCCATGGTGGAAGTGAAATTGATCATCGCTTCCTTCACTTTTTCCTAGCAGGAAAAGACAAGGAAAAAAAGAAAATATTTTTCTGCTTACCCTACCCTCTCTTTCACCTCACAAACTGCAGCTCCAGTGATCTGTTATAATCTTACTTCCACACTACCACCAAGCAACATGATCCCCTGCATTTCTCTTGTCACCAGGTCCCAGTATGCCATCCTCTTGCTGAGAATATTTACCTTTCTGGAAACCCCTGAATTAGCTGGGTTAACTTCTGAGCCAATCCCCTCAATGGATGGTGGAAACTAATGATCTCTCCTACTCATCCTTATGCTCCCAGCCCCTCCCGTTTTTGAGCCATGAACCTACACCATGAATATCCAAAGTTATAGGGGGGATCCCGAGAACAGACAATGCAGAGCTACGGCCGGATGCAGTGACAGCGTCCATCAGGGCTGGCACTGCAGGGGGTCATTCAGGTCTTCAACCAGGTCCTGCCTCCATGAACTTTCAGAGTCTGTCCACTTCATCCAAATATTGTTTCAGCTTTTGCTCACCCTCAGAAGTGCGGAGTTTTCATCTGCAGGCACCCTCATTTCTGATTCCAAAAACATCACCAGTTTTTTTCAGGGCTACACACGTGGCAAGTCAAACACTACTGAGCATTTCTTTTCCTTCCTGACAAAAGTTATTAAAACATTCTCTCATTCTTACCTTCATCATGACTTTTTTCCTTGTTTCTCATCTTCCACCTCTATACAACCTCTTTAACAGTCTTTTCCATCCCCCCCAAGCCATGACACAACGTTGCGCAGCAACACAAAGACACTGCCAGTCTCTCCAAGCAGCTGTTTTACAGGACCACATGTCTGTTCTCCTGCCAGGCACGTGATTCCTATTAGCATCAGTGCAAGCTCTGCTGCAAAGCAATGGCGGTCCATGGCTCAGAAGCTCTCCACTAGCCTGGGGAGGTTCTGATGGGTTTACACTGCAATTTTCTTTAGTTAGTTTGTTTGGAGTGCAGATTTATTTCACTTGTTTGTCTTTTAATAAGAATGAACCGTTTTTTCCAGTGTTTTTACTGTTATTCTACAGTCAAAAATATAACACTCTGATAAGTCTGACGTAAGATACCTCAGATATACTAGTAACTACAAGACTACAAGAGTCAGAAGACTCCACCTAGCCATTGTAACTGCTAGGCTGTAGAAAAGGGGGAATATGTAATTTCTCAACTGAGTACATAACATTTGATTGAGTTATAGCATCTGTCTAGGAAAAACATCTGTGACAGACTGCAGAATATATATCAGATTATGTTATGAATAAAGTACATAAATAGTAACCAGGATGTTTTCTTTCAGGATTTTCTTTTAAAATTAGCTATTTATAACTGTGGTAAGTGTACCACTTGCTAATAGTCCATGGGTATGTAAATTCTTGGAATACAGTTCTTATTCAAGTGAATACAGTAATATTTTCATTTCAAACTTTATTAGCACTTAGACTCTCAGCTTAAAACCAAGAATAAACCCAGTCCAGAAAGCTAAATGCGGTCCTCTTGGGGTCATCTAACTGGAACAGTATTATCCTAGCAGACAGCCAGCTGGTGTGACAAAATCATAAAATCATTGACTTTTAATGACTTTTTGCCATAGTAATCCCACAGTGATTGGAGGCATAAAAAATATCCAGAAAATGCTAAGAAATAGGAAAGATAGCACTAACTGTTAAGTAAACATTAAAGAAAGTGAACTCTCAGACAAAGAACTGAAGGTCGCTGACTTAATCCATTGAATGTCAGGAAGAATTGTTTCAGGAGGATGAAGACAGCGCTGCATTCAGATAGGTATTGATTTCCATGGACCTGTAGTTCTCCTGCACTCTTTAAAGCCATGTATCTGTGCTTGGGAAGTTCCTTTGCAAATCCTGTCTTCTTTATTTCAACTGCCACAAAGCTCCCAAAGGGGTTAAACTGTAAGCTAGAATGTATATGCTTTAGGATGTTTCAACACAGTCTTTGAGACACAGGAAAGGGACTAGAAAAAAAGATGTCCCCCTGAGAGAGCATTTGAGGAGCTCCACATCATGGAGAGAGGAGTGAATTCAGCTTGAAGACAACAGCTCCACTACAGAATTTAAACACTAGGTGCAAATAACACAATCTGGTCACCATCCACTAGGGAGGCTCAGCCAGACCGTGACAAAATTCACGGGCAGCAGATCACAGAAAAATCTTCTCTTTCATGACAGATGATGAAAGGACATGCAGAAATTTCTAGCTGAATTATGCCTGAAGTAGAAAATAGAGATAAGAAAGACAAGGCAATGGATCCCGAGATTAGGAATCAAAGGGTCTGTGGTTCTCAAGGCTTTGGCACTGTGTCACATTAAGAATATTTTCAAGTCACTCCATATTCATTTGACTCACTTTCCTCTAAATATTAAACAGAAAACAGAAATCAAAGCTAGATGCATTTTCTCTTTTTTAAAAAGACAAAGCAATGGAATGTAGTGATACAGTAATTGTTTACAATGCAAATTTGAAACAAATTTGTGAGGGTTTATAGGTAGTTTCCAGCCCCAGACTAACGAGCTCCCAAGCGTGCACACCTTTTGAGTTGCAGACTCAAGGGAGAGCAAGCCTTTCCCATTCTGCAGAGAAGATCACATTTACAGTATTTGTGGTCTGAGTGTGCCTTTAACAATAATCTCTCCTTAGAAATACTTTTATCAATTATTCAGAAATAAATATAAAATAGTCACCGCATACAAAATTTGATAAGTGGCACAATAAAATACAGAGTGCCATGCCCTCCTGTCAGAACAATCTATGCCTTACACAACTGAAGGATGGGGGGCGGGGGGGGGGCGGAACCAAACATCTCCTGGCCACAGCAAACAAACAATTCCATGCAGACTCCTATGCTATAATAAAAGAAGTTGGTAAGATGCCTTGATCCATAAAGAATAGCATCATTAGGAAGAAAAGGAGGTGACATTGCATCTGTATTTCATGCACTTTATACTAATCCCAAACACATGCACTTCCTTTGGCTGGTTTTCTTGAAGGATGTTGAAAAATGGGTGCGAAAAATAAAACCTATTAAAAAATCTGAGAGCTGTACAGGGACAAAGGCAATGAGCACAATGCCTTTAACAACAAATCAAGGAGCAATTGCGATGGTGAGGAAGAGGCATGCTAAACAGAAAATATTGGCAATCTCTTAAAAGAGAAGAGAAAGGTAGAATACTGACCAGTAGCTGAAGACAAATTTAAACAAGAAATTAGGTACGAGATGTGCTAGTGGTTTTCTTTTTATAGCGATGGTAAAAAACCATTTCATTTTTCTCACAAAGTTAGGAGGGCTGGATGACTGTTAGGACTATGCATGTTAGTTATCTTCTAAGATCATCAAAAGGAGCAGCCAGGGCCAGGACAATTCTTTTCCAGAGGAGAGGTGAGTGTAGTAATGACTTTCTGCAGAGCCTCACTCCATCTGGCAGATGTGGTTGGTACTTGGTGGCCTCATAGACACTCCCAGATGATACATGGAGGTCAGGAGCACACAGCAGCAGGAAACCCCAGAGGTGGTTGTGGCCTTTTACACACCTCCCTTTCATGATCTTTCCTTAACAGATTTACAGCCCCTCTGAACTCACCCAGCAGAGAAGTTGCCTCCCAGACATCTAGCTGTTTACAGGGTAGCAAATCAGACTTCCACCACACAGAAGGTAAGAGCTTCAGTGGCAGTTTGGAAACTGTTGATTGTATTCATCTTCCACCAGCTGGTCTTTGGGAAGAAAAACACCAGGTGAAACGGGGTGAGCCATCTCCTGCTGGCCTTTTCCTCTTAACCTCACCAGTACCTTTTGGAGCCCTCCTTTTCTTTCTTCTCTTAAAGAATTTCAAAGTACTGTGTTACTTGTCTATACAAATAGACAAATTTCTATTTGTCTTCATTACACTTTATTCTTTTACATCAGTAGAAATGATACATGACATGACACGTTGTAAGCTGTCAGTAAATTGATGTGTTGTGATAGGACATTATAATCTCAAAATATCTATCCATTTGTGTAATCTTTCAAGATGGTTGACAGGGGAAAGTTTAGAGCAGACATCTAGGAGAAACAAAGAAGAAATAAGAACATTCTTTTATCACAGGGTGTTTAATGCATCTCTCTACTTTCACATTAAAACACCCAAAGCCAAGAAAGCGTGTAGAAACACAACAGAACTTGAAGTGTGTGATGCTGGCTGCAAGCATATATCTTTACTGTTTGGGCAAATTCCTCAGATATAACAAGAATTTTAAATTCTTGTTATCTTTTTGAATGAAGCATCAGAAAGAGCCAAGGAAACACAGTGACAGCAGAGAGGTCTTGTAACACCGATCACACAAGGGAACAAATCAATCTGCAGCGGTCTATGATTTGAGGATCCAGAAAGCCCTTCTCCAGACACCAAAGTTTCCCCACAGGATACCTAGAGACTGTCTCTCAACTTAAATTCATAAATCCTTCCCAGGGCTCAGTCACTTGTTTCACCATATTGTACCAAGCATTCATCAGCCCCCTTTGAGGCAGATTTGAGGAGGAGGAGCAAGAAGACAGAAGAAGAGGGGATGAAAGAATCTGTGATCACTGAAGCATTCATGCCTATGTTTGAGAGCAAGTTTTTTGAGCCCTGTTATCAGCAAGCATCTCTGAAACCCTCTGGCAAAGGGTATTTTCCCCATCTTCCCATAATGTTGTTCAAAGCAGAGTTTCGCAGAGCTCAAGGCAAGAGACGACCACTATGTTCTCTCATGTAGTGAAGCAGCACCTGTACCAAAGATAAATATCTTAGCTTAAAGGATGTTTTTCAGAGCACAGTGTTACTGTGAAAGCACAGGTGAAGTGCTACTTGTGCTTGAGATTTCTGCAAGATGCCCCTGACAGACTAAGCATATGGGGCAAAGATCAAAACTCCCAAGTTCTCAGCCAATCTGACGCAGAGAAGTTATGTCTTCCCCAAACACAATGATCAGTATGACCCCAAGTAGACGACGAGCAAGACACGTCAGCCAGACGGCTTAGGAAAAGCATGCTCTGCGTCAATCCATCCAATCTTCCAACTGCTTCAGGAGGAAAGGAAAAAGTAGGATAGAGTTGGTTGGCTGTACACTGAGAAAACAGAAATCCTTCCCAACCAATGCAAACAAACAGCTGCTCTCCTGAAACATAAACAAGGATTTGAATTAGTCTCAAAGGAGAGCTGCACATTTTAGCATTATGTTGAAGTTAATGCAGGCAACACATTGTCCTCAAGACCCAAGAAGAAAAGGATAAATATGGAAGATCTGCAAACTGCTAAACCAGCCAGAACTCCTGCATCCAGCCACTCTTCCCCAGTATGTGGACTAGCTTGATACTTTTTTCCTCAGAAATTACTTTAACTCACGTTAAAAAAACAAACAACAACAACAAAAACCACAAAGCACAGCTTCACTTTGTGAAGTTGCAAAAAATAGTGAATCCACCACTTTCATGGCAGCTTTTATAATAATTTCTAAGGCTCACTGCTAAGTAATTGCCTTTTACTTCAAGATAAAACTTACCTGATTTCATCTTTGGATCTTTTTGCACCTTTGTTAGCAAAGTTGTAATGCTTTCCTGCCCTGAGATGAGCTATTTCCCATCAATAAGTACCTATGCCCAGTGATAAGATCACTTCGCAACTTCATTTTGATTAATGGAGAAGCTACTACTGCTATAAGTTACTCTCACATTTTACTGCAAAAATAATTGATTTTTAATACACCAGCTAAAACAAGGAATCCAACAAAAATCCGTTTCAGATCCAGTCAAAACATATTTTCCAAACAGAAGCATCAACACATCTTACTTAAGGTAAACTCAAACCATTTTGTTCAATCTGAGACAACTGCCTCATGCAATTTTGTGTGTTATTTAACAATTTCAATATTTTTCAGAAAGTTTGTTTGCTTTTAAGATATGCTGCTCTCAAACAAAAGAGAGTCACAGGCTTGTGTTGAACTGTTAAGCCAATCTGTTTCAGTATTTCCAGAATGTTGAATATTTGGGGGTGGGGGGGGGTGTTTTGAGGGTTTTTTTTGTTGGGGGGGGGTTACATTTATAAATTTCCCCTTGCTCTACATTGTTCAAAACAATGGGGATGTAGAAATATCACTATAGTAAATTTGCCAACTTTCTGAATTTCCTCTTTCTCCCTTAAATGTCTTTTTTCTGAAAATGGTCTGGTGATAAGTGTCCTCACTCTCTTTGTAGATAATCAAAATTTTAACACATCTACAGTGTCTGACCGGAATATCATAAATAATCCTGGCACCACCCACTAAGAAAGTATGAGTGCAAAATATCAATTAGCTGGCTTACAAAGACAGCACTGGCCATCCTGGCACTGCATGTGGGAAAAACAGTATGTGATCGTGTAATCAAAGGCTGCATCACAAAGCTGATGCACCAGGGGATTGGGTTAAGCCTGCACAGGCGAGTACCTTAATTGTCATTTATAAACTCAACTGGCATTTCCTGAACACTTGACTTTGCAATCTGAATAGCAGTAATTAATTTAGGGGTTGTGTGTAACTAATGACGACTAATATGACAGACCTATAATCATCTACCTATCACAATGGTAAAAGATAGATGCTTAGCTAGCCAAGTTTTTCACATAATTTCATCTGAATAACAAAAAAGGCAGAGCCTGAGTCTGTTTTGAAGCTCACAGGGCTTTGAGTTAATAACATGTTGGATAGCAGTCTGCATGTTCTTGTAATTTACACAATAGCACATACCTACCCACCATATTGCCAAACACAAAAAGGAGCATGGATTTCACCCCTTGATGATACCTTACACTCCCTGTGAATTCTTGTCTTGAACACAGTGATTGCTGCCTAAGAAAGAACATTGCACTTTTTCACTGCTGTACTACCCCGTACAGGGCACAGTGATTCTTTGTCATCATCCACCAGTGTGGATCCTCCAAATATGAGGTTAACACTAGGGGGGAAAATAATTTTCTTTTGGTGTGAATGCTTTTATTTTTCAGTGTTTTCATTTTTTTCAGCTTTTTCTCTTTTTTTTTTTTAATTCAAATCCCTTTTTAGAAGCACCTGAATGTTGCTTTTGTACTGACTTGGTCATTACTTTGCCCAAGACATTTTTGAAGCTGGCAGCAGTTCCATCTGTTCACAATGGCAGGAGAGAAAGGTAAGTCAGAAATAACGGTGCGCCAATCACTGCTGCTCAAGAAAGATTCTGGGCCCCAAACAGAGCCTAAAGTAGTAACTGGAAATTGGCCTTAATAGCCTTCTTCTTGGACTGCAAAGTAAAAGCCAGTGTGGCTAGAGGGATTTTCTTAAAGAAGATTATCTTCCAGCTCTTCATGTTAACATCGTCAGATAGTCAAAAACAGGGGAAATGAGATGACAGTAATCTTTGGAACATCCTAAGAGGTATGTTAACAAGTACTAAAGACATGCATAAAATGTAACCTGGTATATTTCAAACATTAAGAGTCCAGAATTACCATAAAGAACCATGGCAACAACAGGCAATTAATTCACACTTATTCAGATTACCATAGAAACTGGACCAACATACCAGAAATTATCTGTAATTTCTCACTCTAAACATTCAAGCACAGTCTATAATTTCCATAGTAATTGACTGCTTGTAATAACCACAGAAATATTATAAAATGTCTATGAAACACTATGAAATCTTGACATAATGAAGGCCAAATACAATTTAAAAAACCTGCACAGCTTTTGCTCATATTATAATATACAGAACGGGAGCAAAAAAACTTCATCTTCCAACATGGTACTGCAGGAGAAATTAACACTATTCTGTCAGATGAAAAGAAAAATGCACTTACATCACGACAAATCACAACACAAAAAGCTGCCAAGGCAGAGCAGAGCTGCAGCGTGCAGAGCACAGGCTCCGTGAAGCATCGCCTTGCTCTTTATTTCAAGAAGTCTCCCTTAGCTCAGAGTTTAGCAGCCATTTTGTTGTTGAAGCTTGCTGTAGAAAAAAGACATTTTCTTTCAAAATCTATTGCTCTTGCAGGTACCTCAGTAACAAGACTCTATGTGAAGCCTCTGTGTCCTCAGTAGGATCGTCCTTGACTCCTTCTTCATAGCTTTTTCAAATCCATTAACACTGAAAATTCTACTGAAAATATTGTTGACCCTACTATGAGAAATGGGTACCTCTTTATATCCAGTATGACTAATCCTATATAAAACATACTTGGGTACTATTTACAAGAGATTTTCAGCAGTTTCAACTAAAGTATTGCCAGCAAAACCATTAAAACGTAACTCAAACTAATTGACACTACTAACAAGGGTGGGGAATTACTGATTCAGCAGAGTTTTGAAGGCATCAGACAGGCAGAACTGGAACAGAAGTGAATGCAAATTACTGAGTCAAGGCGCTGTGACAAGGAAGAACAGCCCAGAAGAGAAACCACCTTTTCCCTTTTGACTCTACAGGAAAACTAAGGATAACTGCTTTCCCCATGCTAAAATTAATCTCTGAACATTTCTCCTCACCACCACCATCAGCCCACAAGTCCATTACTTATTTTGCATTACACATGACATACTTCAAAACACATGGAAGTCAATGGGAACATTCCCACTAACTCCAATTGCCCTTGAATCAGTTCTTCAAAGCGGTTTCACACTAGTTGAACTTCATGGCTTTTTGACTGAGTTACTCCTTGTTTACACTGGCAGTAGAGATTTCTGTCAGTGAATGTGAGAAGCCTTATACATATCTTTTCACACAACAGATAATGAAAAGACAATTAAATGTTTATTGTCTGTGGGACAATCAGAAAGGCAATTACCTTGTGCTGAACATTTCCAAAACATATTGTGAGAGACTCTTCTTTCAAAAATGTGGCCAACTTGAAAGGAAAAGGTCAGAGTATACCAATGTCAGAGTCTTGCTGGACAAAGAGTTAGTGATAATTTGTGAAAGTGACTGAAATATTCAGAACTTGGAGCCCTGGTTTGGATAAATATCCACTTTCAACCTTTTGCATAATTCTTCAGAATTCCCGGGTGTTACCAATCAGGAAGTAAAACTTACAAAGAAAGTCTTGTATGCAATGTTTTCCTATGCCAGTGGCATAATAATATTTAAAAGATCAATTAGCCCACTTTTTTTTTTTTTTAGGAGTGCCTAACTTTGGGAAGTTCACAGAAAGAAAGGCTGCAAAACATCTGTTTCAAACTCTATTGAACATCAACAATGTTTAGTTCTTATTTGTTTAGCAGTTGTGGTAGATGATCATACCAAAACAACCACATCATCTGACACAATTAGACATCAGGTATCCTCAATTATAAATGAGATACTGAATGACTTGGTGTAAGTCACTTAGCGTGGCTCTGTCATTATAACATTAAATGTTGCAAGGATATTGTAAATCATTTGTCATTGATTCTTGAAAAGCACTAATTCTTGGCTGAAACTGCTAGAGAGTGATATAGCGCTGTACTTTTCCTTGTACTTGAATGAGTTTTGGTCTGGGGTTTCCCTTTTCATCTCCCACATCATATTTTTCAGGAAACTCAATACCGTCAGGAAGGTACAAGTTTCTTTGGGCTGCAAATGCATCACATAAAATATTTGAAGTGAAATCCAGGCTTGCTGACAGTCATAAAGTTAATCTAGCTCTGCTTCTCAGCCTTTACAACCACTGGAGGACATCACAACCCGTAAGACAAAGGCTGTGCAATTTGATAAGTAACTTAAAATTCAGGGCCTTCACAAGCACTGCCTACACGAAGTAGCAGCTGTGACTTCAGCCATGCAAGCTGCGGCGGTTTCTGCCAGCTGTCAGGTCCATGTGCACACCCCAGGCTCACCCAGCCCCTCATGGGCAAAGCCGAGAGGCCAGGACACCGCAGCACCTTACAGCATGCGTCCAGCCCACACGAAACAGGCATAGACATTGTGGCCGCCTGGGCTTCCTCCTGACAAGGCAGCTGAGATTCATAGCCATCTTCTCCAGCAACTACAAGTACCGATTCCCTTTTGTGAAAGGGACCTCACCAGGAAGAATTAAGTCTTGTGAAACATTTACAGATGCTAGATTAGGGGTGGTGTGCTTGTAAGGCAGCTGAAGAGCAGATGCTCAGCATGAGCAAATTATCAGAGTACTAAAATGTTTGACCCTCTGGCAAGGGTCAAATAAGGACCTCCTCCCAAAATTTAAGATTCAGAGACACCGTTCAGTGTGGTATAAATACACGTGATTTAATACACAAGTGTTTCCACTGACGCTATTATGTCAGAGTATTAGCAGTTTCAGTTTGACGCGCTGATGTCCTTAAGTACCTAAGCAGAAGAACTACTTACATGCTCTACATTACATATACAAGTTGAATAAGTATTTTGCTGACTCAGTGCCAGATCCTGAATGAAGTTGATACTTGAGAAAGACCATCACTCCTACTGAAGAGGCCTGCTGTCATCTCCAGAAGAGGGCAGTGCTGGCTTAAACTAGCAGGACACAGGCCCTCAAAGTCTTGCCTCGCACAGGGCAGTAAATTTCTTAAAGCAAAAAGTCCCAGTCAGAATATTGCATAGATGTGTAAAAACTACCACGCTACACAGGAACAACCAGTAGAGCAGTCCTGAGCAAGAGACCAAGTTTTGAAACATTTATCAACAACGTTCATATTTTGTCTTGAGATTTGGGCAGAAGGTGGGTCTGTTTCTCACAACCTTTCTGTCTTTAGAAAGCCCTAGACAGGTTAGATGAATTACTATTTCTACGAAAAGGAAAGTGATTGATAGTGGTTGTTATCTCTCGTTTGATCTTGTAGAGCTCAATCTGCCTGTTCCTTTTATCGGAGGCATAAGGAAAAGGTTTCATGCTCAGAGTGACCCAGATATTACTCCCCCAGAGGCACAGAGAAACTTGGGGGAAGGAGCTCTTGGTTCAGATCCTCCTCTTACCTGCACAACTCACATGTAATACCAGAAAAGAAAGTGACGTTGCTTAGAGAACTGTGGCTCGGGGACTAAGAACTGTGAAAGGACTGTTCGCTTTCAAGCAACAGAAAGAGAAATGAGTTGCAGGAATCATACAGAGGTAACCTCCATACAAGGGTAAAAAACACACTTAGAGGTCGGCCTGCTTTAGGCAGATCCTCTGGCTTTCCTGACAACTACTTGCCCTCATTAAGCAGAAGCAATGTGATTGTGAGGAACTGCACGTGCTCTGGGAAGAGGCAGCCAGAGGAAGGCGGTGTTCGGCCACGCGCGAGGCTGGGATAATGGGTTCGTACCCTGGGTGATCCAGACTGTCTTTGGTGTCCTTGGCCATGAGCAATTCCTGAGTAACACATGGTCCTGTGGGTAAAGCAAACTCAGAAAACACCTGAAGAGAATGGAGCAATTCAAACCCCAGCCAGAGCTGAATCTCCTGGGAAATTGAAAGAAAGATAGGAGGCTACTGCCAAGGATTTAAACAGAGCTTCGTTATGTATCAGCAAGCAATGGGTGCCAGCAAAGCGGAGGGCAATCAGAAGATAGCTTTGTTTCTGACAAGCTCCATTCCTGACAGGCTTTGACTCTGATCATTTGACATTTTAAAGAGCTTTTAGTTATTTCAGGTACAGAAGGTTATGAAATGCAATTACAGGAGCTGGAGGAGGCCTGCACACCAGATAAAAAGCTGGCAGAGATGCTTTCAAGCAAGAGGCTGGGAAATCAAAAGCTTTGTGCACGTTTTAACGCAAAGAATGGGAGCACTTTTTGGGTCATGCTTGTGCCTTGGGACCAAGCACAAGGAAACAAACTTCTGGAGAAGTTGTGAAAACACAGGAACTCAACCCAGAGCAAGGTTGAGCTTAGGAAACATGGACAATGGCTTCACACTGTGAACGTGATAGAGATAACAATTCAAAATAAAGCTGCAAAACAAAGACCATACAAAGGTCAACGTCAGGGCACTGCAGGGGCCAGTGGCTCCCTGGGACTAGGTGCCAGGAACATTGAGGGCTGCCCTGAGTGAGTCACGGCAGGGCCTGGCAGCCAGGGCCCAGCAGCCAGGGCCTGTCCCACTGCCCCAGCCAGGAGCAGGGCAGCCGGGGGAACCAGGTCAGCCCGTGCACCTCCCCGGGGATGGGGGATCAGGGTCAGGCCCCATGATGGGAACCAAGGTCAGAGCAAGCAAGGCCTGATAACACCCTCAGGGCTCTAACGCTCAGCGAAAACATGCAAAATTCAAGAAAATGAGAAGCCCTACAACACATGAAGCAACACAGAAAGCACAACCTAAGACAAGGACCAGAACTTGGCGGGGGGGGAATTAACTACAACAGATCATAAACGTATTGGAAGAGGCAGTGATACATGTCCAGCATGGATAAGAGGGCTACTGCTACCCAGTGAAATGCTGTCCACAAAGCAATTGCAGAGTAACAAGAGATTAAACAGCAGTAACAGAAGCTGTCCATTTAGAAAGAAAAGGCATATTTACTTACTTCAAATTTTGGCACACATACAAGGAAATAGAATGTCAGAAAAACAGCCTGATCTGCCATGTTGAAACTTTAAAGGGAGTGAATTAGTTAAGAGAAAACAGTAGCCTGCCATTAAGATGATGATAGTGAGGGGAATAGGTGTTCTCTTCTAGCTCTAACATCAATGGGAAAACAAGAGCAGTCTTGGGTCACTATTACTATATTTTCCATTTCCAGCTTTGAGAAATAGGCAGGACTAGCAGAAAGTGAGCCCTCATCCAGCATCACTGCTCATTTCTTACATCTGTGTTTTCGCAGTGAAAGTCGGTGCTACCAGGTACTGTGGACTTCCATGCAGTACTCTGCTCCAGTAGTCTATCACTAAAGGATTGAGCCACAAGCCAATAACCAAAACTTTGATTATTTTTTTTCCCCCCACAGCTGCACTGCTGGCTGACTCCTGGGAGGTTTTGAGGTTTGCCCCTTATATATATAAACCACTAGGTATCTAAAAGGCTTTTCTGTGTCCAACATCATTGCCTTCAAAAAGCTTTACAATATCCAGTACTTCAGCACAACTCCCCGAAAGAGGATCTAGGTATTCCTCCACTCCCTCAAGTTGATGGTGTTCAGAAGCAGCAGGCCTGTCACTAACACTTGCAGAGCATTTTCCTTTGAAGGAAAATGGAACTTTCCCTTCCACAGAGTATATATCAGTCTCATATACAGGAAAATATAGGTAAAGGGAGAGGAAATAAGAGGGATTTATAAAGGGATGGTAAAGAGACTTACTGTTTTCAGTCTATCAACAAGACGATAATAGCACTGCCCCCATACCAGATTCCCCTGGCAACACTTACTGATTTTGTAATTACACTTGCCTTTAAAATTATTTTTCCTCCTTCATTGTTGTGGGAGAAATCCACATAAGCAACAAGGGAATCATCTGACAGTACATCAGGGAAAGAGTGAAATTATTCCATGCAAAAGTGCTTTCAAATACACAAAAGGAATGCAATAAAAGAATTGCAATCTCTTGGATAATCTGTAACATTAATAGGCACCGTCATGCAGACAGAAGTGTGATTTTTTTAATCTGGCACCATGCATCAGGGTATCTAAGAGCCTAAATTATCTCCTTAATCCACATACAAAACACTATTTTCATTAAAATTATCTATTACCTAACTTTTTTTCTTTACCTTATCATATTCCTTCTTTTCTTAGAGGTTAGGCATTCCACTTGTTCTTTATAGAGACAAACTAATTGAGCTAATGAATGAAATCTCTGCACATGCAACACAGCTGGTGTGTTATTTCTCTGGTTTAATTCAATAAATTCAGAACAGTCTCTTAAAAAAAAAAACCCATATCTGGGATTCTTTAATGAGAATATTACAGTGCTGGCATCATATTGTAAGGGTGAACTTCATCTGGACCCTGAGTAATTGTGAGGGTAGGACACTGCTACAAAGCTACAACCAAAAGCAGGCTTTTCTAAATTAGCTCTTGGAAAACATTGTCTATGCTTCATCTGGAATTCCAACTTTCAAGAACTGAAGAGAGGCGGATATATGTGCTGTGATTTTACAAATGAAGCAGTCTAAATCCATTTATTCTGCTACTAAAGCCAGTAAGAAGGCAACCAGTGATAATGCAGTAGTCACAAGCAAGCAGGCTTTATCATTTCAAATTGGAGGCTGACTGACAGAGGAAATATGTTGCTGGATAATTCACAAGGGCATGATTAATGCAAGACTTTCAGTAGATTTATCATGTGACAGACCCTGATGGAAAAAAGCAGTGGGTGGGAAGGGGTATATTGAATACAGTGAAGGAAAAGAGGAAATGCAGCACAGCATTAGCCAGGAACACTCTCTTTGATTTCATTTTAGCAACAGTTGGACATAAAAATCCCACATAGCACCCAGCTTTCTGTAGCAAGCAGTCAGCTATTAGGTGCTAGTCTGTGATGATCTGACTCACTTACGTAACGACAATTAAGTTGCTGTGCTAAATGACTGCTGCTGATTAAATGCCACAGTGCAGGTGCTATTCTGATTTACATCCATCATGTGAAGAGTGTGGCTTAATGCAGATGCTGACGGTATTTACAAATTAGAAGCTGGGGGTGGTGGAAAGGCAACAGAACCTCAGCAGTCAATAGCTGGACTGTTTTAGTCACAGAGGATACACTCAGACCAGATGACCCTTTTAAAGCACCTCCTTTTACTTCCTCATACCAGTGAAGATAAATGGCTGGCACAGGGTCAAGCAATCTGTGGTTACTTCTTCCATCTTTTATCTCCCTTGCACTGGTACCATCAGCACCCAGCACTACAAGGGACACGGCAACTGAAGTTATAAAGAGAAGAGGCACCTAAGGGAACCTCAAAGCTGCAGAAAAATGTTTCCACTAATCTTTGCTGCGGGCTTTCATTCTCCCCAGTGAATTCCTTTTCCCAAAACCCCTTAAGGAAAGCATCTGACATGTGGTTAGTGTTGCAAACTTGTCAGCATAGCTTGCATGTCAGGCACAATCAGTACTTTTGCCTGCTAGAGAGAAGCTGGATCTTGAGACTGGGGGAACCCCTACAGACAGTGCACGTAACTGCTGCAGAGCAGAAGCAAGGGACAGGACACAGAGAAAGCAGGAGGCTCTGGTGTAAACCTCCTCTGTAATTTGCTAGCAGAATCCTTGACAGGTCTTGCTGTGTTTGAAATTAGGCTATCATCTCAATCACTTTTAAAACATAAAAGAAGCCAATATAAGCTCTGATGTGAGAAGTTCCTACAGCTGGCAGCAGGAAGATTTCTCAAGGAGGTATCGCTCTGGCCTTGCCCTGCTCCTTACAATCTTTTCCTGAGAGTCTGCCACTGGCCACTGCCAGAGCTGGGGACACTGACCCACATGGACTTTTCTTCTGATCCAGCACAGTCCCTTCTGATGTTCCAGCAAAACAGTGGCTGTTTCCTCTGCCCTCCCCACAGCACTGTCTGAGGAGGTACGCTCCTTCTCAGAAGAGAGACTTTGCATTTCACCCAGCTGACAATAAGCTTCATGAAACTGGGACAACAACTGTGACACTATACCCTGCCTGACAGACTATGTCTTTTTAATTTTTTTTTTTCATCCTGGCTGCTGCAGTATGCCAGGAAGAGTAAAATAGGTTAAAAGCCAAGGTAAATGACACAAAACCAGTCAAAAGTCAAGGCTTCCCCTATAATCAGATGCTCTATAGTTAAACATGTGGGAGTACAGCAACTCACCTCACAGCACTGGTTGACAATCACCCATACAAAGAGGCAGAGAAGCACCCTCATACCTGTGCAGTCAGTTTCTTCCACTACTAGCTTGTAGTTGATAAAAAAACCTAAATGCCAAGATGTTAGGAGAGAAGACTTAATCTGACACTGCAGATGAGAGAGAATCTTAAATTCCACACAAAGCATAGCTAGCAACATGCTGAGGTAACAGTTATGCCCAACACATCAGCATCATCCATAACAACTACCCCAAGGGTGGAAACCACTAGAGCAGAAGGCATATCACAGGGGCCCTGAAATTCTGTTTCTTGAGGATATCTATAATGCCATGGTCAGTATTCCTGGGCTGACAAGAACAATAAAGGCTGGTAGGCTACCCAATTCTTTTCAATGAGGAAAAAAAACCCCTAAGAACAGCATGAACTACGTGGATAGACTTATGTCCCCAACCAAGAGGTAGCTGTAGGAAGACTGCTTGGACAGCTGGCCCAGCAATGAGAAAATGACTGACCTTCGAAGTAACACTCCAATTATCATTTAGTATCTTTTCCTCCATCCTGAACAAGAGTCATCTGTATTTTCTCAATAGCTGTGTTTATTCTATGGTTATAGTCATATTTTTCTTGTTAATTCCATCTCCCGGCTCATTTTAAATGATTTCTAGTGGGTAGGAAGAACAAATATATACAGGTAAGCATTTTCAGAGTCTAAATAGCTGCTTCACCTGCAACTCTCAGCTACAGCTTGTGCAGAATAAAAGGTCTGCATCAATCAACCCCAACATCCAACCTTAATCTTCATATATTATTGAGTTTAACTTTGTGTATTGCTGTGACAGAAACTACTCATATATGAAAAGGAAAATGAGCAGAACCCTGTTATATTATTTACAAGGTGTCAAAAAGACGCACAAAGCTTTGCACACAAATAAAGAAGAAAGTCCCTGCCTTTGAGATTTTAATCTAATCGTGAAGAGACACTGCCAGTGGTCCCAGTTTCACATGGGCAGCATCACCACATGTACAGACTGGTGGTATACATGTGTGGAGAGCCCAGAGGTTATTTTACTGACTATTATACAAGGCCTAATGTTTTCAAATTAGCATTTCCACATGCACATTTTCAGATATCAGCCTACAAACTGTCCCTGATAACCCATATAAGTCTTTACCATGAAAAGACAGAATGACTTTTTGAATTCACAGGGATTAGCCTGTGGTAGTCAACACACAGCCAGCTTTCCGTACAGCCTTAAACTGTTCTTAAGCAGTCTCTGAATGGCGCTGGATTAACGTGATCGGGAACAGGATCTGAGGCTGGGGAATTCTGAGGGAAGTATAGCACAGGTTAAGAAACCAAGCATCAGTGATGTACAAGAAAGATGTTCAGATATCAGCTACCAAAATTATCAGAGAAAGTGGAAGCCCTGTGTTACAAGAGGACACCAAGATTGCCTTCTTTAGCCTAGAAAAGAAGGAAGGGGGGAAATAAGGTTGGCAATTATCAGAGCTGTTTTTTATGAACATGTGAAACATTGTGAACATGAGATAGGGGAAAGAACTATTCAAGCCAATGAGCCAGAGGATGAAGACAGGTAATGAATAAACTTAGCCTGCAAATTAGGCCCGGCAATGCAATTTGATTCACGACCAGCCTTCTAATGGGAGACAGAAGAAAAAGAGCTGGAAGTTCTAACTACTTTTAAATGGAGATTGATTAGTCTGTGGAAGAGACTGTATGATGTGATTGCACCCCAAAAGAAGGGCTTGGTGATCTGGGGCAGGAGAGAGTCTTCTATGACCCTACACAGTTTAAGCCACAAGGACTGGGGTAGAATTTGAGTGCTGTGTTATGACACAGAGCAGTAAACCAAAAACCATGCCTGACACAGCAATGATGGCTTGTGATCCAGCAGGCGCTTGGCCATGAACAAGGGATTAAATCCTGCTCTGCCCTCCCTTCCACTTGTACCCGGTTCAGAAGAGCTAGTGGAGTGGCCAGGAGGTAGGAGAATGCCGCTAGGATGGTCAAGTTCCAGAGGCAGGCTCATGGGACTGGGCTGACCCTTATGCCAGGGGATTTTCTACTGTAATTTCTATTTCTTGTCAGAAACAGTTGAGCAAAACACCTTGCAGACAGGCTCTATATTTTCCTGCTAAATCACTCCTCCTCATACCATTGTGAATGGATTCAGAAACTCAGACATACACCTCAGCAGTTTCTCTCTTCAGTTAAAACTTATCAGAGAGAGCAGAGAGCTGTACAGGTAAGTGTCAACAATACATCAACTTCTACAGAAAGATGTACAACAACACAGGCCCATTCTCTGCAACTCAGTGGGGCCAGGAACAGGTAAGCTTAGAAAAAGTTGCTCTCCTCTTCACACAGAAAGATAAAAGCCTAGATTTGTGCTATTGCTTTTTAACCACCCCCAAGATAAGTAGCTTGCCACTGTGTACAAGTGGGGGCCAGAGAGATTCCACAAGAGATGGAAAAGCCTGTCTCTATTTACAATGTTCAATGAAACAAGATTGTTTTACTCAGAGCAAAGCAAGACTAAACTGCTGAGTTCACTGGGGCAAAGTCAATCTCCTTTCATCAACAAAGGCTGAACAAATGGGAAAGGTGACTTCTAGCTTTCACACTTAGAGGGTGATCTGTTACGCTTCCCCCATTGCTCTTTCTGTTTAAAGGTGAAACATATGGGTTATACATGCTGTGACCCTTAGCTGTTGTGTACTGCCTCTCAAACTCAAAACAACAGGTGTCTATATTATCTGGCTTCAGAAAATTAGCCAATGAAGTTGTTGCTGCTTTTTCTGGCTCTTTGGGATATAAGATCATCTATTAACAAGGATTAGCATCTCACTAGCTGTAGCTGATATTGTCCCTACAGGTATTCCAGTCAGATGTTGCTGTGGCACCCTTGTCTTGGTATGAGCAACCAGCATACCTGGGGTGTGATGAGTGATTTCCCACCAAGCAGACTTGCCTCACAACCCTTGACCAGCAATTTATACACTGAGCCACTGGATCATAACCCATAGTGTTATTTTACCCTCATTCTTCACTGCACATCTGCTCAGGTTTCCTCCCAAACAATCTGCCCTGGCCCGTTAATCAGTTACAAAGCTCTGCCCCCATACGGTGATGGTCAGTGGTAGAGACACATCGGAAATTTTATCCAAGATGTTAGTGGGCAGCTACCTATTACAGCTCAGCCCTGCTGAGAACGGGAGATCAGTGTAGGCTGTCAGTAAGCACAGCAAACACCAATGCTTCAGACTGCACCCTCAGCCATTAAAACTGACGGGAAACAGGAGGCTAAGACAAAATTTTACAGTGAAAAAAAAAAAAAACCACTTCCATGTAGTACCTGCACCACCACAATAGAGACCAGATCCAAAGTAGTGCTTGCAATCCACAGCAAGATAATTCTGTTGTGTAAGCAATGGAGTCCAGAAAGAGAAAGGGAGACTACTACTCAACTACTTTGCTAGGGGATGGTTAAAATGCATCAGTACCTTTAAGGTAACATAAGAGGGACACAGGACCCTTGTGACTTGTGGTCCCCAGGGGAAACAGCTACAGGCAGCAGGACAGGGGACAATCCAGTGGAAGATTCACAGTTCTTCAAGGAGATGGGGTCATATCACAGTCAAAGTGAGGTCCTGGGCTGAATTGTGAAGAAGATCCAGGAATCAGTATTTTTTGGATCAGCAGAACTAGTAATAATGAAGGGCTACTTATACTTACTCTCTACATTAAGCAATGCAGCAATGGTGATGGGCACGTCATCTGGCTCTCATCTGAAGGAGAAAGGACAATACATAGACAACGGCACCCTCCACTGGGGCAGTGATACTTAGCAGATCTGTAACTATGAGTTCACAGCACATGAAGTGGGAGAGAAGCAAGGCAGACACTCTCCACCTCTTTTGGCCAGTTACTTGGTCTTTGGGCTTGCCCCTCCAAAGGCACTGCTCTGGCTTATGAAGGAAGCTGGAATGTAACTCACTGGAAAAGCCAAGATTAGTACTTCCCATGACACATGGGAATGGGGGCAGACTTCCCCCTACCTCTTCTTCACTTCTTGGTTTCACTTCAGCATAAAAGGTTTGGTGAAGCCACTCCTACCTTAGCATTATGACCATCCACAGACTGTTGTGAATAGAAGCAAGCTTCTGCTCAGCAAATATCTATAACTCTTGAGAGGCTGCTGGGTAGGCTCCTACTAGATAATTACAATGAGAAGGGAGGAAACAGGCTTTCCTCCCCTTCATTACAAAATTATATACCCCCACTGCAGTTGTAGTGAGGCTAGGGACACTAGGCAGAAACAGCTGCCCAGCAGAAAGAAATGTCTTCAAAGGCCCACCTAGTAAGAAATAGTCGCTTGTCTAGATTTAAAGAGTATGAACAGCTTTTAGGTGGTTAAACACAGAGATAAATATATATCCAAAGAGAGGTGACAAACGAAAATGTCATATCCCCAAAGTACTCTGACAAGGCCTTGAGAGGAGTTATCTAGATGCAGGCAAGATGCCAAAGAAAGTGGTCTCCTGACATGAAACAAGTTCTGATGAGTCAGGAAAGCTATAAGGTCAAAGGAAAGCAGTGATGAAAGCACTCAGAGATGGCTCTAGTGGAGGCAGAACTCAGCAAAAGCCCTGCAGGGAACGCAGCACGCTGCTAACTGTTTTACTGTGAGAAGCAGATAGTAGATCATGGCCTTGAATATCTTTCCAAGCAAGCCCAAAGCACCCTCAACCCACCAACTGACCACAAGAATGGAAATCTTATTTTTTTTACTGATATTCCTTAGATGTCTCTGAGTTTCCCTGATGGGAGAGCGACCCTCCTTTCCAAACAAATTACAGTAAATTTCACTTGTATGAAAACAAAAGTATTAGCAAGACTCCGGCTGTGTTTTTGGACTTCCCATATTCAGTGTATGAAAACATATAAGAAAACAATAATAGCTGTATTTTCTTAAATACTTTTAGGCAGACCGTTGTTTTGGGGAGAGTTGGAAGAACACCATGATTCAGTACTTGTAGTGTCACGGCATATAAATACAATTCTCACCAAGAGCATAACAATCACTTTGTTTTGATGTGCACAGCTGAGCAAGAAGTCATCACCAAAATAAACCTGATTCAAACACACTAGAAATGTTTTTGTTTCTTTTCTTTTTGCTCTTGGGCCATATTCACTGCTGGTATGAGAAAGTATAATTGCACTGAATTCTATGGCATGCAATCTGCCTAGACCAGAGATTAATATAACTATAAATATCCATTTTCAAAATATCTGTGGGTTTACCTTTTTAGCCTTTTTTAACTCTGCCTAAGTATTTTTCATTGTTCATTATTTTGTTTATAGTCATGTGATGAAAACCATGAGAAGTAGATGAGCACAATTCTACCTCTTTGCGGGAGAGAATGTGAGCTTTTATTTACATGTTTGAATAAAAGCTCTGCTTGGAAAGACAGTGACTGAAACTTCTCATCAGAGGGGTCAATGTATTTTTGAGGCGTAAAGTCAAGTGTATACAATTAGCAGGGAGCAACAGGGCATTTGGGTAGAAACATCCTATTGCCAACGGGACCCTAGATGCTTGCAAAACCCCACTTTCTATCCCTTCTCCCAAAAACTGCATAATCCCCACTGAAGTAATGATAGCTTGTCACTTCATGGGCACACCTCTAGCTTTGTTTATTTTTAAATCCTCTTCACATGGGAGGGAAGATATTCCCTGTCAGGCAATGCTTCCTCATAATTCTTTTTCTAGTCTCATTAAACAAATACTGCAAATCACCACTTCTGCTGTGAATTCCCTCCCATTGCTTACTCCTCTTCCCTACTTTCACACACTAGCAGTGATGCAACATCTTCAGATATTCCCTATACAGACATTAACTCTCCTGGTTTCCTCCTCTCCTACATTGTGGTAGGATCTTAAGATATGCATTGGTGGTAGAGGCATAGGAGTGATGACTTGCCACAGAACTGCTCAGGGAAGTGTATGGCCACCACAGTGGAAAAGGATACTCAGAGTATTCAGGTGGTCCTCAGAGACTGGTATTTTCTTCACTACTGAAGAAGATACACTTTAAAAGCTGCCATTTGCTATCCTCAATAAAATGTTACAGAAGACAAAGCCTCTGTAGTTTTCACTCCTAGGCAAGTTAGAAGTTTACCCCACAGGTATGGCATAAAATGCGGAGCTCATCTTGCTACCACAGGGTAAGAAATACAGATGTCTTGTTTCAACTAGGCTTTTACAGCCTAAGTATCCCATGTTAGCTCTCCATTGGGAAAAGTCCACCTTTTTGGCTACAAAACTAATAGCAAAGTTTGCACTCTCAGTATCCAGACAGTCTACTTGCATTGTGACATCAAGCAAAATACAGTAACAGACAGAGAGGATGCTATAATTTGTGGTCAATCGCACTGAACAAAGGTTGTCATGTCTTCCCACCAAATTAAATAAAAGTCAAATTCAATATGGTACAGCCCATGCCCACACACAAGCCCACCCATGATTTATGAGTGTGATTTTGGACACAAATGGCACGTATTCAGTTGCCAATTCTGCTGCAAATCTGCGCGCCTATGTGGATCACCGCCAGCAGTGGCCAATGGGTTATCCACATCGTAAATACTCTTCAGGTCCCTTCACACAAAGTGACTTCATCCTAATCACAGTCAGCTCAGGTGGCATTTTCAAGTCCTCCTCTAGACTGCAGAAAGCTCCTCCTTTTTAAATGAGAGTTTAATTCTTATGCAATCAAGCTCCAAGACCAAACTTTAAAGAACAATGCTGCTAATCTAAAGGCATAATACAAACCACCGGAGACAGCAAATCTATCACTACAGAATCAAAGCTTAGCTAACTTTGGATTATCTTCTGACAAGTGATTTCTTTATTGTTCTCATAAAAGTGACTTCTAAATTAATGAGAAATACCCTGAGTGTTTATCCTATTGAGCTCCTTCTGCTGCCTGGAAAAAAAAAATTAATCATTGTTTAATCAATTATTTAGTCCTGTCCCTTTTGCAAAGAAATATCTTCCTGCAAGCAGCTCTCACCACCACAGACTTAAACAAAAACAGCACTCCCATCTCATTTGATTTAATAGGAGATTACAAGCTAAATACCACTTTAATATTACATACTAAGCAAACACAAAAAGAAGAGCTCATCTAGCGGAAAATGGCAAGTCGGGAAGATCTGGGCTTATTTGCCTCCTACTGTCATCAAGGAGAACACTTGAGACTTAGAATGGCAGGCCTGTCGGCACCGTGGGATGTAGCTCTCATTAAGAGGAAATACTATTTTTAAAATGTTACACAGATGCCTTAGCAGAATTCTAAAACAGATCTACGATAACATGCAGTCAATCCACACATAAATAGAAATGGCCACAGGCAGAACGACTGATGAAATAATGCGATTAGGCAAAAAGTGAGGCTTTTCTGTTTTGTTTTGATTCTTTCTGTAGATAACAATTAACTAATATAACACAAGACCACTGCGACCTCATCCCCAGTAAAGGTGAGTGACTGAAATTGATGTAACAACTTTTCTCATTGTTGTATTTCTTGGCTCAGGTGCACCTTGAGAAAAGTCCTTCCCGAGTGTACTTAGAAGCCGTTCTGAAGCCACCAAATTGATGAGTAACAGCAGTGCCAAGTCTTGACTATGAACAAAGAGGATATGACAAGAGATTTCTGTTATTGCAGTGGTGCTTAGGTGACAAGCCTTGTGGAACAAGTACATTTGAGGGACATTTGGGGCAGGCAAAACAATTCAACCAAGCAGTGAGCTTGGATGACAATAATTCACGTTAAAACCTGTCAGCATCCAAAAATGCGATACTGTCTGAGAAATGAAGCTATCGGCCTCATTCTCATGTTCCTCCTCTTTAAAAACATGAACTCTGCCTCTCTTCTGAAAGGCAGCAAGCAGAGCAGCTCTTGGAAGAGCAGAACACACAGTGGGACACAAACCATCTCCTCACTCACTGCAATTTTCAGTTGCTTTTGTAGTTGTTTTCTTTCCCCAGTCTCACATAAAAGAGGAGCAAGTCCTTTCCCCTCCCCACAGCTGCCCTACCACTCACACCCTAGATGAAGCAGGGAGTCTCTGCAGAAGAAACCACCCAGCACATGGGGCAAAGTAGAAACTGCTGCATCCCAGGCAACCACCTACCTTACAAGATCTAGCCCTGTGTTTTTTTCCTGCCTCTTCACATCTCCTCCCGCTGCTCATCCATGACTCCACGTTACTCCTGTGTGACTCACCAGCTCTGCAGCACAGGAGCTTTCTGACCAGGCTCCACCTCAGCACCAGGCTGTCAGGAGTTCACAATACTGCTAAGAAATGTCCCAGGACCTTCCACATCACTACTCCCTGCTTGGAGAAGGGCATGTGAGCACTAGGCCATCCTAATCTTTATTACCTCTTCCTGCCAGCAATGCTGCAAGGCCAAGATGCCTTCAGTTCTGAGGATGAAAATCTGGATTTTGAGACTCTCTCCCCATTGCAACAGCCTGCTCATGCTGCCCCAAGGCCTGACCCTTCATGCCTCCACTCCACCCTCAGCCAGAAAGCCCTGAGCATTTCTCCCCTTTCCAAGAGCTCAAGGCTGGAGAGCCAGGGCTGTACTTTTCCTCAAGCTCAGAGGAAGCACTGACCATGCTGGTGGATGGTGAATGGTGGATACCCAAGGTGGGTGAACAGAGCTGAAAGTTTTAACACCCCCACAGTTCTGAAAAGCCAAGCAATACCATTCATAAGAAGCCAGGAGGTCCAGAGACAAAGCTGTGTTTTGACCAGACGCCTCTGATCCTCCCATTCACAGATTTGGGTACCACATCATTATTACTCCCACTTTTTTCCATGCAGAAACCCATATTCACCACATCCCACAGGGAACAGAATAATAATCCCTACCTGTCAACTTCAGAGAATCAAGATGTAATCTGCCCCCCACCTCCTAAGACTCTCCACCTCTTTCCTTACCTCTGCCCCTAATTTACTCACCATGGGCTTCAGCTGCTTGATGCAACCCATGGAGGAAGTCTCAGCAGCAGCAACTCTCACCTGAAGGAGATCTGAAGACTGGGGTGGGGAGGGGGAAGAGGAATCAGGTTGTTCAGAAAAAAAAAAATCTTTCTCCTTTGTTTTCTGAAATCTAGTATGAAAAAAAAAAATCAATATTGAGTTTCAATTGAAAATAGAAAGCTTTTTATTTGAAACACTTTCTTTCAGATTGACTGAAGAAACAATATTTTCTACAATGAATAAGGCCTATATACTGTATATACACTTTAAAGGGAATATATAACTAATAAGTTTTTAAAATAAACTTATTTTATAAAAGGCATTTTAATATTAACAAATTATAATTTCAAAGGTAGCAGTTAATTGTTAAACCTAAGTATATATCCAAGGTTATTTCTGTTCTGCAACATAACATTGTGTTAGTCCATTAAGACAAAATATGCTGGTTTATTTTTGAAAGTTTTTTCCCCTAGAAATGTGTATTTCTTTTATCCTTTCGTTATGGCTGTATACCATTACTGATCCTTAAGATTATGTAGACTCTTGTTTACAGAATAACAACATGATATTAATTCTAATTCCAACATTTCGTTTTTCTGCTTATTTTAGAGCTATATTAGCAGAGAGAAAAAATGTACCTGCAGCCCAATGTACTAACTTACTTTGTATGTATTAATTTTATTTGTTGTTTTGAACACTTATTTCATAAATATATATAAATGTAGAATCCATGTGCTAACAATTACAGAGAATATCTTTCTCATCCTTTAAAAAAAAAATCTAGGGTCCCAGGGAGAGAGGAAGGAAAGGGCATGGGAGGGATGGGGTGAGGGGGGTGGCAATTGCTTTTCTGGGAAAATGGAGGGGCGAAGACATCTCAGGAGGTTGGACAGAAGTGGAGGAAGAATGGAGAAATGGGGCTGCATGGAGGGTCAAACTGCTATTGATACTTCTAGAAGTTGGAAGGAGGGAGGGAAAAGGAAAAGAGTAAATACAGCTGCTTCCCCATGATGCCACCACAGCACATGCCCTTGCTCGGAAAGGGTGTCAGCAGCAAGCCAAGCACCACACCAGGCTGTCCAGTGGCAAGCAGCCATGGACTGCCCAAGGACCACGCACTGCTCAGAGAGCTAGCCTTCATCTCCTCCAGGGCAGGAGATGAGCAGAGCAGTCTTACCGGGCCATCCTGCCCCACACAGCAGTCAGCATGAGTGTCACAAACTGCTCTCCAACTTCATCTCCTCATAGCCATGGGAGAGAATCAGCCCCCAGGGCTCCTCTCTGGTGACTGACTAACACTGAGGTCGAGAAACCCCAGGGGGCTGGCTGCCTGAGCAGTTTTGGCCTAAGGTGCTGTAACGGGGCTAGCACTAAGTTAGGACCTACTGTGTCCAATTCTGGGCTCCTCAGTCCAAGAGAAATATGGACATACTGGAGACAGTCCAGTGAAGGGCCACTGAGGTGACGAAGGGACTGGAGCACCTCTCCTGCAAGGAAATTCAGAGCTGGGCTGTTCAGCCTGGAGAAGAGCAGGGTCGGGGGAGATCTTGTCGATGTGTATAAATACCTGAAAGGAACGTGAAAAAAGGAGGGAGACAGGCTCTTTTTGGTAGTGCCCAGTGACAATGGGCACACACTGAAACACAGCAGGTTCCCTCTGAACATCAGGAAACACTTTTTCACCGTGAGGGTGACCAAACACTGGCACAGGTTGCCCAGAGAGGTTGTGGAGTCTCCATCCTTGGAGATATTCAAAAGCCATCTGGACATGGTCCTGGACAACTGGGTCTAGGTGGCCCAGCCTGAGCAGGGGATGTTGGCCAAGATGACTCCAGAGGTCCCTTCCAACCTCAGCCATGCTGTGATAATGACCCTGCCTGTCTGTAATACAGAGAAAACAGGTTGCATCTGCATTGTCCATTACACAGAGGCCACGTCTCAGCCAGGGCACACGGGACCTTGGCTCCACCAACACCTCACTTTCATATCCAAGCAAGTGTTGGGCACAGAGGAGCTTCTCTGTGTCTGCATTTCTCCTGGAAGGAAACCCCAGAGGACTTGCAACATGCTTGGCCAACCTTCAGCCAGGGTCAGTGGAGGAGAAGGCAAAATTCATTGATTGGTGTCGTCGTAGCTGGTGGTCCCATTTCACTTATGGTTTCTGAATGCTACGCCAGCATTGAAAGAACTGACAAACACGGGTGCTTTATGTCAGCCATGGTTAAGCCACCTAATAAATTAGCTCCTTCTGCTGAGAAAACAAGCCCCCACAGCTGGCACACCCAATCTTCAAGCCAATATTCCATCATTACTTTTAAAATATACCTTCCAGTTCATAATAATTAATGGAACAGGCTTTCAAAATGGATCTAGCTGAGGAAAAGAGATGCTCATATGTAAAAGGCACACAAGTATTTTGTCTCCTCTAAGACAGAAGTAATACTACAGGCACCATAGAAAAACCTTTGGATATTTTTGTATCTTAGTATACTGAAAAGCTTGGTCCAAGAAAGTGCAGTGCTTTTCCCAGAAAATTTATCATTGAGACCCCAAAAAAGAAAGAGCCATCTATCCTTTTGTAGGTAGTTTTAAATTTAATTTTTAATCCATACAAAATTTAATTAGACATAGGTTGGAGTTATTTTACATTAACACAGTCTAAAATGTACCAAAAATATTAAAGGGAATATGGCATTGTAAAAAACCTTTTTCAGTGAAAAAAAAAAAAAAGAAAAAACCCCAAAACATGGGAAGTTAGTACCCACCCAGTAAAAGGTTAAAGGCTTGCCGTATGAGGAATTTTTATTGTTTATACACATATGTATTCCTTTGGCTAGGGTGGTACACCTAAATGGCATTCTTGCTTCCTCTCTCTGTGCTCAAGACATAATAATACAAATAGAATTAGAGGTAAATATCACTTTTATGCTTGTTTCTCATCTTCTGGCAAGTCCATAAAATGATCTCTAGATAAAGTTTCAGGGCTAAAATAGTTTCACGTACTTTGCAATAAGTCAACATGGGCTGCAGAAGTAGTTATATTCAAATGTCATTTAATTACAGAAAATACACGCTTGCTATCCAGACCCCATACCAATAGCCTGTGGCCCATCTTTTTACCTTAAAAGGAAAATCCCAGACATAATGTTCAGACATTAGATGTTCTCAGACCATCCTGGGGCTTGGAAGGCAGCTGCAGACCACACATCAGTATTTCTAGTGGCTACCTTGAGCTGAGGGAGGGGGGGGTTACCCACCACGCCTGCAAAGGATGGGTCACTTTGGGCTTTTTCCACTTTGCTCTTTGCCTTTACATAGGACTCACCACGCTTCCAGACGGGAATAAATTGGCTGCTGGTGCATCATTGTTTTTTAAAAAGGGAACGACACCTGCTGCAGTCTCCCCGGCCACTGACAAGCAGGGCTGACACCAGCATCTCGTTACCACTGTCAGAATTACAGTGAGTGACAGTCAGAAAATCGTTAAGTATTTCAGCAGGATTGCAGTAGACCTCTGATTAATATTTAAGCACCTATGTTTGCAGAAGCAACGTTTTTATTCGCTTTAAAAATACTTCTGATTACAATGTAGTCCAGCATTCATAAGGCAAAATATAGCCATGTGGCATTTATGAATAATCATAGGCTTTGTTTTGTTGTTTGAGAGATTTTTCATAACTGTATGAAAGTATCTCAGCAATTCAAACTGTAATTGAACTGGAACTGCTGGATTAAGACAATTTTCCATTTTCAGTGCCTACCTCCTGAATCAATTTACTTCAGGACTTATCTCTTAATGGAATACTATGGAAATTGAAAATTTTCTGATTGCAACTATTGGCTGCAGGTGCTGAAATAGCAGGAGACCACACTCAGTGCATGAGTTCCTTTCTGTTTCTGGCTCTTATTGTAACAAAACACACCAACCATGGGGAAAAAAAATTGCTCCTGCAATCTTGAATTATATCTTTGCCTGCAACAAAAAAAAAATCTGACGTGCAGGTAGGGAAAGGTATTGAAAGCAGAATTATTTCCTTGGTTTGGGTATGAGTTCCTGGAATTCAAACAAGCTGAAGTGAACCTTCTCAAAATGGTAAATGGCCTGAGCCTAAATGTAGAAAATTGTAGACCTGAAGTAATTGGTCTGGAAAAAATAATACGTGAGCTGCTGAGGGGAGACTGGAGCACAGCTTAGAATGACCAGGGCTCTTCCTCACCGGTACCTGTGCAGTAAATCTCTTATGCTATCGACTGTTTCAGAAGCCTTGGGAGCCTTTTCTGGCGAGCCGTAGGAGTTGCAGAAAGTGACCTTAAAGAAAAATCACAATGACAAATGTTCACCATCAGTGCCAAAATGGTTGCACTTCTAGTCACTGTCAAAACACAAAAAGCAAGGAAATTACTTCTTCAAATCAGCGCTGATATCAGCTATGTTATGGATAAAATCCTGGAAATTAAAATGCAGTGAAATCTAACAGACATCCCGGTGCCAAGTCAGGTCAACGTCAGGTGAGATTTGTGTGCATCTAAGAAAGAATCATTTTAGTGTTGCAAGCTCATATATTTATTCTGTAATTGGAAAGGACTCAGAGTTCAGTGACCCTAGGTGAACTGGAAAGAGGTAACTCATTAAACCCCATTTACTTCTGACAAGCAGTATTTTTAAACCAAAACTTGGAGATGTCATTTCTGATGTGGGACTACAAGCATCTCCCTCCAAAATTAATGGAATTACATATGCATGCTCAGAAAAAAGATTGTGCAACAGATACATGGGGATAGACGTGGTATAAAACCACATATCTTCTTGTGTATCAAAAGGAAGGTGTTCATTTACACCAGCTGAATTTTGGACTGAAGGTCCGCAAAGTAATTTCACAAAAGGATTTGAAAGATGAACCTCCTTAATAAAAGGGTGAATTTACTTACGATGGTTTTTATCTGCTTTACTTTCTTGCTACTAGTAAATCTGTCAGATGAGTATTCAAAGTACTTTCTAAATTCATCCCTCCAATAACCTAAAGATGATTTCATGTATCTTAAAGCACTGTGCATTACTACTAAAGTGGTAGATGAAGCTATAAACAAAATTCAAACAATTTTGAAAATACTGTTATATATCTTAAAGCTATCACTATAGCACAAGAGAGAATGTTTCTACTGAACCATACATGGCATCATGCAAAGTTTTTATAATAAAAAGAGTTAAATGGCTACCAGCGAGCATAAAGCAGAATACTATAGATCAGCTCTTGATGGAAATATAAAGCAGAGTGAGTTTTGTGCTGGGAAACATTCCATGAATGAGTCCAACACAGTCATTTCATTTGATAAAGTAGATGTCAGTCTGTAATTCATAAGACACTTCAGTTCTGTGAGCGTTAAAACCAGAGCCAGCTTAAAAGATTGCATATATTAAGATCCTGGCCCCGTAGTCAGGCAAAATAAAATATTTTGCCTTTGTCAAGGAAAAGCTTTGCCTTGAAGCCTTCAAGATTGGATTGTAAGGGGGAAATATTGCCCTCTGCTCAGGCAGTAAAAGCCTGGCATTCAGTGAGCCAGTACACTTCCGAGGGATGAGTATCACAGGATTTCTGAGCAAGGACTAAGCAAAGCCATTTTGGAGGTGCATCTGCACACTGACTGGAATCTGAGGGGGGGACTCTCCTCAGTCATAGCGCAAATTCCACTTTAACTATAAGATTCTGCCTAAGTATCCTTTCCAAACTTGGTTTTGAAAGGTAATTCACAAGGAGTGTTCACACATGACTACCAGCATGGGGTTGCTGCCTTCACGGACCCTTGAAATGTAATCACTCGAAACTATAAAATAGGTTCTGCTGAGGAGAATGGATTTGCCTGTGGGGAGACGATTTGCACACCAGGGTCACCTATCAACACCCCAAGCCAGTATGGGCTTAAACCTTTCAGAAGTAGCTGTGATGTCCCCTTGTTGGCCACCTATTGAGTGGCCAAAAGATATCTACCAAATCTGGTCAGAGCTTGTGAGCACAGATGCTTTTGCCTTTATCCTCAGAGAAGTTAGGAAGCAGACACTCAGAGAAAAGCAAAGGTGCTGTTCCACCTGATCTCTTCCCTGTCATATAAGCCTGTACAAAAGGAAGACTTATAGACTACGTGTGGATGTGTATAACAGTGAAACTATCTTTAACAAACCTACAAAAGATTAGCCATGAGTGCTAGCTTTCTAGAAAAAGCTAGGTCTTTCTGACCTCAGAGAAAGGTTTTGCATCATGGAAAGAGCTTCTTGCTCCACTACCTGCATCGACTTGCAGGGACCGACAGAGCTGGTACAGAGCTGATACAGCCGCTGCTGAACTGGGAGGCACCTTCTGTGTGTTCAATTCAGAAAACAGTTCAGTGAGAAGGATCATTCCACAGAAAAATAAATTTCTGCTGCGCCTCAAAGATAAATACCTACCCAGAGCATGCTTTAAATTCTATATTGAAGGAGGCTGAGTGGCAAATAATCCAGATACAAATCCTCATTTAGTTAACAGGGAGATAAAGGGCAGTCCACTTACCCGGGACTTTCTGGGCTGACTTCCACGCAGTATCCCAACCTCCGTGAGTGAGAGCAGGGAACTTCCAAGTCAGGACAAAACAAATCTCTTGATGGGAAAAAAATATGAGGTGCTTAGCTACTGTAGCATGAGGCCCATACAGGGAGGTCAGCTGCAGTAATCTCAAATGTTTCTGACACCTGTGTGTTTTAAACAATACTGTTTGAAAAAGAAACTCATCAAGCAGTCATCTACTCCCAAGTTGTCCTGCAAGGCTGAGGATACATGGCCAAGCCCTTCATATTGTAGGATGACTCTACTGTTCCAAAATACACAGGTTAGTTTCTTTTTGTAACTGTACTGAGCACTAACTGTAAGACAGCAAATGTTTCTATGATTAATAGTATTTCAGATAATAGCGTATACTAAAAATGGAACATATTGAGAGAGACACAAGGAATTCTGCTATGTGATTTGTTCCTGTATTTCTTCATTCAAATGTTAGAGGCAGTTTTAGGCAGTTAAGATGACAATGAGGAACAAGACTGCAGAGTACCAGCCTCAAGTACGTCGTAGTCTTACTGGAGAAGGTAAAATCTGGACTTGAAGAAAAAACAAGCTTCAGTCTTAGCTAAAGTGCAGCTAACTTTCCTTCCTTCACCGATTTTGAAAACACTGAAGGATTTCCTCCTCTGCTCCCCAAAGTGGCCTACTCCAGGTAATTCTGTTCATATTCAAATTGAGTTCTAGTGGGGAAAACCCTACAAGCTACAAAAAGGCTCTGACATCATTGTATTATTTTTAAAACTTTTTCTTCATGATTTAGCTATGAAATACCAAGTCTACAGTGATCTGGTTATCTTCACAACTTTTCAGTAAATCACTCCCATTCCACAATAGCTACTTAGCAGGGTATAAACTGAGTCAATCATCTTGTACATAAACCCTTTTTCCTAGTGGTGTTTCAAAGCCATTGAGTGCAGTATTTTCTTTATCGCTAGAACCGAATGCATTGCTATCCCCAGAAGGCTGGGATATGGAAAGGGTAATAAATAAGAATAATTCCCTTGATTTTATATAACAGTGATGACTTAAAAGGATCACAACATGATTTGTTGTTTAGCAGGTAATACAGACCAGGTATAAACTGTGTTATAATCAATGGAAATCTTTCCTTTGGGCTTAGATTGGCTCCATATCAAGACACACACACAGAGATTCCCCCCTCCTCCCCAGTACATCAGAAATCACTCGGGTGAAACATATGAGCCCTGTTACACCAGTTGCTGTAGCTTCCCAGTTTAAAGAGAGACGGAAGTGGCAAGACTCAAGCAGTATGGTGCTGCAAAGTCACAGATGCCTACCCTCTGGGAAAAAGGCACACAAAAATGGAGAATAATAATTCCAAATGCACAAACTGTTTTAAAAGAGCTGCTGTCAGGCTGTAAAACCAAGCAGCCAAAACACCCGTGACAGAACCACAAGTGCTTGCGTATCCTCAAGTTGGCTTCACCAGCTCGGTGCCACCGTGTTCACAGCGCTGCTCTGCACCCTGAGCAGGGCCGACTCCGTCCACGCGGCTCGGAGGTCTCTGCCCGCTCCTCCCGGCACTTACAGCTCCAGGCTCCGACCCAGGCTCACGGCTGCCTGTGTCTCCTGGTGCGCACGGTTACTGCGAGAGCAACGGCCGCGCAGCCAGGCTACCTTCATAAGGCTCCTTCTTCGTGCAGGCACCACTTGAGCTGACTTGGCAGCTCTTTCACTTTGGTGCATGGCCAGTGCTACATTCAGCCCAGCAGGCAAGAAAAAGCAGTTATATGAAATGCCCTGACCCCCCAAATCAGCTGTCCTCTGTTCTGACTTCATTCCTCGCACCTTTCTCTTCATGCTTGTATTCTCTTCCCGCTTACCTCCCGCTGCCAAAATGCCGGTTTGCTCTGTCTCCCTCTGGCCAAGACACCTACTACAGCATCCTGATCAGAAAACCCTGGTACACTAATTCCTCCACATCTTCTTCTGCAAGGATGAAATTACTGGATTTCACTTTGGGGCAGAACACATGATAAAAGGCCAAGCCTGAGACCAGGACACCTTTGTTCCATCCCACACCCATGCGGGAGGAAAGCTTCCCGGACTCCACTCTAAATTCCAAAACCAAACAACAGCTAAGTGTAATACCCATTTTGTGTTCCCCTTATACTTTTAGCCACTGTTTGCATCTTTTTATCTTATATCTAAAATTTCAAATGCTTTTTCCCAGTATTTACTGTATCACACTCCTCAAAAACAAGTAAATAATAGCAAGGGGGAATACAGTTCTGAAATGAGATACGAGATATTTTTTTCCCCTCTAAGAGAAACCGTAATATAGAAATGCATTTGTATTGTACAGAATGTGACTGGTCATTTCGTGCCAGAAATGATCACATTATATTCATTAACCACAGGACAATGATGCCTCAAGGTTAGCGCACAAGGTCTAGGAGTTTAGAATTTAGGTGACAGCAAATGTGCAAGCCATGAAAAAGTCCACACTCAGTTAAGCACTGTTTAACATGCTGCCTATGTCTGCATGGCAGGAATGATGGCGTTATGTCGAATTCCTGTGATAACATCCACATCTGAAACTGAAATCCTACATTTAAATGATAAGACAGTGATGAAAGTTATAAACTGCATGACAAAGCAGTATCTGCAATCTCAGTCCTAAACTCTGAGCTGATGGGAGAGGGACCTGAATGCTAAAGGAACGAGGAGAGTATCTATCACTTTTATATCCTACATTCATGACACAGAGGGAAGATACTACATCTGAACAAATAATAGAGAACGATCCTAATCTCTGAATAGTTTGTGATTGAAAGGAGTGAGCGTAATACATTCACAGAGCTGAAGGCCACAAAAAGCAGTCATTAATCGATCCAGTACGGCTCTCCGTATTTTAAAAGTGATTAATGCTCACTCACCTAGTCTTGTACTGGAACTGGTACCTTATACTTGAAGTACACTTTCCAAAGAGGTGACATGGATGTCAGGAAGATGGGGAGAAAAATCTGTGGGGATTTTGTTATGTTGTTATGCAGAGCTCCTAGTTCAAAATCTGTGCTGTATTTGCTGTCTCCAGTAGTGTAATTTTAGCTTCCAGCTACAAGATCATGTCACACGCTTGTCTAGACCTCATTATTCTCTCTCCTTGAAGGAACTTCTGCACTGTAAACCTGTCACCTCTTGATTCTCATTGCTGATAAAATAAACTGAGATACTTAAGTCTTGCTTCAACACCAGATTCCCAAGCCCTCAAAAACATTCACTCTCACTTCCTTTATGTTTCCCCTTTAGTTTTCCAAAATCCTTTTGAAACAGCAGACAGAAGACTCTGTAACAATCTCACTGTGGCCAGACATGACATAGGGCACAAACTATTACCTAATCAGTAAATTAGACACAAGTATTACCTACATTTCACCACTCCTAAAGGAAAAACAACTCCTGCTTCCTTTGTATCCTCCTCTCTCCTTCCTCACCTGCTTTAAAAGAGGTACTAATTTCTGAATTCCAGTGGTTTTTCAAGCTAGTACTCCACCAAAGCCTGTTTATACCTTTAACTATAACTTACTAAAACCAAAAATGTCCCAATTTTCAACAGTGTTAAGACACCACAAGTTTGACACCTGTTTCACCTATGTTCATTAGCTACTTCCACTCCCATCTTTCACTTTTTTCTATAACAGAACAAACTTTGCTCTTTTTCAGCCAATTGTATTACTCTGGGCTTACATTCATATCAGTGAACTGTACCAGGTGCTAGGAAAGCTCATGAGCTTTTATGATCACCCTTCTGAGGACAGTTTTCTTCCAGATCTCAAATTTAAACTCCTTTTCCTGAATATTACATTGGGGAAAAAAAAAAAAAAACAAAGCCCCATTTTTATGTCATGAGCTGGGATGTTCTGCGTGACAACGATAACTACTGTATGTAATAAAGTACTTGATAATCTCTATTACGATATCTACTGAGACTCATTATGTCTCAGAGTCTTAGCCCTCACAGTAGTATTTTGCAGCTCTATAAATCTCAATGTTGACATCCACAGTAGTCAATGGGCTTGACTGAGGCCTTAATTGCATGGATACAGAATATAATTGAAATATTAAAAGAAATCTGAGTAAATCTGGAAAAACAGACAGCACATTGGGGCAATATTTTCACATTGATATGTGGAAGACAAAAATCAGACTGATCTTTGGTTATTCCCTTTTGGTGATGTGCATCAAAAATAGTCACGTATCTGGATTTGGAATATTAGTCTGAATGAACAACAAAGAATTTAGATAATGTGAAGTTTATACATTTAATTCTACCATTGAGGAGTAAATTTTCTCTTTAATTTTAATGATCTGAATAACGCACAGTCCGGAATCTCTTGAATCAGCAAAATTAGAGTGGTAGCATTCTCATGGTTTACAACATTTCTGGTGTCCAGCTCATCCTCTTCTCTTTATACGTGAATACCACCACCATTTTGTTGTTTGTTTTGTTTGGGGTTTTTTTGTGTGAAAGTTGTCTATAGCAAACTGTCCTTTTCAAAAATCTCCCTCATGAGCCTAAAAACTGAAACTGGTACACCCCATGCAACAGAAGGAAGCAAAGACGTAAGATCAATGAGAAGACAGACTTTGGAGAAGCAGCTGACACCCCTCAAGACCAAAAGCTCCTTGCCATTTTCTACTGACTTTGCCAAGCAGGACAAAGCAATTCAGATATAAGAGCTCATTTATAATGTCATCCTCCAGGTCAGTCTCAGACAAACAGTGCAAAGCAAAAGCACTTTTCTGTTCAATGAATCACGTTGTGGGTTTTGAATATGGAATGTGAATGAGCTTGTTGCTGAGGGAGAGCAATGGGCAGGAGCCTGAAGTGTCAACAAATGGAGAAGTAGGTATGAAAAATGAGGTTGTTTGCAAGCTTGGTGAATGGAGGATGAATGGTCAGCAGGATGAGAATGAACAAAAGTGAGAGATCACTTGGCGAAGAAGCGTCATTATTTTCTACAAAAAGCTAAGATGGATATCTGAAGAGCAATCGACTATCTCTTCTCCCCGACAATCAGAAACTAGGTGGGCTTAAATTGTTAAGTTGCAGAAAGCTGCATCTAAGGCCAATATTGCTATGGGGAGGGGGTGCAACTGCCACCATTTTTGGGCTAGCCAAGGTGAAATACTCTAATGGGCAGGCATCTCAAGGGCTTGGAGGCTCAGCAGTTTCTGAAAATAGGATCCATTTAACATGTCCCAGTCAGAGCACCAAAACAATGAGGCTTTGTTTCTGTCTGTCAGCAGCAACAATCAGTCAGGGATAAAGGAACAAACATGAACAAACCAAACCTCTCATTTCCACAAAGAAAGCTATTTTTAGGTGCAGAATTCAACATAAGTGGCATACAGCCAAATTTCAGTAGATGAGTGCATGAACAAACATGCGCACACAGGTAGCCACTCGATCCTGGAGGAATTCCCCCCTAACTTCACTAAGAGCAGAAACAGACCCTAAAGGCTTATTCTGTGGCCTGAATTCTTCCGATTCTCTGAGCAGCTGCATTGATTTGGCCTGTGAAGTATGGTGCCACTGGAGGTGAGAAATGGTATCATCCGTCCCCAAGGATTTTGTGAACCCATCTGACTCTGAAGGAACCAAAGATATAAACATTTTCTGAGCTCTGACCATACAACCGATCCTCATAAAGCTGCCAGTGCAGAAGACTGACAGACAGCAGTTGAAAGGTCATAAAATCAATACACAGACAATCAGCTCACAGAAAAAGCTAATAGGAGAATAACTGCCCTTTGGCTCAAAACAGGAGAGAAAGGTACACATCCCTGATGGTTTCTAGATGGCAGCTTCTCTGCTGCTTTGAAAGGCCAGAGGGGTGTCTTTGTTTCTCTACATCCAGCTTATTTTTGCAAGCGGTCTGATCTGCAGACACTGTAAGAACGGGTCTTAAATCTGGAGGTAAACACTATCTCTCCCGAATGATTTACGAGTAAGGAATGAGAGAGGCGTTATCTGATCCTTGAGCTTTCTGGATGGGCAATAAGCATAGCTCCTCTGTGCAGGCTACAAAAGAAGCAGAGCTCAGGTACCTGTGGCTGAGAACAAGCTGTGCAGCTCCAGCTGGCAGGGGAAAAACCATACAGGCTGCAAGCACAGCCCAAATAAGCCCTGTAGCACAGCAGCTCTTTGGAGAAGCCCAGTGTTCATTCACTCCCACCCCACGGCCATGGATGCTTTCAGGACTCTGCCCAAACACTTCCAAGGACCAAACACAGCTGCGTAGCACCTTTCCAATTGACAGTCTCTGTTCTGGGAAACATCAGTGGAAGGAAGCCCACCCTGTAGCTTACAGGTGTTTTCCAGTCTGGACCTGGACTGGTTTGCATGGCGGCCAAAACTCCATGGGCAGGATTACCCTGGAAATGATGGATTTTCTTCTCCTTCATGAGGTGGCAACCATAAGCATAGAAAAATGAACCGTCACACTGCAGGTGAGGGGAAAAAAGTGAAAGACCCACAGAGAGGATTACGAAAGGTATGACACATAACTTGCTCTACTGTACGACAGCCCAGCAATTCAGTTTAGGTTACATGCACATGTGCGAAATGCAAGGGGCATTCACTCCAGCGCCCTTTTCCCAGCAACCTCCCTGCCTCCAAGCCCCACAGCCTAATTTCTTTTACCTGCCAAGACCCCAACATAAAGTCTCCCACAGAACGTTTTGCACGTTTTCAGGATCCAGCTCCAAGTTATGCAACTTACCTGGGCATACAAGTTATTCCTCTGCAGTGTTGCCAGTGCTCTTTAGGCATTATGGACTGTAAGTGTGAAAATGTGGTGCTCTAGCAGCAGCTGTACTTTGGAGACGCTTGAGGGGAAAAAAGTCCAAGAAGTGTTGCAGCAAAAAAGGAAGGTCCCATTAATCAACAGAATAACCTGAAGTGGACAAGAATTTCACTTGCAAATATTCAGCTGGCAGTGAAAACACACTGGGAACTACCCCAGTTGCTCTGTTAACTGGGTAATGAGTTCAGGAGTGTCCACTTGTGTTTGCTTCCCTCAAATACTTAGTCAAAGAAATAGCTGCAAAAGCAGCCATCTTAAGAGTGTGGTGGCAACACATGCATTTTTTATTTTTAATTTAAAAAAAAAAAAGATCAGCAGAAAGAAAACAGATCGATATGTTCTCCATTGATCCATAGTTCACCATACTTTTGGCTTTCACATACTTCTGAATAATTTCCTGATGACTGCTAAGCAAAGAAGTATGGTTGAGAGTACACTGGGGTACTCACAGATTATATGTGGTCTACTATAATGTCCACCCAGCTCTGTTGTGAAGCATTCCTCCAGTCTTTCAGATGCATGTTACATCAGTATATAATATAGGACATTTGCATTAAATTATTTGCAAGATGAAAGAGATAAAGAGATGGTCTTCTAACATGACAGCATAAGTACATAGTAATCTGAAGTCACATCATATGAGAAAGTATATCCATACGTGTGCGTGGAAGAGTGAAGGAGCAGAGAGAGAACGTTCCTTGCAAAACTGAAAAGCTCCATGTTGAGGTGGGTTGCATTTAAGAGTAAAATCCCCAATCTTATTATTATTTTAGATGAAAGGTTTTTGCAAGCTTTTCCCTATGAGTGTTGTTATAACCTTACAAAACTGTATTCTGTGATCCCAAGGCTTCTCAGGGAATGCCATGTGAAATTTTACAACATATATATCATTAAAGGTGAACACACACATACATATATGCATACATGTGTATATATACGTGTACATTTATAAATATGCTTCAGCTTGCACTATTTCTGAATTTACACATAGATTTTGGATAAATGTGAAAGAACACCTGACTCTGCTTTTTTTTTTTTTTCTTAATTTCACACAGACACTTTGAAGGAATAATTTTTATTAACAAACTTACCCAGTTCTGACATGATACCTCCATCATACTTGCTGTCTGCCTAAACCATGCAGGCGCACAAGAGGAACAGTTCACTAACACCGATATCTACATTACCAAAGTAAAGGACAAAACCATATTTGTCTGAAATTTTTACTTTTGTATGCCTTTGAACTTATCAACCATTAAATAATTTCCAAAGCAACGAAAGGGTTGTTTTAGTTACCTTAATATACAGTTTTGATACATTAATATACAATTCAATTTTGTAGCACTTTTCAGATAAACTATATACTGAAATGCCTTTCTGCATTAAATAATACATGGCAATATTTTAAACAAGTTTTAAGCAGTTCATTTTGAATTCTGCCATGTATTCTCAAGTGATCAAGGTCAGAACCTTCATTTAAAAACAAGAGCCGAACATATTTTTAAAAAGGTATTTTAAGATAGTTGCTGCACAAGGTCTGCAGGAGGCATAATCTGGAGGGTTGGTAGGTTTTTTCTTTTAGGCTTGCAGAAGTGGCCTGTACTATATCTCAGAAAATGCAGCATTATAGAACTTAAAGGTATCAGGAATCATTAGAGCATCTAGCCTGATCTCATTTCATTTCCCAGTTTCATCCCCAATATCCTGATGTTTACAGGTATGCATCACACCTCCATAAGCCAAATTATGGGGCACCTGCAGGGAGGAGGAAGGAGGTATCATCTCCGCATGATGGATCTCCAGTGTCCGGGCCTGTTTGGCAGATGTGTGCAGGTGACCCCAGCAGCTGAACCTCCCTGCCTATAAAGAGATGAAACATCAACATCCATCTGACCCTGGAGAGAAATTTTCTTGATTACCGTGGCCCAAAGCATGTGGGCAGGGCATGTTCATCAGGCATCTCAGAGGGTGCTCGGTGCCAGCAGCGAGCACAACACTGCTCCATTCAATATTCTGCCTACGAGCACGGAAAAATGCCATGTGTTTATCAGCAAGGTTGAAAAGCAGTGCTACTATCAGCTTCCCTGTGGTGTTCAGGTGCCTGCATGTGCTAATGAAGTCACCTCCCAACCTCCAAATAGGCCAGCTGAGGAAGTCAAAATCTTCACCCTCCCCTCAGAACTGGCTCTCGGCATATACAAAGTAATAATATTTTTAGGGCAGCAGATTGTCAACCACAGGAAAACACCTACAGCTTGATTTCCTACTTTGCTTCTACCAGATTCCTGGTAAACCAAGGCAGCTGCTGGGGAGGAACAGGGCGAGGACAGGACCCTACATAAGGGCTACTACACCAGCAGCTGTTTCCCCCTTCCTTCGCTTCGGCCGTAGCATGCCCAACGCTCCGGCCCAGCTCCTTTTGCCCAAACACACTGCCAGCAGACATAGGACTTCCCGGTTCTGGGAGGAAAGATAAGCAAGAGCCTCCCTCGCACGCCATGGCAGGAGGCCAGCGTGGAGCTGCTCAGGGCAGGAGGCCAGGCAGAGGCACGGGGACCCGCGACCGAAGGAGAGTTGGGCATCAGGAAAGGAGGTTGTTCTTGGACCCAACACAGAAATGGCCCCGGGGAAAAGCACATCAAGGAGAGCAACCAAAGCAGGGCTGGCAGGCAGGACAAGGCTGACGGGGACTAACCAAGGGGTAGGTGTGGTTTCACCTATGGAGAGGGGCAAAGCTGGAGCAGCCGCATCGGTAGCTGCTGCCCCGGCAAAAGGAGCCGGGACAGGAGGGGATTTGGTCCCGCTGGGGTGCCACCACTCTGCTGCGACCTCTGCAATGCAGCCTCGGGACTGGGAGTCTGCCTGCAGGCTGCCTTCAGCAACCCCATGCCAACGGGGATCTGCGTTAATTTAATAGCACACAAATGTTTGTTTTCAACAAGGTCCCTTTCAATACGTCCCGGGGGAATCTGGCCTTGTTTCAGGCTACGTTTTGCTTATTCTAGCTCTTCCTGGAGAGGGAACTCCTAACTAAGCCATTGTAAATTTGTTTTCTTGCCTAGGTACATCAGTACTTCAAACCCAGCCGAAGACAATAATAAGTTAAGTATAGCCTTAAGATTTAACAGCTGAACTCCACCCAAGTGCTTTTATTTTACTGTGCTACTCAGACCTTATCCATCCCTTGCTCTCTGTGTGGACTTCTCTCTTATCAATATTTGAATACACACAGAAAAAAAGAAAAAGCAAACAAAACAAATGTAATTGGAGACAAGAATCTCAGGGCGTAAGTAGAGGAAAACACTTAACTTTAGATAAGTGCTTGGCTCAGTGCTCTAATCTGCTGTTCAGTAATACTTACTCATGCTGAGAGTATTTTACTCACCATTAGTCCCGGCGCTTCAGACACCTCTCCTTACAAGGCATCTTGCTCCGTGAGAACAGAGGTGGCAGAACTGGGCCTTCATGATTTATCCGCCCTCCTCGCGGAGCCGCCACAGAAAGCTGCGCGAGGTGCATTGCTGCCCTTGCCTAGGCATGACTGGGGCTGGTCAGAAGTGATACATTGGTGCAATTAATGTGCCCATCTGCAACTGTGACCAATTCATTAGGCTGGGGACAGGGCTGAGCTGAACAGTAGCTGGGGAGCTGTTTGCACACCACAGACAATTGTCCTGGCTTTCTAACCAGGGCAGCAAGGGATCAAAACATTGGTTGGTTTGTTTATTTGTGTCATTTGATTCCCCTGAATATGTCCTGAATTACAGATGCTTTTTTTTTTAATTTCTTCCTAAATACAGGTAGGATGTGGAGCTGGCCCACTGACTCTGAAGGAGATGTCTCATTTGTTGAAGTCTGGGGATTCTGGTCTGTCCTGGACACATCAGACTTGAAGACAACACCAAGTATTCAGATGCCTCAGCAGCAAAAGCCATATATAAGCCTGATTAAAGGCTCAAATTAATTCATATGAGTTAGGAGACTTGATATTCTGTGGTAAGAGATAGTGTCAGAGTGAAAACCACTGCATATTCATTGTCACTCATGCCACTGTATTCATTCTACTAATACATTTCTCAGACGTGCCAGGGAACACAACCAACACCCTTCTACTCAGTAAGGTTTCCTGAAGGATTAGTTTAACCCATTGCATTTTGCAATCAGCCCCTGCCCTGGCAGCCTTCCGAGAGAAAAAAATGTAAGTGATAACCTCAGATCAGGATAGCGGTGGCAATAATCTATGTTGACTAAACCCAGCTGAGGATGCGTATTTGCCTAATGCTGACAGCAAACCAAATCAGCTAGTCAGTAATGCCTTCCAGTTAGGACTTCACAAGCTTGTTTGCAGCCACTCCTCTCACCTGTTTGCATCATTCCCTCTTCCATGGTGCCATACAGAGCTTTACGCTACATCTTCAAACGCAGACCACATGGCCTAAAATACCAATGAAACATTGCAGCCTTATTGCTCCTACGGCAAGGTCAACTTGCAAGCATGTCCGTTCAAAGGAGCAGAGGGAACTGACTCTCATATAGCCACAAGGGAAAAGACTAACAGGCTCTTAGCTGGGTAAATTGTTACAATATCATCATCAAGCCCAGTAAAAGAAGAAAGCAAAGCAATGAACAGCATCAAGGTTAGGAGAGCTGTGTTCAGACATTAAACACACAAAGCAATATACTCACCTGGGTGAAGCTTAAAAATGCCACAGATAACAAACAGCAGGCAGCAAATCAGTCCTTCAGATAGCAGGAGAAACTTTTGAAAAGCAGTCATTAATTTGGCTATCATGATGAATTCCTCCGTGGTGAAAGCAACAACCCACTTCAGTGCTTCACAGATTCATTGCCTAGGAGGCCATGGGGAACACTGTGATAATTTAACCTGTCTTCCTGCATAAGACTTCAGCTACCAGCAATCTTTTATAATGCCTTCAGCTGGCAGTAAAGGGGTGGTTTTGATGAGACAACATCTTTCATACCTTTGTGTGCAGCTGTTGCTTCGCTCCACTTCTCATGGGGAGCCTCCTCCCACCTTCCCACACGGGCAAGGGAGAGAGAAAGCCCAGCAGCAGAGTGGCTACAACTGGCCCCATTTTCTTTACTTTTGTACTCAGAAAAGTACGGAAACCTTGCACCAAAAGGCACCGTCAGCAGAGCAAACCTGCACTGCACAATGCCCCTACACACCCCTTACAACAACTGGTACACAAATAGCTGAGCAGGTTACGGCTGGCTGGATGCTCATCCGCATTATGTGGTGCCATGTATGACTCCCACGTTGTAGACACAACCCTTGACTTCAGCAACGCAGCCGAGGGCAGACACAAGTTCAGGGGAACCTGGATCTCCGAATGGTTATCTGACCCCCAGGTAAGCCTAGGTCGGTCTTTTTATTTCTTTTTCCCTTCTCATTCTCCATCTGTTTGAAGTAGTAACTGCTGAAACACAATTTCTGCTCCCCAGATGTGTTTTTAGTGCTTAGTGCTGTTTAAGCTATTCTAGTTAGCTTGATAACATAAGAAGGGCTTTTACTCACTGAAGCAATGCATCAAGACTTTGAACAAATCTCCCTTATATGAGACTTACACCACTAAAAACATCAAATTCCCTTTTTTTCAGCTTTACTCAGAAGCCCTATTTGGCATTACTGAATTTAAAGACACTGGAAATGTCCATTATGCCCGTCTGTTGACGGCACAGGGGAAGAAAAACCACTGCTGTTTGAGAATGTTTCCATCTAGCCTGAGAATTAACAGCTGTACTGGATCCTGAGAGTTCCTCATCTGTTAGACTGGGATCTACTGAATATCAGTATTTCATGCCACATGTTAAGTCTCCCTCAGGCCTTTTCTCCCTTAACCACTTGAATTTTTCACTGGTGAAATTGCCTCTTTCGCTTTCTACCTGTTCTGTTTGGCTACCAGCTTTCCTTTCTCCTCCATAGGTCACATCTCCCTTACTCTCTCAGTACTCCAACTAAGTGGCATAACTAAGGCAAATTCAAGGCAATTGTCGTCTGCCTGTATCTAGTTTTGATGTAGGCTACTCTTATTGCAGGCTTGAAGAAGATGAGCTTGTGGGCACAAAACCTCATGGTTTTTCCTCAGTTTATCACTTCACCTGACAAACCTAATTTATACTCTTAGTTCATCCCAGCTAAAACAACCATATTTACTAAGCTACCATCAATGACAGAGCACTGTATGGTTTTGCCTTGCTTTTGATATTAAAAAACAATTGAACACATCATCTTCAGGTATTTCCCTTCTTTGATGATGCTTCTGTACAGTTCTGCCAATTGGTATTTGTCCCATCACAGTGAAAGTGGGTGACCCAAGCTTAATTGCTTGAAGTCACTAAATGCAAAGCGGTGTCATAGAAGTTGTGTTATGGCACTACTAATTAAGAGATTCAGCCTCTTGCAACTGTAAAATTCCACTTGCCCTAGGCTATATACAGGCAACAAGTACCACCATAATTCATCACTCAAGAATAAAACATATATACAAAATGCTAGAGGAGGCTGCATTTCAAAAGAAAAGGAATTACATGGAGAGAAGCAAAAATAAAACCTAATTTCCTGTGCACTGCTGTCTCGCTGTCTCACTCTTCACTGCAAGCTCCAGTGTAAGTTTTTCTTCTGCTGGAGTCACTTATGGGGGAGCATCTCCCATGTGGTCTTTCTAATTTCTAATAAGATTCAAGTCCACAGCTGTAGCTTTTTCATAGGTTTGGCACATACAGGATCTGCCTCTCTCTTCCATCTACTCTTCTACCCACGCATCATCAAAACAGAAATTTAATTATCTTTCAGATGGCTATCACTGTGTTAAATTTGGTTTGAAAGGTCAGTGGAAAGGGATACACAGATGCAGCGCATGAGTGTGCATGTCTCATTTCCATAGGAAACCAGGCTTAAAAATGGAAGATTTACAAGGAAAATAAGCTGTGGTTTTGCTCACAGCAATACACTCATTTGAAACACCAGCGATTGCTGAAGATAAGGATTTATCTATATCTATTGGTCCTCACCCTAGGTGTTGTAAATCCTCAGAGCTCCTCTGAAGTCATTGGATTTACATTCATTAATACCAGTAGCCCATTAATTTAATGTTTATAAGGAGGTGTGTCAGTTAAGGAGGTAAGACAGTATCTCTAGACCTACACACATGAGCGTAGGCATGCGTGTGCATGAGCATGTGCGCACTCAGGTGTCACAGGGAGCTGTCACAACAGCTCCCGTCCCAGAGCACAGAGATAGATTTGCACTCAGGTTAAGGCCAAAGTTGTATCAAACTTGCAGTGGTGAAGTTGTCTAGGGAAAGAAGGGGAGCGCAACCCATTCATTTTTCTTCCTCTCTTTCACAAGCTCATAAAAGCAACTTTCTGATGGACCACTTGAAAGTCACCTCCACCCATCTGAAACTTGGCTGAGGATCTCAGTTCTCCTTTATTACTGCGCAACTCTATTAAAGCTCTCAGTGGAACCGATGAGTGAATGTCCCAGCCAAATTTACTTTTTGTATTAAAAAAAGAAAAGCACACGCTAGTCTGTTGAAAATCATTCTGAAGAATTTTAATCATAGCAAATGTGTCTGAACAGTTCTCATAAAATCAGTGCTTCCACATGTACAAAGGACAAGACTCCAGAGATCTGCCTACAAAAATACCATGTATTAAAATGGGGGGGGGGGGGGGGGGGGGGGGAAGGGGCCAATTAGAAACTGAGCAATGTTTGAGATGCCTTCTAGGACAGACAAAGCAAGCAATGAATGCTTCTGCAGACAGTCAGATTTCTTGACGGCACTTTGATTTCACCTTTATAAAGTCAATATTTGGCAAGGTTTTGACACAGCAGCCCAGCAGCTCATGTATCTATAGGGGCTGGTTAGCCCTTTACAAGAAAAGAAGGGGGAAGTCGTCTAAAACCAAGTTATATGTGTTCTTGCTTCTGAAACATGTCAAGGACTTCAGTTCACAGCCGCTGAACAGTACCAGCCTGCTTGTTTAGCTGGAATATAATTAACGAGGGGTGGGGAGGGAGCCTAGGGAGGGCAAGGGACCATGTAAAACAGTGTAAAACAAGGAGCAGAGACGGTGGTAGAGCTGTGGGAGAGGCATGTAATACCTGCCTGCCCGAGGCTAGACTCAACCTTCCTGGCTTCTGGTGCAACTATTAACGAGCTTGAAAGTCCAGAGGGGGAGGGAAAAGGAAGTTGCCCCTACCAGGCAGGAGGAGGCATTTCTGCCTTTGATTCTTAAAACAAGAGCCAAACCTTCATTCGGCTCATTTTAATTAATGTACTAACTGCATGAGTACGTACATATGTCTTCAAGGTTGGCACTGAGGTAGAGAACTAGCTCGCACTTGAAAGCTGTGCTGAGGACCCTTCAGCTGACATAAAGATTATTCAGTATTTTTTCTTTGCCTTTTTGTTTTAACACCTGTCAAAGTTTATTTGCCTTCACCAAAAAAAAAAAAAAAATCCATCCAACCATCCTCCTTCCTATCTCTCCTAGTAATACAGAAACCTTTGCTATTAGCAATAGTGCAAAGACAGGCCCTGTGGGATGGGCTTTGTAGGTCTGCTTCAGATTACAGCTCGCTTGCAATGCCTTTGTAGCGATTAGGGATACTGTAGCTGAAGTAATCTAAACTGATATCAACTGCAAGTAGCTCAAAATACACGCTGGGAAGCTGACAAGCAGCTCCCCTAGAGAATATGTGCGTGCGTGCAGAGTTGGTCCTGCCTCCGCTGCAGCCCTGTGCCACCCTGGCCCGCTGGTCCGGAACGGCGGGGACTGCAGCAGGGAGAATCGCCTGGCTGCGAGGACTGCCGCTGCTCCCCCTTCGCGTTCCAGCAACCACCATGGACCGCGTCTGCTGACGCCTGGGACCGCAAAATATTTATCTTCTCACAGGTCCTCTACTTAGCAAGGTATAGTCTCCAAGATGGGAAGCCTATTGGGATTCATTTGGAGCATAGCTGAAATTCAGGGGCACCTCTGCTTCCTCCTGACAGAGTTTAAATAGATACGGAACAGATGGTATAAACGTGGCCTGAATGAAGAACAGCTTTACTCTTCTTTTTGTTTTTTCTAGTGCCTGTTTTCGTTTTTTTCCAAAACAATTATAAGCGAAATGAGGCCGGGGGAGGAGGGGGGAGGATGAGAAACACTTTTTAGAGCCTACCACAAAAGAGCATCTGAGCAGCATGCTAACCCTCAGCACAGCGACAGACGCAGCGCCTGGCCACGAGGCAGCCTGCTTTGGGACTACCTCTCTCACCTGAAGCTGAATAGGAGAGGTTCTCCAGTTAACGGGAGGGATACTGGGCGGCCAGAAGAACTCTATGTTTGCGACAACTTAGAAAGCTGAAGGAATCTTACAGAAAGGTTCTCGTTCTTCTTTTAAACCTTAAAAGTCATAGCTACAGAGATGTCATTTTGGACTAGGAGACAGACGGTGTGTCCTTGCGGGGCCATTGTTCCAAAAGAGATTTGTGGTAGGTCACATCCATGTTTCACCCAGTTCAACACCCACCCCAGGACACCTCCTCTCCTTGGGCCACAGAGCAAACACGGGGGGGCAGACTGCACCGGGCTGATTTAACCAAATTCCCGTCTGTCTGTGGCAAAAGTCAGGTCACTGACCCAATCATGGATTTAACAACCTCTAAAGGACATGAATAATTTGCCCTCAAAATCAGTAAGTATCTCCTTATCAAAGGCCGCTTGCTGTAGATCTATAAAATGAGGACTGCCACTGCGTATAGGACACACGACAGAGATCCTCAGAGGCCGAGTCCACTAACAGCTTTAAATGAGGCATAAGACCCGAGTTTGATCTCGGAGAACTGACAGACACCACTGATTCCACACACAGTGCTCTATGTGCTCGACATCCAGAATGTCCAGGCTCTGCACGTTTCAGCAGGCATTTTCAACTTAATAGGCAGCACGTGACATTTCATTAAGATTTTGGTGCTATTGGAGTTTTCAGCTGTTAGGAGGTTTATGAGGTATTACAAAACAGAAGAACATACATACATTTTGAAACTCAGCAGACCTAATCCATGAATATGGATTTTCTTCTTCCTTATCTCCCTCCCCCACTAAAGAAAGTGGAATTGCAAAATTAATGCCACTAATACACTGAACAAAAACCCGAAAGAGCGGTTAATGATCTTTGAAAAATCAGATTGTGCAAATAATTGCTAGTCTGTGAGTTGTTTTCTCTTTGTTTTGCTATTGCTTTTTTTCAAAAATATTAGGGCTATAGTAAAGAAACAATAATCCAAAGTACTTATTTAGAGAGGACCTATGATAACAACAGCAGACAAAAGGGTATTGCAAATAAGACTCTGTATGGAGCCCTGGAGATGTTCCTATTTCTGTGGAGACTTGTGACCATTTTCATCACTGAAAATGCAGTAGAAATTTGCAGTCGCTCATATATGCAAAGGTTTCTCCTTGCAAATCTACAGGGAAACAGGATTGCCAAACAATGGGCTGAAAAAGAGGAAACAGGAGATGGCACGCTCATAAGGAAGCAGTACAAAGTGCTTTTTAGGCTTCTTGTTATAAAGGATGAAAGAAAGAACCCAAACCCAAAGATGCCAGGCATGAGCAATAACAAACACAGACAGGATCCTCATTTATCCGCTACTCCTGACAACGTTTCTCTTGATTCCGGGGGTTTGCCGGAGTTGCGTGCTTGTTCTGCCTGGATGGCTGCTGAAAGACTCTCAGTGTTGCAATTCTTTGTTTATCACAAAACCACGCTCCTTGCTAGTAACATTCTACAACTCTTATCACGCTGTTCAATCCAGCTACAACTGTCCAAATCTTGTCTTCTCTAAACCAGAGGAGGTCAGAAAGGAAAAGAACAAATACTCTATGTATCCATTGCAGTTTGCCAGTTTAGCAAATAGAATCATTAAGCAGGGATTCAGTTTTATCAACCTGTAGGTTTAGCAAATCCCTCAGCATTTCAGCACAGCAGGAAAGAAGCGATTAGAATTCAATTTATTTCTCCTGAGTTTTTTAAATCATCATCACTCTGGATTCCTAGGGTGGATTTTGGTGTGGGTTTGAACTGCAAGGGTTTTTTTTGTTGGTTTTTTTTTCTTTTGTTTTTTGCTATGAGTTAAGAATTCCCAGCTATGTACAATGAGCAATTAAAACCAGGAGTTATAGAAGTACAGATTTCTAAACTAAAATGCTTGAAAACAGCTGCCTGGGGGGAGTACAGAGTCTCCTAGTCAATATGCTTTCAAATTTCAAAATAAAACCTTTTACAAAACGAAGCTTATTACTTCGAATGTTCTTTAAGAATCGTGCAGACTAGCCAAGTATCAAGAAACAAACACCCAAGTGTAAAGTCCACCTCTATTCAAGAAAGTATTTAATCATGTATAGCCGAATCCCTTCATCTTCCTTAGATTTAATGTTTCAGTGCTTTCTCAGTTAGCATATTTTCCTAAATCATGTCCCAAATATTTCAATACATTTCTTAAGCAAATAATTGAGAAACATCTGTGACTATTATTCCAAATAATTTAGGCAAGAAATTATTCATTTGCAGTTCAATCAGCAAATTGGCCATGCTTAGGAACTGAGCTTCCTTTTATGCTCATAGTCAGCCACATGCATCTACCACATGACACGCCGCTTTCGAAGTATTGTAAGATCCAGCACCGTTCTTAAATACTTCAAAGTGAGATCACATACTTTACAATGTCAACCTGAATTCAAACTGTCTTGAGGGGAAGATTTTTTTTTCAGATCTGGAGGGAGATCCAGATTTCTCTCAAGCAGATGCAAACCTCCATGATTCCGATCTAGTCAGTGCATGCAGGGACCTATCTATAGGCCAATGCTTCCAAAACTGATCAGTGTGGTGACAGCACACACACATCTTTTTCTAATTCTCAAGGCAAATAACCTTGAGCACAAAACTGCTCAGGTTCCTCATTTATTTTATTTACTCCATCTTGAAAACCCAGCCAGAAAGCTGCAGACCCCTAATCTAACACTACTGTTTTATTGCTTGTAAGTTGAGTGCAGTAGCAGTACCAAACAGCCACTTATTTTGTTTTCAGCTTCTCAGATCTAACAGGCTCAATAAATCCTGTCTTTAGTTGTTTGGCATTACCAACTTTCATCAACTTCATTATTTGTCCTGGGAGATGGCCACCTGCTTTTCTATGTTCAGCCAACACACATGCAAATAAAACAAGTTTTTATTTTAAACAATGTGACACATCTGCAACACACTGAGAATTCAAGATTTTGCTTTCTTTTCTATCCCAACTTCTTCCTGCTGAATTCCTGTTCAGGTTGTATCTGAGTCCTGAGCTTCAGTGATGATTCAGCACCCTAAAAAAATTTCTGCACACTCACCAAGTTTTTCAGTTAGTAGAAAACTGCACTTTTGAAATAGGCAGCTTCCCAGCTCAAAGGTGTTGAAGGAAAAGCAAGATCTGGAGTTTCACTGCCATTCTCGAGATACAATTTGACAGAAATGACATATGCAGGACACTGCAAAACATGCCCAGTAGATGTTTTTGCACATAAAGATCTGAATTTCCATGATATTGCCTAATCATTTGCTCATTTCCCGGTGTTCTTCACCTTCTGCACCCTTTCTCCACTCCTTCAAACCAGTTCTGTATGTTGCCTTCAAGCTCTCAGGAGTGCTCTATGCAGCTCTGTTTCGAAAGACCTCCACCTAATCTTACAGACTCCTGATAAACTAAAAGCTCAGGCATCTGGCTGTTCCCTTTAGGGTGGACATCCCAGCCTGGAGGCACAGAGCAATGATGTGGCTCCTCACCTGAATCCCAGACGAGAGGTCACCCATGGAGCAGGAGTCCCATCCAACAGCAGTAGCAGTCGGTTTGCAGGATACAGCTCAGAGGGGGCAGCAACTCATCCCACATGAAATCCAGGTAGCAACACCTAGGCTTCATGCTACCATGCACCTCATCATCCCGGCACCATAAGGCACCTTCCTGAGATGTAAGAACCTGAAGCCCTCTGACTAATCCTCTTGGCCTCTCTCTAGGACATGTGGGCACGTGCTGTGTGCGTACACCACCACCCCCCCAAGTATGGAAACACGTCCTTGTGCTCTGGGGGCTCCATGCATGACCGCGAGTCCCCATTTCATCCCCATGCTTGGGTCCTTCAGTGTGATATAGATGAAGAGAGTGAAAACAGATGTGTGTACATCCAAAGGGGCCTGTGGCATGGATAAGGGGATAGGAAATATTTTCTTCTGGCTGTGGATCTTACCTAGTCCCTCCAAATTGCCTCTGATGTTCGGGAACATGCTTAGCACAAAAATTACAGGAATTATTTAGAACTAAAATAAAAAGGTATTGAAGCATAAGGAAATGCTTGAAAAATGCACTTTCTGAGCATTTATTAAGCATTAAATTGCACTGAACTTGGAAGGTAATTTTTTTCACTAGAGATGCTCAGGGCAACTTAAAATCGTTCAACTTGAGGATGAAGCAAGCAGCTTTGCTTGTTGACACGAGCATGCAAGAGGTAAAGTGACAAAGAGAAAGAACACAACGGCCCCAGCTGTCAGGCCTATGGACAGCGTACAGCACCAGAAAGGTCACTAACACGCTGTAAATCCATCGCAGCATTTCCAGACAATCTTGTCCTACTGAAGCTCTTGCACAAAAACCTCTGCCTTCAGGGCCAGCAGATCCTTCAACAGCCTCCCAGATGATGCAGGGACTCATTTGCTGCCATGCATTTTCTTCCCTCCCTCCCCCTCCATCCGACCATAGAAAAAGTCTGGAAAAAAAAAATCTCAGGCCACGCTTTCTGCGCAACTAGGATAAGGAAGCGTTTCAACCCCAACACTTTCTTGAGATGTGTTCACTTGACACTCGCATGTCTCCTGCAGTATTCGGGCAAGTGTCTTGTGCCAGCAGGCCGTGTTCCCTGGGGGCAGTTTGGCTGTGGATGGTGGGTGGTACGGCCCCTTTCTATGACTGGGAGGAGGCAACATCCTCCACTATGTGCCACTGCTGTGAAAAGATCCAGGGAACACAGAGGCTTGGACCAGTTTACACAGCAGGCTGGCGTCTGGAGCTTTTCATACCGAGACACCTACAGAAGAGCTCAAATCATGTATGAATTGTTTGGATTTGGTTTAGCCCTGTTGTGAATGTAACAAAACCAGTGCAACATCAGCCATCTCTACTCCAGAAAAGCATTTGTAGTATTAGGAAGGTTGGCTGCCCAGGGCTCCAGCAATAATAACGTGACCGGGAGCGGGGGCTCAAGGGGAAGAGGGGGCCAGCGTGCCAATCTGTACAACACATGCTTAAGTCAAGGCCAGTAATCCCTCGCTTCCATAAGCGAAACGTTTACTTAAAACTTTTAAGTCATCTGATTAAAACGGAAAAAAGAAAAAAAATGTGCAGCACAGTAGTCATCAGCTATAATTCTGTATTCCAAGGTAGTTAAAGCACGAACAACCTTTTACTATTTACCACAACCCACACTTAACACTTTGCCTTAAAACGCCGAGATTCAAATTTCAGCCACCCCCTTGTAAAATACGGAGCAATTCTGCCAAATTCCCTTCCATGCTCTTCATTTGATGGCAAAGTAACAGAGGTACCATAACTCACTTGATATCATTCTTTTCCTGCTAATGTTTTATTCAGACTGAGCTTCATTAATAAAGATGAAACTTTGGACTCATGATTGCTCCATGTTTACAAAACATCCAGGCTCCTTTACATCTTGGTTAAGCATGAACAATCACTGAACAGACAAATTCCTAAAAAAATCCTGCATACCAAAATTGCATATTTTGAATTTTTAAAATTCACTAAACAAAATTTCACAGAGTGAACCCTAAAGTCTGTTTGCCAGGAAAGCACAAGCCAAAAATGGATGTTGGGCCCCTCCAGGACAAAAATGAAGCTGGACCCCAACACACACATCCTTCCATTAAACAAGCAAATAAATACACATTCATTCAGAGTAATTTGCTCTAAAAATGCAGGTGCTTGAGTAATTACCCACAAGTTTTAGCGTAATTTTGGTTGCTCAAACAGTGCAGTGTTTTTTTTTTTTTGTGGAACTGGGGCAGTGACTTCTTACTGCACACCAGAGAACAAAAACTAGCCCAGAACCTGATGATTTTGACAAGTCCAAATGTGTTTTCCACAGAGAAAAATAACAAAGACATGGCTGTTTTTTTAAAAAAATTAAATTAAAAAAAAAGTTAAGAGGTGTATGTAGCAGTATCACTTTTTAATGCCAGGTATTGGACCAAGGAATGGGACAGACTGCACTGCATTTTTAAAGTAGTATGATTATCGACATACTCAAGAAACATTTTAACACTGTACATTACAACAAACTATTTAGTTCACTTCTACACAAGTCAGCAAAAAAGCTAGGTGATCCAACATGATATGGCAGCTGCAAATTTAAAATGATAGTCACAGTCTAAAGCCAGAACAAAAACATCTCCAGAACTCCCTATTTATAAAAAGGAATGAACATACACACCGTGCGCGCACACGCAGGCAAAAATCTTGAGGTTTTACTTATTGCTCTTACACAAGGCTGTGAGCAGGCAAATGTCTGGATCAGAAATTAGGTCAAACATGCATTTCAGCAGGCACAAAAAGTACAGGAAATTCATATTAACGAAACAATGTACTGTGTTACGTTATACAGGATGGTATTCTGCTAATATAATACTTACGTCATTAATACCGGATAAAGTCCAGGTCTGCCTGTTGCATAATGCATTATGCAGTGTGGTATTTTAACCTAATTTCTGATTTCTCTTTCATACTGCACCCTCCATGTAGGGACGAAGAGGGTGGTTTTCAAGACAGCCATTCTTTGCAAGGCCAGAGAAACCTCGGCCTCAAGAGCCTCAGTCGGGCAGGTACGGCCGGAAGGAGGTTAACATTATCGGCACTGCATCTCCAGGACCTGCTCTTTGACTGCCTCGCGTTCTTGCGCAGTCATTGACAACTCAGATAAACCAATGCAGAAGCTGGTGCAAAATACATCAGCGCTGTTCTCAGAGCATCTTCCAGCTATGCTATACGCTCCTGTTACACCCAGAAATTGCTACAGGGGATAAGGCAGTAGAGGGTAGAGTCCTGTATCTGGTCACGTTCTCAAGAGTCTTATAAAGGCAAGATTTTTTTGTGAACTAGCTTTCCTTTACACAATAAGCAGCGTAGCATGGATGTCAGTAGAAATCTGGCTACCTACTGGCAACAAGAGACTAGCACATTCACAAGAGACAGTTAGGAATACCTGCTGTTCCCTACTGCAACCAAATTGAACATGCTGTGGAGAAGTGTCCATGTAATTACAATACTTGTAAGCCAGATTCAAGGCGTACTGCACATGGGCCTTGCACGAAAAAGGCATTGAATGTGTTATCTGAGGATATTTTTTTCCTGTGCTATGTATACATATGACAGTAGATAAAAATCAGCACAATGGTTCCTCTCCATACATGACCCAACACACACCATAACAATTAAGCACCGTATATGCTATTCTTCAGTTAACAGGAATGAAGGAAGAAAATGGTGGTTTGGGAACAGGGAGGGGAAGAAATCCAGCACAAAGATAGAGGTATGTTCCTGACGGAAGTCCTAGCTGAGAACGTTTATTGTGAACCAGCAACTGGATTTTGTGACATAACCAGAAAACCACCAACATCTACAGGGCCAACACTGCATAGTCAAAGTTATGTTCTCCAGTGTTATAATATGGCATTGAGCAATCTAATTAATTATTAGAAAGAGCAGTAGGTAGATGACAGGAGATCACGCTTCAGGGAGGTTACGCCTTGTACTTGCAAAAAGCAGCAGTGCAAATCAATAGATTTTTCTGTCTTATTAAAGGTCTGTCATGTGCCCCTTGATCCAATCCGTACATCTCACACAGTTTTCAGACTTGCCAAATACCCAAATTCACACTGAGCTCTATTTTATTTACAAGCAGTACTACTAAAGCTAGTGGGACTGCTTAGAGCAAGGTGCTACTGCAGTGAAGGTTCAGGAATTTGGCTCTTTCCAAGAAGTGAACCGCAAATGACTGGGGTTTCATGACACTCACAGGTGGAGGGAGACACTTTCTGTGTTTTTTTCAAATCTGTCCTTACGAACACCAACATCCATAAGACTGTAATATGGGAAAAGGCTCCATTATGCTCACCAACATTTTGACACCAGGACAGCCACAGCGGTTTAGGAGTAGCAGCCCAGGGTCAGGCTGGCCTAAGTTCTCCTCCCAGCTATGTCACTGCCTCTTATTAGATGATGGCATGTAAGGGCCCTTGGTCTCAGTTGGGATGGTGAGGCTTCCTTAGAGCAACTCCTCTGTCACACCATTCAAGGAGGGAAGCAAAATAGGTCTAAACTCTTTAAAAACAATTGAGAAAAGCCAACTTCTAGAAAAAGAAAAAGGAGAACAATTTGCTAACACATCCTTGCAGGAGGAGTGCTAGGACTTCTCATGACTCATTTCTTCACTAATGCCTATGCAGGCCAGGTTGTCAGGAAGCCCTGCTGCAAGACTGGAGGTAAAACAGTTTGTTCAATGTTTACCATTCAAAGCCATCCTTTGTGTGAAGCTGGTTAGGCAAAAGTGTTTTGGCTGCATTTTTAGGTATTCCTCCTAGCCCACTTTGCTTCCCTGCTTGGAAGCTCCTTTAAATAAAAGATGCTGGAAGTGCCACTTCCCTGTAGCTGAAAAAAATGGGGAAAAACAGAGGCAAAAACACACACACCACAGAACAAAATGATTGCTTGTAAAACATTTCCTTTTAAAAACTATTGTACAACTGCCTAACTTGGTTTAATTAATGTGCAGTTTAAAATATATAAAATGCCTTACCAGCTAAATGATTTCTTGGTTTTACAAGTCTCCCTCCCCCCTCATTAAAAAATAATTCATGTGTGGACTGGTATTGAACATCTTGTACAGAGTCATGTGCCAATTCTCCTTTTAATTCTACATGGAGCAGTTTTGATTTTAATCTACTGTGTTTAGAGAAGAGCTCATACCGTATACTTTACAGTATAACCAGCTACATAGATGTCTTTAATCTTGTAACACAATAAAAAAATCACTGTAAGTTGCGGTCCCTTTGATAAATGATTATGGTGATGCATGCAGTCCTCCCTCAGTGCCGTTGCCGCCAGACACGGGACGTGATTTTCTCCACACGCTGCCGAGAGGCCTGATGTCACACCGGCGCACCACTGCCCCGGTGCACAGCATTCTGCAGTCATTGGGCAAAGCTGCGGTGAATTGTCTCCCTCAATCCCACCACCACACCACCACCAACAACCCAACCCCCGGGGGAGCACACCCCCCTCCCCGCCTCAGCCGCAGGAGATCACCGTGAAGCGCTTGGAAATGCACGACATGTTGTGGAGGACGATGCCCAGGAGAAAGACCAGGACGCAGGCCACCAGGATCACAGTGCAAACCCCCGACCAGGTGGAGCTTTTCACAACGCCTCTCCGGTCCGGCTCCTCCACTCCTGCCTCGGTGGGGAGGCTGCCCTGCAGCGGCTGCTGCTCTGCTGGGATCGTCACCACTGTCAGGGACTTCTGCTGGCTGCTGGGCAGGAGGCGGCAGCCGATGTCTCCTGGCAGTAGCGCCCTCTCCTTGGAGAGGGGCAAGGGCAGCATGTAGCACCCATTGCTGGGGAGTTTGATGAAGACGGGGGTGTGCTCCGAGGTGTGGGGTATTGCAATGACAGCGATCACCTCGGGGTCATCGGGAAGCTGCGATACAGAGTACCCCGGCGGCAGCTTGGTGATCCCACGGCACCAGGGACACCGCAGGTCCTTCTGGCTGGTCCTCATCTGCTGCAGGCACACGGAGCAGCAGGTGTGCTTGCAGTCCAGCAGCTTGGGCCGCCGGCGGGGGCTGTAGTAGTTAAAGCAAATCTGGCACTCCAGCAGAGAGTCCTGGGACAGGGTCTCCATGGCGGCCGGTGCAGAGAGGCACCGCAGGCCTCGTGAGGAGCCTCACCCTGGCGCTCCGCGGCTGAGGGGCAGCGCCCGCCTTCCCGCCGCTTCTCCTCAGGGCAGCACCAGGCAGCGGCTATGGAGAGCACAGGAAAACCTCCGACCTGAACCTTTCAGTACCTGAGACAAAGAGAAAAATGTGAAGAACGGGTTACTTACAGGAACCAGTGGGAACAAGAGTCCAGCAAAGGGAGAATGAAAACTACCGCTGACCTTGTGATCTGACAGCGAAAGCAAATTTGTGACCCTTCCCACTGGCTTCACCAAACCACTCAGCAGCAAACCTTCAGCCATCACCAGATTTCCTTTTTTTTTTTTTTTAGCTATAAAATCCCTACCAACCCACCAGTCCGCCACTCAGTTATATTTACAGCCATAACAGGGGAGGCTGTAGTTCATGAAGCAGGTCCTTCAGCATCTACCTCCTGTCATATTTTCAGGACTTTTCAGCCCTTGCTGCACCTTAACAATTGTTCTCATTTAATCCTTTAAACCCCTGAGGATTTTTAGCTATTTGGCTCAAACGCTAAGTCTGTGTGCAAGGTGGGGGGGGGAAAATATGTTTAAACGGATGTATTTCCACAGGCTCCTGAAGTTATGCCTGTGCATGAATGAGCAGCCAGGTAACTATACTGAAACACCTACATTTGCGTAGAACAAAAAGGAATGGCATGGTTTTCAGTTAAATTAACTGAAATTACACGAGCAGCTCGTGAACACAGCCCTCTGAAACATAAACCTTCTCAATGATGAAAACTTCACCCGAAACAAAGGCTCTGTTCAGACCCAGGACCTCCAAATGCCACAGAGAACAATCTGTCAATGCACTGAATTAATGGCAAATTGTTACTAACCTTGTTCTAAACTATTCATTATAAAGGGATTCTTTGCATTTCCCCACTTATTTCTTATAGCTATAAAAAAAAAAAAAAAGGCAGCTGTGTTTACTTCCACAGCAAGTTATTTCGCCTTTTTTTATTTTGGTCACTCCAACGCATGATAAATATGTAGGTGTGACATTTTTACAACTTTTTGCATTGCCTTCCTTGCCATATTTGAAGAAATATCAGTTTGAATTTGCATCCAGAAAGCACAATAAACCCCAAAATATTTGCATGATGACTTTTTATCTTCTCTTATTGCAGTGTTATTCCCAGAGTTAACCCCTGAGGACCACAGCTGTCAGAAGACTTTTTCCTTTCCATACAATTATTTCTCGCTCTTCCTTCCCAGTCATAGCAATACAGTTGCACCGTATGGATGTGTGATACCAGTAAAACAGAAATAACATAGTTGGAGAAGAGATGACAGGCATAGATGTGGGGTTTGCAATGCAGGACAGGCCTCTGGACCACATTGTCCCATATCCTGCTTCTGGCAGTTAGCAGTATTTGAGTATGGAAAACAAAATAATCATCATCTCTTCAGATGCCAGCGACTGATATCACCGATACTGGCAGAACTGGCCCTGCTGCTGAATTTGTAACAGCAGCGGATTTTGGCTCACAAGGCACTTCAACAAACACAAAGCGACAATCCTGACTCAGGAGGGCGCAGGGGCTGCAGTTACAAAGGCAGGAGCTTGTGAAACGCGGGCAATGGCTGCAGGAGGAAAACAGCACATGGCAGCCACCCGAGCGGCGCTCTCGGGATGCTTTGCCTGAGCACAGCACGCAGGCCACGAGGCCACGGCCAGCGTGAAGCCAGGACGGGTCCATGTGGCGCCTGCTCTGCACCAGCCCCGTACTACACATGGCATTAAAGATATTCCCTGTGCAGAGGGAGCCCAACACTGCCACAGAAGGGGGTTATGCATTCAGCGTGCAGGTTGTGCCAAGGGAAAGTGGAAGAAAATGAGTAGATGTTTTATCTTCTCTATCCTCTCCTGCCTGTTACTATCTCCACATCCCTACGGTACAGGCCGGCACAAAGGAAGACTGTCAGAAAGGGTCATTAAAAGACTGGCATGCAGCTGAGAGAGAAAAATGAAAGAGTGCTATACACAATGCTAGGCAATGCCTGGCTGAAAAACATTAAGACACAAATGCCAGATTAGAAACTAGTTATAGGAACTCAGGAAGGTATCACTGAAACCATCAGATCCAGTTTGCAGCCACAAACAACCCAGCAGTTTTATATTTAGCACAGAAGTATCCATACAAAATCTTCACAGTTATGTACTGCCCAAGCCAAACTTCAGCTCAGACGTTACAAGACACAACTCTGATCTGCTGTATCTGCGAATCTATTTTAGAAAAAAAAAAAAAAAAAGAAGGGTGTAACAATATTGCAGTATTATTATGAGAAAAAGCTCCAATGCCTGGAAATTAAGAAGGTAAGGCTTATGTTTAAAAACAGAGTGGAAGCACTCCTGCAAATGTAAATCAGCATCTTTGCATAGAAGTTCTGCCCTCCACATTTTGGAAGTCAATGAACTGGTGAAGTTCTCCGATTTCATTTAGCTGTCACCTACAACCATCTCTCTCCACTTACAGTGCTAAAGGTAAACCAGTGTCTATTGATGTGAATGTGACTGGGATCGAGATCATTTTTCTGACCTCATATCCTTGTCCAGGAGTCATATACTCATGCACTATCAAGCTCCTCATCCCTGTCTCAGTGACATCCTTATAGCAGATGATCAGTGCTAGGATAGAATGAAATGAGGTATTCGGAACTGAAGAATAAAACAAAAGGCACCTCCAGGCAAACAGCACCCTAAAGAAAATTCATCCCAACGAGATGATCTTCGCTGGTTTGAATGCTAGGTAATGCTGTGAAGCATTATTCCAGGAGGTCAAAATTTTAAAGCATTAGTGCAGTCTATAGGAAGAAAAAGGAAAAGAGTGGAGCCAAATTAAAAGGTTAAGATAAGCTTTACCACCTACATGACATACATTGTTCAGGTATGTGCAGATATATTTGCAGAAGCTGTAAATATAGTAACACCCCATTTTGACCTGGTGCTCAATCAAAGAAACAGTCACTTCCAGCTGTGTGTCTTGAAGTTACATTTTTTTTCCTTTCCTTTTTTTTTCTTTTTCAAAAGAACAACTATAAACATTATTTCAAGTAACACGGTTGCTTTGTGCATATACCTATACCAAATTATGACATTTCTTACTTTCCCCAAATGTCTTAAATAATGATCAGGTGTATTTTGACAGATCAGTGCTAAGCAGAGAGTTTTAGTATGATTCCTTCAGAATATATCTAAAAACTTAAGTTAAAGAGTAGCCACAGCCACCTAACCCCTTGGCCTTTGCTGACACTGCCTTGTTCAAAGGTTGGATATCTAGCTTCATGGGTGCAGTGCAACTTTATTCCCAACCATACTGAAAGCCCCACAACCCTCTTGCACTCTACCACAGCTTGGTTTGGGGATAAAAGAAAGTCAAGCCATCATCTACACTCAGAATTAAACTGCCTAATATCTGTTTGATTCATTTCACAGTAGATAGGAAGGAGAAAGTCACAGGAAAAAGTCACTCAGTACTCTTCTACCACTTCATTTTAATAACTATGCCAAGAGTTAATGCTGCAGCAAACCTCCTCTTGGACAGGGGACTGAACTCTGTACTTTGTGCTCAACGCGCCCCCATACCAGTTGGGGGTACTGAGCTAACACAGGTGAACACCTCTTAAAGCTTACTCATACTGGACTCTTCTCCATGCTTCAAGCACGAAGACCAAGAGGCAGCCAGGCTGCACGTGAGGGCATGGCTGACATCAGCATCAGCCAAAACCCACTGTTTTGTCATATTGGCTCTGGTCACCCAGTGACAGCCGAAGGGGGGCAAGGGGACTCTTGACAGGAAAATGGGGGGGTTAGGGGGAGAGATCAGAAAAGACCGTCAAGGATATCTGTAGGTTTCCAAAAGAGAGACAGCGTATGTGTGGATAGGGGCACACATGTGGAAGGGAGCGCTGGGGAATATGACAGTGACTATACACACACACAGAGGCAACTGCAACCGCAGTCATGACTGCCTGGCACACACCTGACAGTAACTGGAAGTTCTTCAGGGCTGAGATCTAACTAGTAACACAAATAAAAACTAACTGGATATGAAAATCCACAAGCTCCAAAACTCAACTGTCAGAAAGGTGCAGCAGGAGCAAAGGAAGCGAGAAGAGACAGGCGTTGCAAAGAAGCATCAGGAGACCTCTCTGGGGGCGCCCCACACACCCTCTGCCCCTTGCTGTGGGTCTGCCCAACATCCACACGGCTGCCTCTGGCTGGCGAGATGAGAGATTCGCAAGTGGTTACAGAGACCCAGGGAGGAACCTGCAAAGCTGATAATCCTCACAGCAGAAGATCAAGGTACAGCCGGGTAGCTGAGAGCACAGCACAAAGGTCCTCCTTGCAGATTTAGGCTGCCCTCTGCACAAGCCAAGAGTTTTTAACGTTTGAGAAACGATCGCGTGACTCAAGAGCAATAAAGGTCTGGAGAATAAAATAGGTATTTCGGCTGTTTGTCAGTCATGCTACCTTTTCTGCCAGTACCTTGTCAGAGGCCACAGCAAAGCCCCAAGCTCTCTTTTTTTGGGTGAGCAGGAGGCCAGGAATGCCAAGGCATCAGTTTCCTACTCCCCAAGAAGAAGGGGGAAGGGGTATTTGTTGCTTTCTTGCAATTCATAGCTTCCCAGCACAGTGTAGGAAGGTGCTGCAGGAGGTGAACAGATGAAGGTTGCTGCAGCTAGTATAGCACAGCTACAGAGAGCAAGAGGAAAAAGAAAGCACAGGTTTGCTGCAGAGAAAGTTCTGCACAAATCCTAACTAGAAAGTGGTCCCCAACTGGCCAGGTGAGAAAAGACAGCTATTTTTGGAACCCAGTGCAAAGACAGACATTGAACATCCATGATGGGAGTTGGATAACAAGTCAGAGAACAGATTAATGGCAAATCCTTGCCTACTTACATAGTATTTTTTCTATGTAAGGACATAGCAATGTAAGATACTAAGCAATGGAAACCACAGCCTTGAAGGGGTGCTGCCTCCACTGGAGAACTCAGAACTATCTTCACACATACCTCCTAACTTATTAGGGCCCCAAATTATATTACTTGAAAGCCAAAAAATTTATTTTAATGATGCCTGTGGAATCTAATACAATTCACAGAAGATTAAACATCCTATCACATTTTTAAAGACTGGCTTCAGGGCATGCTGATGTAGTTAGCTGATCACTGAAAGAAAGCCTCAAAAGCTTTGCACAGACTTATCCACATATTTAGGCATGCTCTACTGGCTGTACGGCAAGGTTAATAACAGACTTTCAGCAAGGCAGTGCACTGACAATACTTCACCTTTCTCAAGGAAGGTTCATTACGTAAACTCCCCAAACACATTAAGAATTCTTTGACAGTATTACTCAGTATGTATGATTTATGATGAAGAAAGATCCATTCATTTCAAGTGCCCTTAGGCTGGAAAGGAGATGGGGGTGAGGGGGGCGTACTGTTCTCAATAGGGGAACTAATTGCAAGAATCATCTACCCACAGATATGGATAGAAATCTGTGCTAGAGTAGCTTCAAACTGATAGTGAGGAGGAGGGAACATATTTAATGTTTGGAAGCATTTCGGCTACAAAATTCAGCATCCGTGTATGTTTGCAACACATTTGTGTTTGGACAAAACACATTGGGACTGTTGCAAATGCCCAGGACATACTACCTGATTTCCCCTGAATATCCTTCACTAAATGATCCTATTTATTTTTAGGCTGTTCTGTAGCACTAATTACCATAGTAACTGAGAACAGCACAACGATTAATTAATTTATTCATCACAACACCCTTGTTAAGAGAGACGTATTATCATCATTATATCCTTTCATCATCTAAGAAAAGAAGTGCTGAGAGATGAAGCAGTTGGTCCAAGGTCACGCAAGCAGCACCCAGATTGCCTCAAAGCTCCTGGACAACTTCACCACAGCTCTACTTTTCACCTCATGAGCCACTGGGCAGAGGTGACAGATTCTTTTTTGCAACAGAGAATCAAGAGAGCTCAGGAAACCACACATTTCTCCCCATCTCTTCCAGCTGGCAGCATGTCCATGGTATGCCTGAGATTTTTTGTGGCTTTCATTTAACATATCAGCTTTTCTATGGACCATGAAAATCATGAGAGCCTGTGATCCAGAAGTTAAAAGTATCTCCACAGACACAGCTGATCCACCATGTAGATTACAACTGAGAAACTACATGCATTTTGAGGGACATAAAGCTAACAGTAAGATGACAAAAGTTAATTCATTCTTCTCTCCAGAATTACCTATTTTCCAGGCACCTTCCTCTAAGACAGGCAGCCTACACCCACCATCCTTTCCATTTAGTTATTCAGAATTGCACAGAAATATTGCAGAACAAAAGCATTTTAATTTGGCGAAATCCTTAGCCAGTCCAAGCTGGCACTGTTCCTTTAGCTTTAGTCCAACCCTTGGCAAGATGAGAATCAAGTGTACACACTCCCGGATGCATAAAGCTGCAAAAAATAAAGCTGAGCGGAACTGTGATATATGAGCCTACAACATCCTATCAACCAGCACTAAGGGATCCATGCTGATGGAGAATCTACTCTGGATGATCTCAACGGCGCAGATCAAAGAGGACAGCAGCTGTCCTGCCTCTCTGGCAGCTGAGCGATCGGAGGCGGATCACAAAAAAAGGAGCCTGGTTCCGAGGTATCATCCCACAGCATTTACCCTAGAAATTGTCGCCAGCCAGCCCTAGCAACAGGAGACAGAGGCAGAAAGATCACCCACAGGAATGTAACCAGATGTAAAACTTTATGGGTTTGGAGCAAAAACAGATCAGGTGTAAACACGAACCTCTGGTGTTTATAAAAAACAGAGAGAGACTCACATGCTGCTCCTTGTTCCATCTCACCTCACCAGCTGTGCTGCTCCCTCCTTTTATCTGCAAACTTTGACACATCCACATTCCTTGGCTCCAAAGACCTTATTCTGGTCAAATATGACCAGGATAAGTTGCACTTTGTTCCAACGGCAAACACTACTAATCACCTGCAACGTGCCAGGTCAGCAAATGACAGGTACAGTTTCTTACTGCTGAGTCAAAACAGTACAGCTACGCTCATCAGAGTATCATGCAAGCTGCTTTACCAGTGAGAAACACTATTTGAAATCAGAATATTCCACAGAAATGCCCCCATTTCAGACAGGCAGAGACAGAAAGCTGAAAGCTTTCCTGCCCACCCAGCCTCTCGGCAGCCCTCCATGCAGGTGGTCCTGGAGACCAGGCTGTGGGAGCCAGACCTGCTCCTCACAAGCCCAATTCTGACACGTCCGCCGGTTTTTGACGAGGTCACTTGTTGAGCTGCCCTAGAGCTACGGTTCCCTAAATCTCCCAGGCTCCCTCCAACTCAGCAGAGCACAGGGGACCCCCAGGTGCAGCTCTGCCCTGCTAGAAGGAGTCTGAAGCTACTCCTCACCCCTTCTGCTGGCCCTAAGTCCTAGTGTTTCTCTTCCTGCATGAGGGGTGCACAAACAGGATGAGAGACCTGACTGTGGTCCTAAGACACCCCAAATCTGAAAATTTCCTAGCACAGGATATTAAAAGGTTCCATCCCGATTCTCAAATAAACAAAATCTCCAGCATTCAAAGCATCCCAAGGGATGGTGCTCATTCCTACAGCCCACTCTGAGCACAGCACTTGCAGGGCCATTAGCACTTCTTCAGTTTTGCTGGCTGCTCTTAATTATGCCTGACTCACTCCTAAACTCCAGGGTGAGAGGAATTAAAAGCCAGGTTTTTCCACTACCAAGTGAGAGACCCATTTGCCGTTCAAACTGACATCAAGAGGAATGGGGGCGGGAGGGATAGCGTGAAAAGAAATCTACCCCCTGAATAAAAGCAGCACCAATAGTTATTTATGACCAGTACATAAAGAGTAGGTGGTTGGCAAAGATGGACTTACAAATTCCTTCCCTAACTTAAAGTGAGGTCACAAATGAAGTAGCTAAGGCAAAAATCCCACAACCTTACAGGAGGAGCTATGGGCATTAAACTTGCTATCAGTAACAGCTTTTAAATGCAATGCAACATCTTCTTTCTAAGAGATTTTCATTTATGGCAACATGACAGAATTCTGTAGCATTCAAAATGCTGAGAGAAGCAGGCATGAAGCACCTGATCACTTAAATGACAAATTTTGCTCTCCCATTAGAGCTTTATGCTTCATCTGCCATTGATAGAATTTGCCTGATACCTGAAGAGAAACTTAATTAAAAGATTCTCCCCTCCCTCCCCTGAGGATCTGGTATTAGGACTTACAAAATACATCATCAAAAAAAAAAAAAAAGTGATTTTAAGTAAAGCTCAAATGCAGACGTTTCTCACTGATACAGGTCAGTGGGTGATTGAGTGGGAATGAGCTTGAATTAGTGTGTTAAGACACCAGTCTGTAATTACAGGAGAGAGTGCTACAGCTCTCCGAGGTCATTGAGTGGGTTTTGATGAAACTAGGTCAAAATCTACCTGCCTATGTGCTCAAACAGAGGAGGAGAGAAAGGAATCAATACTACCACGTTCATACGCTGCCTATACAATGCAAAAACTGAAAGCTCAATTTCACACTTACCTCAGGAAACAGAAGTCCTTCAAATGAGTTTTAATTGTTGCAACTCTGCTCTGCGCTCTCGCCTCATACACCCTGCCTGTTTAATATGCTCTGCACTCTGCACTCGCCCAGTGCGGCTTCCTGAGGATATGATTCTGCGACCCACGTCACTGAAGTGCTACCTTCACACGGCTGCTCTCAAGGGCTAGGATGGTTTGGGGGTTGTTTTGTTTGTTTGTGGGAAGGGGTTATTTTCTTTTTTGCTTCAGAGAAAGCCAAAAAGAAAAAGCACAGTAGACCTAGGGGAATCAAAATAACACATCTTTTTTTACATTGAAATAGATGGAATTAATAAATTGGAAAATATTTTATTAGAAGCCACACAACAATGAGTAAGGAAATTCTCTTCTTTCATAGACCATAAAGAAGTAGAATAAGGTTTAAAGGTAATTAGACAGGGCGAGGGGAGCTTTTTTCATCTTTTTACCTTTCTCCTGAAATCTGCTAAGTGGGCAGCACAAGCGAGTAAAGTCTCCTGTTTATCAAGAGCAAAGGTGTAACAGATGTCCTAACACAGAAGAACCACTTCCAAGAGCTTATCTTCACAACAGAGTGGAAGATAGCCAACTAATATGCCTCCTCAAGGTCAACTGCTATGTCATTTCCTAATGCAGACAAATCGTGATCTTCATACATTTTTGGTCTCTGGTAAGTGCTACAGCTACTCCAGGTCACAGCATGGGTCATCTGGGCTTGCAGACTACACCAGAAGAAACTGGAACCGGTCCAAAAGCTCCTTTCTTATTGGAAACTAATCATTCACCCTGTAACACTTCTGGCAGCTAGTGATATTAATACCACCCTCACTTCCTGAGTTTTGGGAACAGTCCAACTCTCACTGCAAATATGGATCACAAGCAGAGTTAGCCCAAGCCTGAACTGCATACATATTGACGATTTCCTATTTCGTGATTTATCTCTCTGTCTTTACATAAGTAAAATCCTCCAAAAGAGATTTAGCAGGATATACTGGATAATTTCTTCCAATACTTTTCCAAACCACATGTTTCTACCCGTGACTATAAACACTCTGCAAGCTCCGGTTCAGACAAGTTACGAAGCGCATGGCCTGACATTAGCCACGGAAGTTAATAGAATGACACATGCTTTTGAGCTCAGTTGCACATTTACATACTTAATACAACCAATACAGAAACCACTGTCAGCAGCTGCAGGCAGATCAAGGTAATCTCTAAGTGCAGATGCCTTTGCTCCCCCCGTGCCACCCTGAAAACGTGCGGAAACGCAACACAACCTTCCCAAAACAGCTGCAACCAACCTGACTGGTTGCACGTCAACTAACCCGACCAGTTGCACATCATGACTCAGAGACCCAGTACCACCAGCGAAAATTTAAGACTAGCAGTGGAGACACCAGGAAAGACTCTCAGCTCTCTCCTTCACACCCATGAACGTGGACACACCCATGAGAGCAACATGCCCACGGATGGACTTCTACAATAAAGCTTAGAACAGGGTCAGGGGATTTGCATCCAGTCTCTCTCTCACATGAACCAACACCGTTTGCAGATAAGTCATCTCACAGCCAAGCAATGCGGTGTTCTCGAGGGCGACGACCATAACTCAGGTTAGCAACTCAGGTTAGCACCACCACAACCCTCTCTGGTGGGCTGAGATAAATTACAGCTCTGCGACACTCAGCTCTAAGCTGCAGAGCTGCTGGCCTCTCTGCTCCAGCAGCCACACTGTGATGGGGACCGGCAGCTGGCTGCTCAAATGCTCAGGCACAGGAAGATAAACTATTCTTGCCCATATTATGTGAAATCTACTGTTCCTTTCCTTCACAGAGACGGTATTTGATTCCAAAGAGCTGCTCACCTTCTGTAGCTGCAAGAAGTTTATCAGACCTGCCAAGCTTTGTCAGGTTGTATTTCATTCTTTACAATGAGTTTCAAAGTTCGGGCCAGACATCACCCATCATACTTCTGCCAGTCAAAATCTGGCTGCTTTTGAAACATCCTGGTGTGAAAATGCCCTCCATTTGGCAGCACTTAACTAACAGTATACAGCATTTTTGCTGTATGAAGGAGTGCAAATGCTGGGAAAGGACTGTGTTACGCTAGATTAGAGCAAAACAACCAAAATGAAGCAAACTGCTTTACCTCTTGATTTTGGGCCTAGTTCTGCAGTCCTTGCAATGTAACAGCAGAACAAACTTAGAAAAGGTAATTAGCATAATATTGCTAACGCTCAAGACTTCATCACAATCCTGATAGTATATGGCCACGGTGAGCCCTAGGCTCACAGGATTATGAACAATCAACTCAGTATTCAGTAAAAAGAAAGCTTCTAGCCCCGTTTTTCTGAAGAAAAGCTTGCAAACATGAACTTCAGAAGCCCCAAATCCAAGTTAGGTAGAACACCCCTAAAGTTCAGTCTCATTCTTGCAAGCCAGTCTCATGATTTCTGCATGTGAGTTAGAGCTAACCAAAGAAATGTAGTTTGGAGGTGAACAAATTCATTGGCAGTTTCAGATCAAATTAAGAAAATACTTTGTCCTTAGGCAAAAATGGTCATTTCTATGAAAATGTCAGCTCATTTCAACTTTCATTTCAATTTGACTATTTGCTTTCAGAAGAAGTAATTTATAAAAAGGTAACGCAAAGGGCAAACAAAGCTTTTTGTACTGACTCTGGAACAATTTTCCTTCTGATGTGGTCAACCACTGAGTGAGACTGAAGTATCTCTTACTCAGAGCGCTCGGCTGCTGAATGTGGAACGCTTAAGTCTCGCAATACACCACGTTTTCTTTTTCTTCAACTGCCTAGCAAAAGCAAATGAGATAAATACACTCCAACTATCACCAGCAGTTTCATAGCAGCATGTTTACAAAGACTATTATTCAGCTTTTTTGGTTGTTAGTTAAAAAAAAAAATCACAACCAGGGCATTTTCAACAGACAAGTCACATTTCATGATGTGATCAAAGCCTGAAGAGGACTACATGGTTGATGGGATTACTGGTTTTTACAGGTGTTTCTTGCTGAGGATCTAAAAGATCTTACTTTGAAAGTGCAGATGGTTCAGGGCTTTCTAAAATAGTCTCAAGAGTAAATCACAAAGTCATTAATTGCTTATGAAGACTTACATCAGATAAGCTTCACCACTTAATTCCAGCATGTATTACACGTAGCATCACAACAGTTACGAACCAAAGAAGTGCCTTAGGGACTGCTAAAAGAAAGTAGGAAAGGCCAAAAGTCTGTGTTGCCAGTCCAGAAAATGTTGCATTGGAAGAGATGATCAAAGAAGACGCGGTATGCATGCACACAGCTTTACGCATGTATGCAGAATTCAACCAGATTCCACCCGGTTGAGGTCTTTATTCCATTTTTCTTACAATATTACATCTTTGTACCTTGCAGCGGTGCACTGAACAATGGAAACGTCAATGCACACAACCAAACCGATACCAAAGGAACCACGCTGACTTACAGCCATTGAGGACTTGGCCCACAGAGAGAAAATCGATGTTACAAAACAGATTCAAAAAACACCTCTTTTCTACTGCCAGAAGAAGTTCTCGACTAGGATGAAAAAATTTCAGCTCTGGACCCAGATTTGCACTGTGCCACAACTACAACATCCCTTGCTTTCCAGCCAAAAGGTTTTCAGAATTATTTAGTTTACTGACATCATTGTTACTTTTTAGAGTTGGGTCAGTGTTTTCCTAACTTTTGCTTAAGTGACTTCACTGTCAGGTGTCTTTCACTTTAATGATTACTGCTTTTGATTTTTTTCCAACCACAGAAATGATCAAAATATTTTACTAAATCAAGACATAAAGACAAAAAATACTTCATTTTTTGCCAAATAACAGCATGGATTGGAAAAATCCTTTTCTATACTTTGAACCGCTCCTTCATACTGTGCTCTGTATTTTTTAAGCAATGAAGCCTCTGCCAGTTTCTTTCCCACTGAGTTTGCAGAACACCTGCCAGAGAGAGGTCTTTGCCAATAAACAGGGTCCTTAAGCGCTATGACAACTGAAAAAATGTCATGATCAATACAAATAATTAGCACTATTATTATTACCAACATCCACACTTTTTGGTCCAAGCTCTAATCTTCTAGAGCAGCTGCCTCTAGAAAAGAGAGAGTGAAGAGAGCCAGTGCCAGCAGGTGGCACTCCAGAATATAAAGGATTAAGCACCAGCGCTTCCAGGACCAGCTCTGCTTGGCTGTCCCACTGGCTTGCTTTAGCACCCTTCAGGAGGTTTGCTTTGGTTTAGGATGACCGTCGCCACTTTCCCATGCCCAAACAGCAGGGACAAATGCAGTCAGTCCCATCTTTTAGCACCATAAGATTATCCTGGTGCAGGATGGGATGCATCAGCAAGGCAAGATGCACCTTGCGCAGTCATTTCTAAAAGAGAGTAGGGCACGAGCACCCCCAAAGCGCTGAGCTCATTACTTGCTCCCTGACTGAGGGGAGAGCTCCCGCAGGGTGGGCAGAGATGCTTTCCCACCTTGTGCGGCGTCTTACTGCCTTCCGCCACTCTCCTAACATGCCTCTAAAGAAGCAGCAAGCTGGGATATAGCTGAAATAGCGCTGGGTTTTATTGCTTTAAGACAGCACCACCACCAAAAAACACACCCCAATGATTATGAAACCAGTTTCCCTTCTGTTTATTTTTAGCTATGCCCCATACGTACATAACAGCTACAGGGTTCACCTGCATGGTTAGGAAGTGTCACTACAAATGGTTCCTTGAGACGTAGTGAAAACTCCCACCCTCCTCTGAGACTTCTGCCTCACCCCAGCACTCACACTCCTCCCGCAGCAAAGTCAGCTAAACCGGTGTGTTGGGTTTGCGTGGCAAGGTTTTGGTAGCGGGGGGGCTACAGGGGTGGCTTCTGTGAGAAGCTGCTAGAAGCTTCTCCTGTGTCTGATAGAGCCAATGCCAGCCGGCTCCAAGACAGACCTGCCGCTGGCCAAGGCCAAGCCAATCAGCGCCTCTGTGATAATTTAAGAAGGGAAAAAAACAGTTAGAAAGAGAGCTTTTGCAGCCGGAGAGAGGAGTGAGAAGATGTAAGAAACTCTGCAGACACCAAGGTCAGTGCAGAAGGAGGGGGAGGAGGTGCTCCAGGCGCCTGAGCAGAGATCCCCCTGCAGCCCGTGGTGAAGACCATGGTGAAGCAGGCTGTCCCCCTGCAGCCCATGGAGGAAGGATGAGGGGGTGTAGAGATTCCACCTGCAGCCCGTGGAGGACCCCACGCTGGAGCAGGTGGAGGCACCCGAAGGAGGCTGTGGCCCTGTGGGAAGTCCATGCTGGAGCAAGTTCCTGGCAGGACCTGTGGCCCCGTGGAGAGAGGAGCCCATGCCAGAGCAGGTTTGCTGGCAGGACTTGTGACCCCGTGGGGGACCCACACTGGAGCAGTGTGCTCCTGAAGGTCTGCACCCTGTGGAAGGGACTCACGTTGGAGAAGTTCATGAAGGACTGTCTCCCATGAGAGGGACTCCATGTTGGAGCAGGGGAACGATGAGAGGAGTCCTCCCCCTGAGGAGGAAGAAGTGGCAGAAACACCGTGAGATGAACTGACCACAACCCCCATTCCCCGTCCCCCTGTGCCACTGCGGGGGGAAGGAGGTTGAAGCTGGGAGTGAGGTTGAGCCCGGGAAGATGGGAGAGGTGGGGGGAGGTGTTTTAAGAGTTGATTTTATTTCTCATTGCTCTACTCTGTTTTGCTTGGTAATAAATTAGATTAATTTTCTCTCTAAGTTCAGTCTGTTTTGCTCGTGATGGTAATTAGTGAGTGATCTCTCCCTGTCCTTATCTCGACCCACAAGCTTTTCGTTATACCTTTTCTCCCCTGTTTAGTGAATGAAGGGAGTGATAGAGCGGCTCTGGTGGGCACCTGGCCCCCAGCCAGGGTCAACCCACCACAACTGGTACTTCTTCCAATCAAACAGTGTCGGGAAAACCTCTGTCTAGTAGTCTCCTCAGCCAGGAGAAATAAATCCACTTCAAAGAGCTGTGGCTCACCAGGTCTTCACAACTCTCATCCAACTGTAAGAGCAATCGCTTGATTTGCTACTGTTGGAAGCCCTCCCGATCCTTCAGTCTTCAAAATAAGGCCCTTTAAAACACTGTGCAACTTGGGGGAGATAGGAGGAGGTACCCTTAAACCTAGTAAGATTGTGCTATTCTCTTAGAAAATTACATTTTAAAGAAAAACTATGGAAGCCAGTTGTTTTGTCCAACTCTAGGCATCAAGCATAGCAGTCAACATGTAGAGAGGTAATTAATTGGCTCAGTTGACAAAGATGCAATTCCTACATCATTCTCCCCTGGAAAAGTTTAGAGTTTAAAACACTGAAGGTCATACAGCTGGGTGGAAAAAAAGCCTGCATTTTTATCAGAAGTCTTTATGAATTACTTAAAAGCTATACAAATATGGAAAATAACTAGCCCTCTTGCAAAAAGCAGAAGTATTTACTGTTTAAATTCTCCTTAAAGGCAAACCTGTACCATGGGATCCATCTGCTCATGTGGAAATAGCAGAAAAGATCTGTCAGAAAGTAATTTCCCTTCCTCTCCTGTATATGTCAGTGGATCACTGGCATTTCCCCCCCTCAATTGACCCTAAATATAAATAGACACAAAACTGGAAAAGTATAAGGTCAACTCCGTGGATATGAAAAACACACAAACCAAATAAAACCAGGCAAAGTAATGTGCCCTTCTTGCAGAAGGGAGTCCACAATCAATGCCACATGATATTCATTGTGTTTTAGGAAATTAATTTATATCTAGAATTCCAAACTCATTTCCTCACAAGCAATAAACACATACCTTTTTTCTTGACAGTTCACTAACATTAGTCAGTGAAAGAGGCACAATTCAGCTCAAGGTATATCTACTACACACACTGCACAAAAGTTTGCTCAATACATGTTTTTAGAGCAAGTATCTTTTAATACACAAAGATGGGCTGATGGCCCAAGAAAAAGGAATGGGGCAACTGTTCTTGCTTACTCTGCCTTCCTAGCTGCTATCCCAGTGTGCATTTGGTTCATACAATATTTACATGTGGAAAAGCAAGTCATGAAGCATAATTGTAACCCATACCAATCTTAACACTGAGCAGCAACGAAGCGTGTAACTGTCTGGTGATTATCATGAGACATCAGAAATATTTCCAAGTTAGCAAGTTGCGCTGTTGTTGCTCTAAGAACTTACTTGGATCTCCTGTTTCCACGGAACTCCCTGAACAGCTGCATGGATGCTCTCCTCGATATTCCACTCACCTGACTGGGAAGCAGAACTAAGGGATGCCCAGGCTTCGGTATTCTCCTCACTATTCAGTACAACAAACTGCCTTCTCTGATGAGCAACCTCTCTTGATAGAGGAGCAATGTAGGCGGGTTCAGAAAGGCACGCAAAATTCTCCAGCACTAACTAGTCAATAGATATGAAAAGGGTCAATCCCTTTGTAAGTTCTCAATCTAAATTTAGAATATGATATATTTCATGGAGGTGGGGGACCAAAGAGGAACGGAACATTAGAATGAAAGCTTCTTGCTTTAAAGAACGATCGTTCTATACACCTATATTCTTTTCTTAGCTTGATTTTTGCAAATGAGCTCAGACTTTGCAAGTAGACTTTCAGGCTCCTCAAAATAAGAGTGCAGGTGCAAAACACAGGTGCTTAAACGTGAGTAGTACAACCCTAAGAATACAGGCAGCATAAGACCTTTTTTAAGAAAAAAAAATCATTAAATATTTTCATTGCCTTATGTCTGATTGCATAACCCCTCTAAAGAAAGCAGCAAAGGTCACTGAAATGCACAGCCTTTGCTGATGGAAAAATGCTGTTGTATATTGTTTAAAATTACACAAAAGAAATGAGCACAAGTGCTAGAAAATGAGACCTTTAAAGGAGTGAACTGAAAAGTTCCAACTCAGCATGACACCCTGATTTAAAAATTACACAGGTACAGGTTACAGCCACCTCTGTGTCTCTCTCCATTTGAAAAAGCAACAGTTTTATAATCTTATTAAAGGACAAAGTTGTAGATTGTTATCACTTCATTAAATTGCCAGTGCATGATCTTTGATTTTTTTTGTTCTTGTTTCATAACCACTCATTAACATAAAAAGATAAGAGTTTCTCCAATGGATCACATAGAGTAGTTTCAGCCAGCAGAGGAAGGAGTAGCATAGGAATGTAACCCTGTAACATTGGAAAAAATTAGTCAGGTTCCTCAATATATTAAAGGATTTGCTGTAGGTCCTCCAAGGGCTACATCAGCAAAGTTCCTTTAGTCATGAGGTCATGTTTCCATCGCCCTTCACCAAACACCACCGCTCATTTTTGGGTCATGCCAACTCCCAACAAGTGGCTACAAGGAAGAAAGCAAACCTCACAAAGTTGTAACCTTTCTTTAAATAATGCCTCATAGGGAGGGGAGACCATAAGCAGCCCTCTAGCTCACACCTTCTAGTGTCAGGGATGTGGCTGCATCAGAAGAGAGAAGACCTGGACGGTAAATCAGGAGTCCAAGAGGGAAGTCAGCGTGAGGTTTTTCCCTTAACTATTTTTGATCACGGGGATAATATCCTCTTAAAATGCACATTTCTTTACCAAAATCCTTTTCACCAGCTCACCTTGCCCTTTTGCTAGGATGTTCAGGAGCACCAGTATGACAGCATGAATTCATTTATTTTGTGCATGAAAATAATTATATCACAAGAACTTTGCAGGTGGATAAACAATTTCTTTAAAGACTCATTACTTTAAAGCTGCAAAAAGTAGCCTGGGTTCAGTCCTGTCAGCATTTCTTTCTGCCAGTGACTCCTCCATATGAAGCAGTTCCACTGAGCTGGGCAAAGTCTCTTTCACAACAACCATTCTCAAGAGCAGATTTGGGCCAGACTTGACCAGAAATCCTTCCAGTGGAGAACAGGTCATCCCACAAGCAGTCCTGCTTCCACCAAGTGCCAGTGTATGTGATATGCTCCGTTTGAGAGGAAAGCCTCACTTTTCACAGCATTTAGATAAAGAAGAGAGGGAGGCTAACTCTCCAAACACTCAGCAAAAGCTTTCAAAAACAGCAACTGCTGGATTTTTAAGACCACCACAAAATCATCCTGACATGCCCTAGATTTCCTGATCTATTTTAAAATTCCCTTTCAACTGCTATTACTTGTGTTTTCTGTGGAAGTCACACAAACAGGGAGAGTGGCAGCTTGCAAGAGGTTGTAAGCTGAAAGGCAGAAGACAGCGTGAAATTGAGAGAATAAAAAGAATGAGTTTCTGTACATTTGAAGACCTTCAGGAGGGTCTTTTTTTCTTCTGAAGGGGGGTTGCTATTAGCCAACTGTAACAGTAGCAACAATGTCCTTATAAAAATAGCTCACTGCTTATTAAAAGCAAATTTGGGAGCAACACAACTTCACTGAATTCTCACCAATTTGCTATTTACTGACCAGCCTCTCTTCTAGACATGCTTAAACTTCCAACACTGACACATTTCCTACTCCGCAGACTGACTATATAATCAGTCTGTTCAGTCAATGCAACCCCAGTATTTCTGTTGATTTCTATTTGAATAGGGAATCTACTTCAGAACGTAAAATCTGAACTCTGAAGTGTACTTTATGCCTATTCCTGTTCCCAGTCCAGCTCCATTCCACACTCCAGAAGTATTTATGCCAGCAAGAGAAGTCTCCTCAGGCAAATCAAATCACCATCTCCTACACGCTGTACTTTGAACTTACAACAAATTCCAGCATCCTAGTATCACACTTATTACTGCAGGACAAAAAAAAATGGTATTTTGCACTTGCAAATTAAGCCGAGATGCTGATTTAAAATAAAATTAGAGTGAGTTTTAAAGGAAATTTGGAGTTTCAAATGAACACCTTATGCACGAAGTGAACTGACCAGCTATGTCACCTGTACTAAGGGAAGTGTTGCCTTTCTACTAAATACTGGAAATTTGGCAACCCACTTTCAGAACTGTGAAATGCTGTTCGTACCAGCTCCAGGTACTTGCACAGGGGATGACCCATGTTCCCATTCTCCAGTGTGGACTGGGTTTCCCACTTAGATTACATCTCCCATAACCACAACAGCAGCTCAACATGAAAAGAGGAGATGGAAGCCAGCCAAAAAGCCAAGCCCTAAGGGAACAACGGGGAAAACAAAGTATGCTAATTACAGTTCCCATGGGAGATTGTGCTAGCATTCCTAAACCTAACCCTTCAGCCTCATTTTTTGATGAAGGGATTTGGGTTTTTTTCCCCTCCGTAAAATAAACCAATGAACTTTCACAAAATGAGGACGCAGACAAAACTTCCAGAAGGCAATGCAGGACAAATCATCAAACCAGCTGTAAAACCAACTGAAGAGGCAAACAGCTTCACCGTTTTACTGCTCAGAAGCTAAGGAGAAGGGATTTTTCTGCCCCAGGAACATCCTTGAGGCTTCATGCCAATATATCCCTGATTCTATCCTCCACCACACAAGTCTTCCCATTTTAAGTTTAAAAGAAAACTGCTACACAGGACTGGATCTTTAAATCCTTATTCATCAAAACCCCTCAGGGCTTTAGCTAGGTTCCACCAGCATGACAGAAAGACCTTGATCTCCAGTCTTCTTCACAGTGGTGCCCCAGTGCTTGACACTGAAGTGAAACGGAATTAAGAGGGGCTCATGCCTTCTGGATGCTTCAAGCACCCCATTTCCTCACGCTGCTAACATCTCATCCTCAAATTAGAATATAACCGGGTCTGGACTTAGCAAAGGGAGTAAAAAGCTAAAACACAGTACCCCACTAAATGTGTGGCCAAGCAATCCCTTTCATAATCTCCAGATCCCAGTGTAAGTTACTGCAACAACAAAAAAATAAAGATTCAGAGAATTAGGTACAAACAATCTAGCCTGATGAAAAACCTCATTATTTCAATGCAATTCAATAATCTGGAATATCAATAGTGCTGATTACCTGCTCTCTTCAATGGCCCTTTGTTCTTCTCCTTACTCTGAAAAAAAGCTGTTCTGAGTTGCTATATAACTGAAGTGGCAATGTCTTGAGCATGGGTCTACCTACCGCAGGGCTGGCTCACCCACCTAAGGGGCTGCTTATAAACTGCAGCAATCTCTCCAAGAGGCGGTCAGTACTTACTGTCCTCAAGGCAGAACCTTGGGCAGAAAAAAAAGTTTGGATTAACTCCTTTGCAGATAATCCCCCAAAGGAACCTCAACACCAAGGACCTCTTCATGCAGTGGCTGCCTCAAAGGGCTCTGGGGAAGGTAACTAAGACAGTAAGTCTGTTGACTCCAAGCTTAAGTCCTCAGTAAAGATTAAACGACCATCAGTAAAAAAATTAGGGGCTACTACTTAAGAAAAAGTTTGAAGTTGCAATACTGAGTCTATGATCTGCAACTTAGAAAGCATCTCTACAAAGAGTTATGCACTGGGAAGAAGCATCTGAAGTATTAATACTGCCATTACTAGACATCTCAGTTTCACCTGCATCAGGAAGATCTAAGCTCGCCTAAATTTAGCTTCAAACATGCATTCCATCCAAACTGATCTGCATATGACAGGGTCAGGACTTCCCCAAGCTACGTGCCAGTACATGCCAGTGGCAGACTCAGTGAACCCACCCAAGAACCTGGGTATGCTCATGGAAGAAGGAAATTTTCATTTACTAAGAGTGAATCTGACAAAATGATAATATTATTTTTCCTTCTCCCAGATGAAAGTTTTAAGTACCAGCAATTTCAGTAGCTCAGCAGAGCTCCACCAATGCCTCCTGCTGACCCCATTCCACTTTGAAGTGCACAATTCAATATTCAGGTCAGAAAGGAAAAGTGAATATGAGGGGAAGGCAGAGGCCTGGGTTCCTGTCCCTGCTCCAATGAATGTTTAATTATTTTATATAAAAAATTCATTTGGAGAAGAGCTAGAATCCAGGCAGTCTAATGGGTTTACCTATGAAGAGAAAAAGAACCACATCGAATGTGCCAGAGAAAGGTGGCAGCTCAGTCCTAGCTTCCTTCAGGCCGAGTACCAAACCTGAGACAGGGCAACCGCTAGCTCCTCCACTGCTTACATGTCAGCAGAAGGTACCTAACTCCAGAAAGAAATAAAAAGGAGCAGTTCAGCATGTTTTCCTGGAACAGAAAGAAGGCTGTCGACTTAAAAGACCTCCTCTTGATTCTTCCTTCTTGTAGCCAGCTCCTCTGTCTCCTTATTTGGGATGCTGCTTTTGCAAATCCAACTCTTGGGCCAACTTTTTTCCCAGCATTGCACAAGAGACCTTGTTATCAGCATCCCATAGAATATGGTGCCGGGAAGTTTGATACTGCAGTACTTAAGGTCTTTTGTGGATCTACTCTGTTGAAAATGTTCTTGAGTTGCTTTGGTGTTTCGAAAACTTCAAGCTGTGTGATTGACGTTGCAAATAACAGCCAACCCAGCTGAGCTCAAGGCTGAACATCAAGTGCTGCATGCACATGCTCCTGTCCACTGTTCCCCCTCAAGTGAAAGAAGTCGAGGGGGTGCAGGGGTTCACATACTTGGATAGTCGTATCTGAAGAATCAGTCAGTATATAAAGAAAAAATGGAGCTATTCAGAGGCATTTAACAACCAGAAGAAAAAAGTCAGCAAGTAAATTATGTGTAGCAAACAGCTCGCATGCAGGTAGTTTTTGACTTAATACTTTTCAAAAACAGGGCAACCTAGCAGATTTCTTGCCAGCGAAGGTAAGTCCTCCAAATACTCATGCCGCCATACAAAGGTTAAAAAGGGTGGGTGGAAGGAGCTGTTTTCTCTGCAGAAATCAGGAGCTGCATCTCCTGTGCAAACAGGAAGCCACCACCCGGGCTGTCCCTCGGCCAGCTGCCGAGCAAGAGCTGGGACGGGGACTTGCTGGGCTGCCCATCCAGCCACGCACCGCCAAGGCAACCGGCGTTGCGTCAGCCAGTGGGCGGCATGCTGGAACGCTCTGGTAAAAAACCTGACCTAAGGACGGCCACCTTCCACTGGACACTGGGGTACGGCTTTTAAAAACAAAGCATGTGCGACTGTGCCTCCATCTCAACCACAAACACATGTCCATCCACAGCAGACGTAATAAAAATTCACTTTCAAAACAAGTAAATTTGATTTTTTTTTTTGTTATTTTTTATGATTCCTCATTCAGTGACTGAGACCAGCATTGCCTTCAGCAAAAGGCACATGTAAAGAACGACATCCCAGACAGCTTTCATTGTGTGACAGGAGAGTAGGCAGGCGGGGCATTTCCTTTAGTTTCTAGAAGCAGGTGAACTCGCACTGAATATTTAATTCAGACTCTAAACTATTTTCACCAACCACTTGAAAGTTAAGTAATTATCCCGTTTAAAGAAACGTAGGGATTATATTTTGCATTCCCCCCCAACAGCTATTGCTGTTGTGACAATATTCATCTTGTCCATGATGACTATTATCTGCTGTATAAATATTGATGATCTGAGTAATTGCTGTTCTGTACATATGCTTCTCACAGATATAAATTTCTCTGCTTGAAGTTGGCTGCTGTGAAAGTGCTTTCCTCCTTTTGCATGGCAATGAAACGTTACCGGAGATTACTGGAGGTGCCACTGAGAGTTGTTAGCCCTGGGGGAAAAAAAAAAGAAAAAAAAGGGGAAAAAAAGGAAGAAAAAGAAAAAAAAGAAAATTAAAAAAAGAAAAGGGAAAAAAAAGCAGGAAGTAAGAACAGCTTTTGCAGAGGGGGAATGAAGTGATGTTTGCCTGGACTGGGAAGGCTGAATAGTCCCAGAGAACAAGTTAGCTAAGCCAGTATTCAAGCAGCTTAAGTTTAGCTTAGGCTGTGCCAACACCAGACACAGCTCAAAGGGAAAGAACTGCTCTGGACTCCACGCTGGCCACCACTGCTAAGCAGGGCACGCCATGCTCTTGGGACGTGTCATGTATGACATGCACGTTGTAACCATCCCGTGGCTCACAGAGGACGGGGGCTACTTTTTCTGGATTAAAACCAGAAAAAATAGCCAGTCTTGTACTGGAGGAAGAACACCAAGCTGAATGTTATGCTGGGACAGGCTTTGCAATGCCACCCTTTAACCTTTGCCAGCACACGGCCATCGTTCACACAAAAGCAAAGCTGGTCTTGAGGCACCCCAATGCTTATTCATAGATACCACAGGGATACAACACAGCATCGCTTCAAACTCTTTTCACTGCTTTAAATACATTTGCCCATCAGACTTTGTGTCCAGTCAGGTAGTCCTCCGACTTCCTGCAATCGGCAAAAATCACTAAAAACACCCCAGTGCATGTCCTGGCTAATCTGATCATATTGCCCCACGGTCTGGCGGTACAAAGGCCCAGTTTTGATAGACAGAGCCTTTCCACAGGTGCACGGCCTCACCAACAGTACATAAAGAGATGAAGGGTTCTCCTTAGTGGACACTGAGAAACCTGAGAGCCTGAACCTCAATAAAATTTCCTCTCTGGAATTATGGGTCAAGAGATGAAGACTTTTTCAGATATGTAAAGTTTGGTAAGATTTATACTGAGAGAGTTTCCTTGTAGAAATACTCTCTTTATAAGGTCTCCAGCCATCATTTACAGTATCTGGAAATGAACACTGGACAAAGGCCTTTTCTTAATTAAAAAAAAAATCCTTCTAACTTACATATACTACAGAAATTAAGGGAAAACTAAAAATCTGCCTGATTTACATCTGTGTTACTGAAGATTAGAGAGAGTACGGAGAGGATGCAGAAAGCAGCAGGAGAAAAGCCACCGGACTCCCCACAGGAGCTGGAGGCCAGGGCAGGAAAAAGAGGAAACAGTGGATAGGGACAGAGAGCGAGCAGGAAGCAAGGGCAAATACAGATAACGGGTGAGCAATGTTTGGAGTGCCCGGAGGTGGAGAAGGAGGAACTGAATGTTTATAATGAGCAAAAGAAATAAGAGTCTGGAAGTCTCACTTTCTCTGTTGCCTTGTTCAAACAACTACATAATAAGCCATTGCACATAATCACAGCAGCCACTAATTTATACATATATATATTTTTTATATGCACACGAACAGACTCAGTGAAAGTAGTTACTGAACACTGATACAGCCGATCTTTTCCCTGCGACACTGAGTGTTAAGCCATCTGCTTGTTCAACGTGGTCCTCGTCATATAATTAATTCCCCTCTGACTTTCTGCAGCTTCTTTCCTTCCCCCATAATTTCTACAGTGCTTTGGGGTTTAATACGTTACAATCTCTAATGACAACTGCTGTACATCTCTGAATCTTTAAGGGAAGTTGCTTCCAGCAGAAAATGAAAGGTTGAACTCTTACCAGTAACTCTGGGCATGTTTAACTAATATTAAGCCACAGAACATAGCCTAATTAGTCCAACAGGTCCTTTAAAAAAAATCCACATGACCTCACTGTCAGTTCTTACACTGAGTCATTTTGGAGACCAGTTGAAACACAGCCCTGCATAATTCTCTAACATCAACAGCACGCTGCGTTGATTGAAGCAGACAGGACCCTAACTACAATAACCAGGCAAACCCCAACCATCTCCGCTCCGTCTTTTTTTTCCCCTTCTGTTTCTAAGACAAGACACAATCTAGCAGCCTCTGGTCTTAACTACATTTCCCAGACCTACTTTGTTTGCATGCAGATTAGTTGTAACACCCACTATATGCACCAGGAACGCTCTACTGCTAATGCAAATTGTTTTGCATGCAAACACAAGATGCAGGCGGCCAAGCCTCTAACTGCCCAATTCACAAGCACAAACAGACTCAGTCCTCTCAAGCTTTTACATGCATATTAATTTGAACGGAATGAAATGTACCCATAACTTTGAAAGTCCTGTTAAAACACCATTAAAAAACATGACTCAAATCTTAAGTGTTCACATTCCTGAGTCACTAAAAAGTGAAATCAAATTTCCATCAAATAATACTCTATTTTCTGGGTAGCTATTAATCCTGTGGTTCACTCTGAAATCATGGTCATGAAACTTTGCTAAAGCTACGCCTGTCCAACATATCTTTTCCTGCACAGCAATGCCAATCTGGAGTGTAAGAAATATGACCTCCATCCACCATAGTCGCATCACCAAGTTTCCTTAAGAGAAGATGCAAAACTGCAGCATTACCAGCTCAGCGTGTTTTCATCAAGAGAGCAGCTAGTTTCATCACATCTGTGCCAAAGTCACTGTATAGGGTTTGCATGGCAAGGTTTTGGTAGCAGGGGGGCTACAGGGGTGGCTTCTGTGAGAAGCTGCCAGGAGCTCCCCCCATGTCCAATGGAGCCAATGCCAGCCGGCTCCTAAAGGAGCCGCTGGCCAAGGCCAAGCCCATCAGCAATGGTGGCAGCACCTCTGGGATAACAGAGTTAAGAAGGGGGGAAAAAAATGCCATCAGGAGCAACTGCAGCCAGAGAGAGGAGTGAGAAGATGTAAGAAACTCTGAAGACACCAAGGTCAGTGCAGAAGGAGGGGGAGGAGGTGCTCCAGGCGCCGGAGCAGAGATTCCCCTGCAGGCCCTGGAGAAGACCATGGTGAGGCAGGCTGTCCCCCTGCAGCCCATGGGGGTTGGTGGTGGAGCAGACACCCAGCTGCAGCCCGGGGAGGACCCCACGCTGGAGCAGGTGGAGGCACCCGAAGGAGGCTGTGGCCCTGTGGGAAGCCCACGCTGGAGCAGGCTCCTGGCAGGACCTGTGGCCCCGTGGAGAGAGGAGCCCACGCCAGAGCAGGTTTGCTGGCAGGACTTGTGACCCCATGGGGCACCCACGCTGGAGCAGTTTGCTCCTGAAGGTCTGCACCCCATGGAAGGGACCCACACTGGAGCAGTTTGTGAAGAACTGCAGCCCGTGAGAAGGACTCGTGTTGGAGAATTTAGTGGAGGACTGTCTGCTGTGAGAGGGACCCCAGGCTGGAGCAGGGGAAGTGTGTGAGGAGTCCTCCCCCTGAGGGGAAGGAGCAGCAGAGACAACGTGTGATGAACTGACCACAACCCCCATTCCCCGTCCCCCTGTGCCACTGGGGGGGAAGAGGTAGAGAAATTGGGAGTAAAGTTGAGCTCAGGAAGAAGAGAGGGGTGGGGGGAAGGTGGTTTAAGACTTGGTTTTATTTCTCATTATCCCACTCTGATTTGATTGGTAATAAATTGAATTCATTTTCCCTAGCTGAGTCTGTTTTGCCCGTGACAGTAACTGGTGAGTGATCTCTCCCTGTCCTTATCTCGACCCAGGAGCCTTTCATTATATTTTCTCTCCCCTGTCCAGTTGAGGAGGGGAGTGACAGAACGGCTTTGGGGGGCACCTGGCCTCCAGCCAGGGTCAACCCACCAGTCACTATGTCCACAAAACAAAAAAAAAAAAAAAGCTTTGCTGGGTTTGTATCCCACTAAAGTATCTCTCATGGAGATGTGAAAATGCAATTTCACTATGAAAATAAATACGGTGGAGTTAATAATTTCTTGCACTGGGCACATGACCATCTGTTTTCATTGCTTCCAAACATCCACCGCACTCTTAAGCCCTAGGAAGCCGACAATGCGTGGACTGCAGGACCCTGCTTCTCCCGCTCTTTTTGATTTGCATCAGCTTTCCTGGGGAGAGCAAGGGTTGCAAGATGGTGTTTGTGCTCACAGATGCCAAGCACTTTCTCAACAGGTAAGGGCAGGTGGATGCTACGTTTGCCTTCCTCTAGTGGTGTGAGATCTGTAAGCGGGCCATGCAGTTGCAACTGAGGCACAAAGAGGGACTCAAGCTGTGATGAAGGAATGGCTAAATCATGTACATGCATCCTCACAGCGGCACAGAGACCTCTACGGATTTGGGAGGTGCAGCACACCTAGCAGTCTTTCCCTTTGCTAGAAGAGAACTATTTTGCACTACCTTTTCACAGGAAAGGCATTCACAGGAAGAGATTCTGCCAATACCTGGAGTTTTGTGCTTTACCAAGCTAGAAAATCCAGCCAAGACTGACAGAAAGTGTATGAGCACTATTCTAATCAAATTTATTTACATTATGTACTTCTGAAATAAAATACCAGGTACCAAATACATCACCCGATAATTCAAAGAAACCTAATAAGCAGTTTGAGATTCCAAGCAATCTCCTGAAATTGCTACTCCTACAAACCTTTCTTCTAGCTTTTTGGTTGCAGAAGGTAAGGTGCCAGCAATCTATCTTAGAACATGAGCTGATGAAATAGAGACATTTACAAAAAAAAAACCTAATACAATGCAGTTCACAAAGTAGTTTGCTTACAAAGAAACTTGTTTAGCAGTTTCACTTTATGTAGCACTAAAGAACTGCAACTTGTATTTCTTCTGTTTATGATTTTTGCAATGGCTGAAGACTTTTTCTTCTTCAGCTAATGCCTAGGTGACTCCCAGTTTTCAGTTCAAGAATATTCCAAGAATATTCCTGCTCCAGAGTCTAAGTGCATGTATCCTGGCACACAAGAATAACCCCCACTTCCTAGGTGCTCTACAACCAAATCACAGTTCTTGTCAGATGAAGCTGATGTTCAAAAAATGTTAAAAATATATTAAAATAAGGCCAGCAATGAATGCAAGAGTGTTCTGAGGAGGAATAGTAGTGCTCAATCCTCTTTGTAATCATCTCCAAACGCTGAAGGTTTGGTGTTACTTTGTTTTTTTTTTCTTTTGCAGTAAAGCTCAGCTGGTTTAAACAATTCCCCCCGACATTTACCAACATGGGAGAAAAGAGGAAGAGCTGATGCAAGATGCTGTTCCTTCGGGGCAATTCAGTGCTTTTGGTGCTCTGGCTTGTAGGTTTCTGCCTGCTCAGGGGGCTCCAAATGGAGAACACTAATGGATCCACTGGAGGTCACAAAACACTGCCAGGAAATCAGATGCAGACAAGACAAATCCACTAAAGAAGTAAAACAAACAAAACCCCAAACAAACAAACTACTCCCTTATCTTAGGTTTGTTTTTTTTTTTCTTTTTTTGCTTCTTGCCTGCATATCTTGCCTGCAATCGCCAAAGTGGCAAGAAAAGAAAATAAAATGTTAATGTGGTCACAGAGGCAGTTATTTAACCCACAATTTCCTAGTAGCTTTTAAAAGTACTGTCAAGGAATTTCCTCTCTTGGGAGAGATACATTTATTTCACACAAAAGCTCAGAATTTTTGTCATGTGTGACATTACTGAAACACACAAAGATGGTTTCATCTACCGGGATGACTGCACGTGTTTCTCACGTCATCTCCACTGAATAAGCAAGCCATGCTGAAATAAAACAGGATCTGCGCGTTACCCTCTTTGATTTGATTTGCAAAAGGGGGAAGCTGATACATCTCAAGAGTATGCAGCATATCACACTGGTGACCTCAGACTTCTGAAAGCAGTCGCTGGCTTTTGCTCAGACCCATGTGTCACGAACGACATGGAGAAGAGAGGCTCTCAAACTGTGTTGCAGGGACAGCTAAGCAGAAGGCAGGTCAGGCCACTCAAGGAAGTGCACAGTACACTTCAGAGCTAGGAGTTGCCACCACATGTGGTACTAATATTAAAAAAAAAAAAAAAAAAAGCTAGTGAGCCAAAGAAAAATAATTGGACATGGCTATGCAATACTCTAGGCTAGTTTTAAATCAATGTAACGGTGCCGTAGTTAGAAAAGCATAAGTGAGGGCAAGAAAGTGGAGAATCAAGTCTATGTTTATGTACCACCAGAATAGAAAGTGGAATAACTTGCAAAGTTACTGTAAGTTGCTAAATGCATCTTTTTCATAAAAGTAAATTTACATAAATCACAGATTTTCACTAGCCTTTTTCTGGTAAGTAAAAAATATCCATATATTTTGTTTTTTCCTCCACACATACATGTGTGAGTGTCCATACAAAACTTTTTATTCAACCTTTTCCTCTTCTCATTTTGTCACTAAGAGAAACATAGAAAAGGGTGAGAGAAGGAAGCAGAGAAGAGGCATCTTTTTGTCTTTTGTTTTTAAATTAAAAAATGGGTGGAATACATTTTTTTGGTGGAAGTTTTCTGGTTTGGGAAAAAGCATTTTCCATTTGAACTAATTTAGTCAGCTAAGCATGTGACAAATACCAAGAATAAATAAGTTTTGGACCAAAGAGCCTGGCCCTTTGATTTCACCTATAAAAATAAGAATATTTCTATACAAAGGAAGCCAATCATCAGTTCTAAACTGACATTCAGAGGATATGAAAATCAGATCCCCGTGCACTCTTCCTACAGTGGCCCTGCAGTACGTATGCCGCTGATCCACAGTGACAACACCAGCACCGAGGAGCGTCCGAGCCTCTGTGGAAAGTGTGCAACAGCCGCCTTTGTTTCCATTTGAGAGCGCACGACACAATTAGCATTTTCCACCTTCCCTTCCCCACTGACAGCGTGGAAGGCAACAAATGGGGGGTTGAGCAGCAGGCTTCAAAATTACACATGCACACAAATCCTGCCTGTTTGATCCCAATCTTCCGCAGGTCTCTAATGAGAACCACAACACCGTCTCCTAATCATGTCATCAGTAATGCAAATAACCATCTTGGCCCCTCATCAAGTGTTTCTCTGACTTAAACAACGTGCCTTTAGATTGCACAGCCCTGGGTGCAAAAGCTGCCAGGTCCCTCTGAAATAACCTCGGCGTGACAACGCTACATACATCACGCTTCGTGGCAGTGGACAGCAGCCTGCCGAGCGCAGCCAGGTATCGGGAGCCTAAGCGAACCCTCGGCTACTGTACCGGCTCCCAAGCACTTCTGTCCCTAGCCCAGCACACAGCAAACAGCCAGACACTGTCAATGCAGGGGTCTCATGGAGGAGGTGATGTTTGGCTACAGCAACATACCTTCAGGCCTCCTAAAACGAAATGCTGAATAAGCAACACAGCAGAATGGCTACAGCACTGGATTGACACTTAAAAAATAGAAACAGGATCTCATTTTAGTCCCCCCCAAGGCCATCACTCCCTGCGCCAGGAATGCCGCAGCAGTGCTGTTCTCCAGCCCTGTCCCTGGATGGACCCCAGGCTGACGCTCGCAGCCATGTCCCCAGCCCCGCCTCTGTCCCCACCTCCTGCTGCTGGATGGACGCTGGCCCTGGTGCGTCGCTTGCCCTGACTAGGGCTGTCGATGGACCCCATTAGAGCACTCTGAAATCCAATGATGAGAAAGGCATTCTTCTGTGAAACATCATTACCACCCTGCCAGGGAAGTCTGGACAGCAAGAGCTTCCAAAATCAAAAGAAATGTATCTGTACTGGCCCCTTACCCTTGGCATCAGGCCCATACTGCCAGTGCTCGTAACACGTACAGGGAAACTGGCATACAGAACAGTGCAGCAAACAAAAGGAAATCCTGCAACAATCAAGTCAAAAAATACCAAACAGGTCTGGATCCCACAAAAGCAAAGACAAGCTATACCTGGACAAGCAACTTGTAGCTGTAGTCACTGGTGCTAACAGATCTACCGTGGCAGAATGAAGAAAACAAGCTCCCAAGCATCTGCAAAATAGCATAATTCAGGTTTACTTTTAAATTTTAAATGTAAATTAAATTTTAAATGTAAATTTCACATGTAATTTAAAGGCACATTTACTTTTAAATATTTGGCAAGTATTGCTAGGGGAAAAAATGCTTGAGGAATTTAAATATTCCAAATAACACCACCAGCACTTCGGAACCCGGGGTCCTGCTGTGACTGGGCACGTGCACATTGCTGAGCACAGCTCAGCCACCGGCAGTTCCCTTCCTCGCTGGAGGGAGAATTGCTGGGCTTCCAATGCCACTCTCAGCAAATTTTTACCTTCTAAGCAGCAAGTGTTTGTATAATAGAAATCCCCCTATCAGCATTACCAGCTGTGCCCAAAGCACAGCAACCGCAAGCACATACGCTGCAAAATCTCAACATTTGTGCGTGTGTAAACAGTGCACTTCTGGAAAAGCAGAGTATGTTTTCAGAGTAAGCGCGGCAAAGATTCCAGGTCCTTTAGGATATCAAAAGGCCATCCTAATCCGCTGTTCACCTGCAGCACTTGCCGCTTGCTCAGCTAAGACGCCTCTGGAACTCACAGGGATCGCAACCACATCTCACAAGCCTGTTTTACCACCTGTGAGGACACCGCCTTTGAGAACGTAAGAAACTTTTCCTTTCGCAGCAGCAGTCCTGGAGCTCTTTGGTGTGCTACCTTCCCTAATGTTAGCTTGAAGCCATTAAAGTACCAGCCCACACCAGAGCAGGCAACACAGCAAGAGGAACTGATTTCTAAACCTCACCATGAGGATTGTAGCTGCTAACCCAGGGACACAGGACAGGGAAAAGAGGGGTGCTCATCTTGGCCTGATCGGATGCCAGAAATACTTACGGAGGTATGAGAGAGGTGGAGGGCACCAAGCTTGAAAATAGGCATGCTAAAGCACTCAGGCAGAAGACCATCTCCACCCCAAATTACTCACTTTTAGAAACAGGGCAGCCCTCCAAACCCCTGAGCATACCTCCTCTTACACAACTTCACCTGCAGCTGATGGGAGCAGAAGGTTCATATGCTGAAGATGCCAGGACGTCGTAAGACTCGGACTTTTAATTAAAAGCACGCTCTTGAATAGCAACATCTTGAAAGGTGTCTTCTCAGCTTTTGACTACGGAGAAAGCAGGAGGAAGCAAAAGGCTGACACTTTCTCCTCTTAACCACCTACACGTGCAGTTTTTCAAAACAGGCCCAATTAGGGCGAGTCATGTTTGGGTTAAGGAGACTGTGGAGAGAATCATAGGATCATTTAGGTTGAAAAGGACCTTTAAGATCATTGAGCGCAACCGCTAACCTAGCACTGCCAAGTCCACCACTAAACCATGTCCCTAAGCACCACATCTACACGTCTTTACCTCCAGGGAGGGTTACTGAACCACTTCCCTGGGCAGCCTGTTCCAGCACTTGACAACCCTTTTGGTGAAGAAATTTTTCCTAATACCCAATCTAAAACTCCTCCAGCACAACTTGAAGCCATTTCCTCCTGTCCCATCACTTGTCACTTGGGAGAAGAGACCAGCACCCACCTGGCTACAATCTCCTTTCAGGGAGTTGTACAGAGTGATAAGGTCTCCCCTCAGCCTCCCTTTCTCCAGGCTAAACCACCCCAGTTCCCTCCGCCACTCCTCGTAAGACTTGTGCTCTAGACCCTTCACCAGCTTCGTTGCTCTTCTTTGGACACACTCCAGCACCTCAATGTCCTTCTTGCAGTGAGGGGCCCAAAACTGAACACAGGACTTGAGATGCAGCCTCCCCAGTGGTGAGTACAGGGGGACAATCACTTCCCTAGTCCTGATGGCCACACCATTTCTGATACAAGCCAGGATGCTGTTGGCCGCCTTGGCCACCTGGGCATACTGCTGGCTCATATTCAGCTGGCTGTTGACCAACACCCCCAGGTCCTTTTCTGCCAGGCAGCTTTCCAGCCACTCTTCCCCAAGCCTGTAGTGTTGCATGGGGTTGTTGTGACCCAAGTGCAGGACCCAGCACTCAGCCTTGTTGAACCTCATACACTTGGCCTGGGCCCATCGATCCAGATCCCTCTGTAGAGCCTTCCTACCCTCAAGCACACCAACACTCCTGCAAAACTTGGTGTCATATGCAAACTTACTGAGGGTGCACTCGATCCCCTTGTCCAGATCATTGATAAAGATGTTAAAGAGAACTGGCCCCAATACTGAGCCCTGGGGAACACCACTTGTGACTGGCTACCCACTGGATTTAACTCCATTCACCACAACTCTTTGGGCCCAGCCATCCAGCCAGTTTTTTACCCAGCAAAGAGTATGCCCATCCAAGCCATGAGCAGCCAGTTTCTCTAGGAGAATGCTGTGGGAAACGGTGTCAAAGGCTTTACTAAAGTCTAGGTAGACAACATCCACAGCCTTTCCCTCATCCACTAAATGGGTCACCTTGTCACAGAAGGAGATCAGGTTAGTCAGGCAGGACCTGCCTTTCATAAACCCATGCTGACTGGGCCTGGTCACCTAGTTGTCCTGTACATGCCATGTTATGGCACTCAGGATGATCTGCTCCATAACCTTGCCCAGCACCAAGGTCAGACTGACAGGCCTGTAGTTCCCTGGATCCTCCTTCTGGACCTTCTTGTAGATGGATGTCACATTTACTAACTTCTAGTCATCTGGGACCTCCCTGGTTAGCTAGGATTGCTGAGAAATGATGGAAAGTGGCTTGGTGAGCACTTCTGCCAGCTCCCTCAATAGTCTTGGGTGGATCTCATCTGGTCCCATAGACTTGAGTGTGTCTAGGTGGTGTAGCAGGTCGCTAACCATTTCCCCTTGGATTATAAGGGCTTCATTCTGCTCTCCATCCCTGTCTTCCAGCTCAGGGGGCTAGGTAACCAGAGAATAACTGGTCTCTTACTGTTAAAGACTGAGGCAAAGAAGGCATTAAGTACCAACCTCAACCTTTTCCTCATCCTTTGTCACTACATTGCCTCCTGCATTCAATAAAGGACAGAGATTCTCCTTAGCCCTCTTTTTGTTATGATTGTATTTATAGAAATATTTTTATTGTCTTTTATGGCAGTAGCCAGATTAAGTTCTAGTGGGGCTTTGTACTTCTAATTTTCTCCCTGCATAACCTAACAACATCTTTGTAGTCCCCCAGTTGCCTGCCCCTTCTTCCAAAGGCCATAAACTCTCCTTTTTCCCCCCCATCCCCAACTTGCAGCCAAAGCTCTCTGTTCAGCCAGGACAGTGTTCTTCCCTGTTGGCCCTTCTTCTGGCACATGGGGACAGCCTGTTCCCGCGCCTTTAAGATTTCCTTCTTGAAGAATGTCCAGCATCCCTGGTCTCCTTTGCCCTTCAGGACTGCCTCCCAAGGGACTCTGCCAACCAGTCTCCTAAACAGGCCAAACTCTGCCCTCCGGAAGTCCAAGATAGCAGTTCTGCTGACCCCCCTTCCTTACTTCTCCGAGAATCGAAAACTCTATCATTTCATGATTGCTATGCCCAAAACAGCCTCCAACCATCACATCACCCACAAGTTCTTCGTTCGCAAACAGGTCCAGCAGGGCACCTTCCCTAGTTGGCTCAGTCACCAACTGTGTCAGGAAGTTATCTTCCACACACTCCAGGAACCTCCTAGATTGCTTCCTCTCCACTGTATTGTATTTCCTGCAGACATATGGTAAGCTGAAGTCCCCCACAAGAACAAGGGCTAGTGATCATGAGACTTCTCCCAGCTGCTTGTAGAATATTTTGTCTGCCTCTTCATCCTGGCTGGGTGATCTATAACAACATCCCACCATGGTATCTGCCTTGTTGGCCTTTCCCCTGATTCTTACCCATAAACACTCATCCCTATTGTCACCATCATTAAGCTCTAGACAGTCAAAACACTCCCTAACATACAGGGCTACCCCACTGCGTCTCCTTCCTTGCCTATCCCTTCTGAAGAGTTCATAGCATCTATTGCAGCACTCCAGTTATGTGAGTCATCCCACCATGTTTCTGTGATTGCAACTGTATCATAGTTTTCACACTGCACAATGTCTTCCAGGTCCTGCTGTTTGTTGCCCAGGCTGCGTGCATTGGTGTAGATGCACTTCCGTTTGGTCACACAGGAATTAAGGCTTCTCCCCCAGAAAAGCTGGCAGGATCAACAGCCATTCTAAGGCACTTCCGTGGTTTTTAACACATCGATAACTGTTGAGTCTTTGCTGCATGGATCTCCATTCCCTACCTCCACTAAAATGGCAGACCAAAGGATCTCGCTAGCACACCACCTGCAAAACATTGGCATGCCGCCCCCAGGCTTATCTCTAGTGAGCCTGGTGTTCTCCCTTTTCCCCTTCAAATCTAGTTTAAAACTTTTTCAATGAGCCCTGCTAACTCCTGTGCAAAGATCCTTTTCCCTCTTTGGGACAGGTGTACCCCATCTGTCACCAGCAGGCCTGGTATCATGTAGACTGACCCATGATCAAAAAACCCAAAATTCTGCTTGTGACACCAGGCTTGGAGCCAAGTATTGATCTGCTGGGTCTTCCTGTTTCTCCCCTCATCATTCCCTGCAACTGGAAGGACAGAGAAGAACTCTACTTGTGCTCCTGATCCCTTAACCAGTCGTCCCAAGGCCCTGAAGTCTCTCTTGATTGCCCTCAGACTTCTTGTTGCAACTTCATTGCCGCCTACCTGAAAAATCAATAATGGATAATAATTTGAAGGCCACACCAGGGTAGGAAGCCTTCTCTTCACATCTTTAACCTGGGCCCCAGGGAGGCAGCAGATTTCCCCAAGAGGTGGGTCCAGTCTGCACACTGGGCCTTCTGTTCCCCTCAGGAAAGAGTGTCCTATGAGAATGACCTGTCTTTTTTTCTTTATGGAAACAGTTTTGATGCAAAGTGTAGGTTGACTTAAAATCAGCGACACCTCCAACCTAGATGAATTTCATCCTTGTCGTTGTTCAGTTCCACTTGCAGAGCCTTGTACCTATTATGCAAGGCTACCTGGGAAGATGGGGTAGTAACAGAGGAGACATGCCTGCTGTGCCGGGCAGGAACTTGTCACCATTGCCCCCTATCCCTTAAGTCGATGCGTTCAGCCGGGTGGAGAGAGGATAGGGAGTCCTCCATATCATGTGTCCTGTCTGCTTTACTGCAAGGTTCAAAACCCAGACTCATGAGGCTAAGGGAGCTGTACCAGTGACAACAGCCCAGCTATGGACCCGACCGGGTCAGAAGCAGCCCCAGTGGGTGCAGGCACATAGGCAGCCTCCACCCCTGCTCATGAATGAGTGTCTGCACCTGACATTCAGTTCAGACACTCCCCAGGGCCAGGAAGGCATTCCCCCTAGCAGTGACAAGAGTAATAGCAAGGAAAACGAGAAGGAAGGGTATAAATTGAAGTGCAAGAGAGCTCCCACTGCATGGCAGGCCATCCACTTAGGAGTGCTATTCGCAGACTGAGCGGGTGGCTTTGTCAGCTGAGAAAGGATCTTCCCCAGGTTAGAGGCAAGTGGGTGTCAGTGCCAGATGGGTGGCACGGGGCATGGAGGAAGCACGGACCCACACTGCCAGTCACTGCAAGTCAAATAGCTCCAGCATCCTCACTCCTCTCCACATGGATGAAGGGCACAGAGAGGAAATAACAAGTCCAGCACCTAGGTACCACTCACAACCTTGGGCATCTCAGCAATACAGGTAACTCTAGAGCTGTTTCCAATAGACTTTTTTTCTCTAGCTGCATTGGGCCAGTATTTCAGATCTGATTTACTGTCTGGACACAGCATGCTACTACACAGTGCAACCAAAGAAGACTGAGAGCGCCAGTGTGTGGAAAACAGACTGGCCCAAGCTTTTTTCCTTCTTTAAAAACAATACATTGTGTAGTCCACATCAACATTCTCACACAAAATGCTCGCTCTGTCCTATACCTCAGAAGCTGGCTGCTGAAAAAAATCCAGAATGCAATTAAAACATGGATTCCGCTAAGTTTCACTTTCCTCTGCAATTTTATAATCGTCTCATCCATCAGTTTTGAAAGAATATTAATACTGGCATCAGCTGGCTCTCCACCTCTTCTGCTGAGCCAGCTTTTTCGAAGCCCTGTCCCTGCCTCTCAGCATCCGACCACAGATGCTGCGAGGATGAGGAGAGGGTGAGGCAGAGTGGGGTGGAGAGAGGCCAGCGGGGCACACCCAGCACGGGGGCCACCCCACAGAGGAGCCGCTTCTTTCCCAGGGGAGCTACAGCAACTTATGGTGCCTGAAGATCTGCCCAAATATGCTTACCTCAAAATAAACACACACAAATTACAAAGAACAAGGTCGTGTCAGGGATTAACTGAAGTCTACCCAAACTCAGATCAAATCCTAGGCATGCAAGCTCACTGCCACCTTCCAGGCAGGAGATGGCTAGGCCAGTGATGTGCAATATTTCTTAGATTCGCAATCTTTTTTTGATTCGCAAAACTTTTTTTTCCTCTCTGAAAGATGTGTAGACCTCTCCATCAATACAAGCCATTTCTCCCAGTTATCTTTCGCAGACTCACATCCTTGCCCCCCCAGTATCTGTAAGGCCAGAGCTGAAAAACAGTCCCACATTCCTTTTAGTAGTTCTCTCCTTTTCAAATATGTGAAGTTCAGTACTCAAATGCTAGCTCTTGGACTTACTCACACATAGTGGTAATGCAGGGAGAATTGGTTGGTACAAGTTTTTAGCATCTGGCTTATTAATTATTTTGTAAAGGTGTACAAGCTGTTGAGTCATCCAAAACTTTTTAAGACACTCTGTTCTGTCATTATTTTATGAACCCAGTTCGACATGGTTTATATCTATCATGGCCATGATTTACATCACAAATGCCTAAGAACACGAGTCTGACTTTAAAATAATTCTCATCCCGACTGCTTCATTGCAGGTCAGCCCGGTCTGTTCCAAGACCGGATTTTGTTGGCAATTGCTGGTATCATCCACTTTTCCTCATCTAGTTTAATGAAACAAAAAAAGCCTGAAGTACATAAAGAAAGCCAACTGTTACGCTCATTTGAGCATAATCAGAAATTTCTGCTTCCTCCTCTCTTACTGTAGCACAAGGTTTTTACTAACCTCCCTCCCCTCCTCTGAACAAAGCTGTAGGAAGAAACTGACTGTAAATTGGTCAGAAGACTGACATGCAGGCCAAAAGCATCTAATGACTTGCTGGGACTACAGACATCACTTGTCCAGGAAGCGGCTGAGTTGCACCAACTTGCATTTCTGCTGGAAGCCCAGCCTCTAGAACCTGCACACTCTTGCTTGCACTATCATGTTTCTATTCATTCCCAGAAAACAAAAAAACATGAGCAGCCGGTCTTCCTCACTCTTCCACGAACTGATGTAATTTCAATCTCATATTCAACCCCACAAAATGGCACGTCCACCTAGGCTTAATTGTAGAAGGCAGGTGGGGTCAAGCAAGACTGCATACAATGAAACGCTGAGAAACAGGCCAGAATACAGCATATTCTTTAGGTGCAAACTACTTTTATAGAGTTGGCCTAAAGCAGCTGCTTACCCATTGCCTGATCTCAAGAGGATGCCCACAGTAATGGCTCTAGACTAAAAGTAAGGAAAATGAATCCCCTAAAATGCTTCATTCAAAGGTATCAAGATGGCCTTTATCTACAGTCTGAACATGCAAAAATTACAGCTCTAAACTGGAATCAAGACTGAACTCAACCCCACCAGGGTACCTAGATCTGCGACCTCTGGAAAATGATAGGTGGCACCACTAGTAACAAAAGATGGGAACAGGCTAGAGGGGTTGTACCAGAAAGCAAGGGGAGAAGCAGGTGACATTTGTTAGGGATGCACGGGAAGAAGAGGGAGCTGGGAAGGGTGAGTTTAAGGGGATAAGAAACTAGGCTGCCACAGAGGGAAGGGCAGGATGGACACCAGCAAGTCAGAGAGGAGTCAGGAAGCACCAGAGCCCAGCCCACCCCATCCTTAAATGGGATCTGAGGGTATGCTGGCTCTGGGCTGTGAAACCCCCCAACACAGCAGCAGATGACCTGCTGAGCATGCCACCCTGCTCTGGCAACTACCACCATCAACAGCAAACAGTGCTCCTAAGCAGGCCGTTATCTCATGGGTTAGAAATTAATGCTACAGTCCAAAGGTCTATGCCCTCTGGATGACCCAGGTCACTGTGCAGTTTCATGTGACAAGACTGATTTTTGTTTTTCTCTCCCTTTTCCCCTTGAACAGTTAGAAAATTACATTAAAACCCAGCCATGATAAATTTTTAATACAAAGACTGCAAACTTGAGCAGTCCAAAGAGGTACCACAATGAAGACTGCTCGTACTACCTCCATCCAGCTCCTGTATACATCTGCACTGATTCAGTCTCTAATAATGATGACAAATCATTTGTGTACTGGAAATCAACTGCTCTGGGACAAAGATAGGGTTGTGTGATAAAAGTGACGGCTGTCTCTCAGACCCTGCCTCACTCAATGGAGGTCAGAAAGATCAGTGAACAAGGCAACACAGGAAGAAAAAAAGAGACAACCACCTTGCTTGAGGAAGTTGGACGTACTGCCTGCAGGCAGGAATTACCTTTTTCTCAGCTCCACAGTCTTTGTAAGATGCTCAGCAAGTCCCTGAAACCAGTTTTCCTTTGGGTGACCCCTAACAGGGCAGTCCCCACTCTCTGCAAAGCCGAGACATCTAGGGCTAACCTGCGAGAGTGCTGAGACTTACAGCTGAGGTCAACCATCCTTGTGCTTCCAGCAGATGAACTGCTACATCATGCCAGGTATTCTGTGCTGAGTGAAAAATAAAATCATCCCTAAGTATCTCTCTGAGGCAGCCAAAATTGAAGGCATTTCAATCATTTGAGTTTTATTTGCTCTCTACCTCCATCATTCCTCAGCTATGAAAACGAGGACAGTACCTGTACCTGAGATGTTGCAAGAATAAGAACTTCCCTGTCTACGAAGCCCCTGGGAAGGAATCAGCAGCACTGCTCAGTTCAAGGTTTGGGTGGGGTGTAAAATAAATAGATGTGGAGACACATGCAGAAAGTAAATGTGGGGAAGAGAAAATTAATTATGCAGTAATTACCGATCCACTGAAAGAAAGATTCTGTGAAAGGGAAAAAATGATGCAATCATAGAATTAAAGATTGTATCATAATGCAGATGCAAAGGGGAGCTATGCAACGTTAGTCCTGGCACTTCCTTGCTTTTGTCCGCCTGATTTTGTAACCCCATTGTTCTCCCAATGTCATTATTTTGTAAGTAATTTAAACGCAACATAATCATGAGCTCATGTGTTTATATCTTTTCATCATTAATAACGTGTGGAACAACTGGCAGACTCTGCTCCCAGCGTGATTGATGCCTCCAGCAGATGGCTGTGAACTATTCCTTTTCTTCCACCTTTATCTGAGGTAAAGAGCAGGGAGGAGAGAGGGAGACTTTCTATTTAAACTTCCAATTCCATGCACAAACATTTGGGGATTTTGGGGTTGTTTCAGAGGAGGAAACCAAGACCAGTATCAATCAATTGCTCTGAAATGAATCGTTAACGGATCAGATTTAAAGAGTGGAGGCAGTGAGCAGCTGATGTGCTCTGCCCAAGGTCAGAAGGAAAGCTCCCAAGGCCTGGATCCCAAATGATACCACTGGCGGCCTTTTGCTCAAGCCGCTGAATCCCTCCTACCTCCCACATTAAAACTTGTTTAAATATAATTGTTGCTGTTCACTGCTGTTCAGGAAGAAGCCGATCACACCTCCAGGCTGTGTTTGCTGGTGAATGCAGCCAACGAGCAACTTCTGAGAGCATGTCATAGAAAATACAACTGCAAGGAAACGTTATGGTTGGTTGTGTTCATCCTGGATGATAATTGTTATATTGGGGTTTTTAAGTAAATTAGTCTGTGTGCCTTGGACTTCAGGCAAATTGCCAACATGTTTCTCAGAGTCAGACGAGTCTGGCTCACCCTGCTTCATGAGGGAAAGCAGCTGCAATAGCAACAACCTAACTTGTTTTATTTGAGGATGATATTAGCTGGCAAGAGGCAGTGTGTCTGACAGCATGCTCACTATGTAGGCTTCATGCTTTTTAAAAAGTCTTATTTGTCTTTGTATGCCCCCATTTGCAAACATGCACACACCCTGTCTTTTAAGTAGTATTTTTACCTTGTCTAACAGGTGCTGGCAGCTACTACCCCAAGCTTTACACTCTCTTTTGTTCCTAACAAAGCAAGCTTCACTTCCATCTTTCCCCATCCTCAGACAGCAGAGCCTGCAAAACCCGGAGCTATCAAGTCCCTGAGATGCAGCCAGTCAGAGTCTGCAGCGTCCCAGGCACTCAGGCCACACCAGCTCTCTCCAGTGCACATCTTTTGGAAAAGCTCCACTGTGGAAAAGTCCGTCGTGATGGTGGAAGCATTGCAATCCTTCCCTCTCGGCATGCAACCTGCTCAGTTTGGTTTAAAACCTAACAGAGAAAGCACTGCACCATCACTAAATGTATATAGTTAGCACGATACACTTAACAAGAGCAGGCAGAAATGTTACAGCAGCATTTTACCCCACGACTGCCTGTTTCGGGATTTCTCACACCGAAGCTCAGGTGCCCGGCACCGTCAGAGAAGGGACCTGCACGGGATGGCTGGTCCAAGCCCAAGAGCCCGTTCTTAGCTACCACCATCGCCTACCGTGCCACGCTGCCAGTGGTACGAGTTGGTGCCTGTGGAGGGGAAAGGAAGGGACGCTCTCCTTCACTAAGTGCCACATCTCTAATAGTGTAGAGAATTAGGCTGGGATACTAGAGGTGCCCAGCTCCATCTCCAGCAGGCAGAGTTTGTGTGGGGGGAGAGGGAACAGCGTCCCCCTTTGCCCTGTTGGCATGGCTTGGTGCGCCACATCCTCCGTAACCAGCTATGTAACTCTGTAAGCCAGCTACACAGTTCCTCCCTTCATCTCACCTTGACAGATGCATCTGATCTTAGCTGCATCACAAGCTGTCTGAAAAGGAGTGGCATACGGGTTTTTGAGATTCAGCTCGGCCCTCTAAGGGTGACACAATATTCTGACATTAGAGAGTGACACTGGCAATCTCTGAAGAGCCACGTCGTAGGCCCCAGGACAACAGGCATATATTGTCTGAAGACCAGCAGCAACAGAGAGAGTAGCAAAACATGCACTGGCTGAGGAATTGTGTGTGCATCCCACAGATGCTCCCTGACACCCTGACGGTCCCACTTCTTATGCCGCTGCCTGAACAGATCCCGTCTTCCTTCATTCCAGATCTGGAAGAAATGTGCCCACCGCACCCAGCACAGCTATACTGAAAAGCTGTCTAGCACAGGCACAGCCTGGGTGAGGGTAAGACTGCTTTTCCTAGTATAGTTTTGCCTACATTTCTGAGGCAGACCACCTAAGACACCCCTGCCAGACCAGCTGCACCTGCACTGAGGGGCTTAGCTAGACAGAAGTACGTCTCTCAGCACTGCATCAGCCCAAGTACATGCCTGTCTAAAGTAACCGTGGGGAGGGGGCTGCATGGGAATGAGGGACTGTATTTGCTCACAGAAGCTATTTTGGGAGAAACGTACAGCACTGAATGTCATCTTTTCATCACTGTCAAATTATCATTGAATTCAACAGCATCACACCAGCGAACACCCAGATAATCACGCTGCCATTGCACACTTGCAGTTTGCACACACACACCCCTCTGCATAAGTCCTGTCCAGGCTGCACGTTCCCGTCTGCTCCGATGCTCACCTCCATTCAGCCCAAGGTGTCCTGGAGGTCAAGGAAAGCAGGCTCCAAGCTATGGCCATCAGCCTGCCAGCCTTCCTAAATCTCAAGTGGCTTTAGCTTGGCAAACAAAAGGGTAGCCACGCTGCGAGGAGGCATAATAGGCCCCATCTGCTGGAGATCTACGTCCTTTGCTCTCCTGACCCTCCATCTGCAGCTCCTTCCAACTACCCCACACTCACCCCTGCCCGGGAGACCATGCACACCTGGCCAGGTGGCCAGGGCTACGAAGGTGCTGCAGTTTGACCACCACATATGCAATGCCTGGCCGGGCAGCTGCTACCAGGCAGAATGGAGAATAACTGATAACAGTCTCCTTTTCTTCAGAGAGAGCACTGCTTCAAAGATTTCCCAGCCAGCCACTAATCTTAACAGAAACAAGTCGGAAATTAATGATCTTCAAGACTGCCAACCATTGGTGCAATCTGGTTGAAACTGGCCAAATGCAAAGGGCAGGAGAAAGACAGCACTCATTTGCTGGGGAAACTAAGTTAAAATGAAATAAAATAAAACCAGATTAAAACCATGGTGCGTTAGATTAGTGGCGTAGGAAACGGACGTCTTGCTCAATCAAGCGTGTGAGCTGCGCAGCACACACTGCACTTAAGCTCTGTAACTGCCCAGCTTTTATGCATCTGGAGCAGGAAGGGGCAAATTACAAACTCATTTACATCTGAAGGTTACTCTGAAGGGGTAATTTCTGCAGCGGGAAGACAGGGAGAGCAAAGTCATTTGCATCTGAAAGGGGTGAAATGCCTTGTCAGGGCTGAAGGACTATTACTCAGCTCTAAGTGTGGAAGCTGCTGGGACTCCTCTCTGTTTCACAAGCCCCAACCCTGGAGATGATCTCATCCCAGAGATTTCGGCATCTCTTTCCTCGCCATCCCCAGCGTCCCTCAGCTCACGCTTGCCCACCTGGACCAGGAGGGTGCCTTTGAGGCAGGGGTCGACTCTGCTGTGGTCGGACCAGCAACTGCTGAGCCCTTGCTAGCCCAGGACATGGGGAGATGCTGCACAATTAGCTTGTGCTGATGAGGGCTGGAAAGGTTTCCTCTAATGCCCCTCGGTTTGACAGACCCCGCTACAGAGCTGCAGGGGTTCCACGGGCTCCTCTGCTCCCTTCGCAGAGGCCAGCACAGCAGCAGAAAACCTATTTGTGTAGAAAATAGCATCAGCAAAGCAAGCAGGCAACTCTGGAGAGACTCGGAAACAGCTGTGGAATTTCTCTGGAAGAGCTGCTGACTGTGAAGGCAGGAAAGTCCAGCCTCCCATCTCTCTTCCAGCCCACCCACCCACCGGATAGAGGCAAAGCTAAGAACAGGAGAGAATTTAAGGCATGCCAGGATCCCAGGCTCTGGGAATTAGTTTCCCACATTCTCCACAAAAAGAGCAGTCACACCCAAAATCTACTGCCTTGAACTCAGATTGTACACCATTTACTCAGCTGAATAATCACACTCAAGACAGTGGAATTACTTGCCTGAACTGCTACTTGATGTACAGAAGGGCTGCAGAACTGGCTGACAAATAAATACAGGTATACAGAAGGCAATGTAAGACCACCCCTTTAAAAGGTCAGTGCCTTAGGCCAGGTCCCGAAGTCAACGCCCACGTGGTGAAAACCACATGGCAGAGTCACGCCAACTGATCAGGGCATCATCTGCATTATCTAGATCACATGCATCCCTCTAGACCTGTATCCTCCAGGCACCATCAACCGATTGGGGTCACAGTCTGAAAAATATTTCACTGACTTAGAAAACTAAATTCTGCTTGAAAGGATGGCTTGAGCATTTAAGAGTATAAACTTCATTAGCTTCCAGCAAGGCTTCAGGTCCCAAGTGCAAACTAATCCTCCAGAAACCTCCAGCAGAGAAGCACCACTGCTCCTACTCTTTCAGTACTAGTCCTAAGTAAGCTCAGCTCTTCCGTACTGAACCCAGACATGATATGGCATTTGTTCTCAGCACCACACAAGTAAAAAAAGATGTGCAGTTCACACCCTGGAAAGCTTACGAGAGGCAGCCCTGAGTTTAAAACATTTGCATGCAAGCTTGCTTGTGAGTATCCTCTTTAATTCCACTGGGACAATATACATGACTGAAGTTAAAACTGTGCTGAAGCCTCCGTCAGACTGTGGCTGATGGAGCTCCTGCTCCAGTTCATTGAGGGGTCAAGGTGAGAACCCTGAACTAGAGCCAGGAACAGGTATGACAAAAATATACCCAGGGATTTTGGCAAAGCTGGAGGCCCAAGTGAGTCACTTGGGGAAGGGTGACCAGTGCCCAGAAGCGGCTACCTGCCCATTCCCTGCGCGCTCTAAGCCATAGCAAATCTTTGGAGGAGCCACTCATTCTGAGTGACTGCATTTGCATGTATAATTTAAACACACTATATTAAGGCTGAAATAATATTTATTGCCCTGCTGGCATTTCTAATCAGGATATTCCACAACAATGCCCAGTGGTCCCAAAGAGACTTCATAACATGCGTATAAAACTTCCACCAGGTGTGGCCCAACCAACGTTCCTCCCCCCCAGACAAGCAGCAGAAAACAAACATCTTTTTCATTTGTCTTCACATACCTGGCAAGCTGTCCAAACCCTCCGACAGACCTTACAGGTTTGAACCAGAGGTTTGCGCTTTTTAACTATACCGTCAACAAAAGCGTCTGCGTGGCGGGAATTTTCCACAGAGCCCCATCCCGACAGCCACGGACACACCAGTGCCACGGCCAGCAACAGCAGAAGGCTGTCCCAGCTCCGCAGTCCCCGGCCAGGGCTACTTTTACGTTCTGCTTCTCATACAATGAACAAGAAGCTGAAATCCAGTCGCGCACCGTTACAGAGCCAAGAATAGTGTTTCCAGCAGAAGGTTTTTTCCCTAAATTGCTATTATTATCATGCCGTGAGCTCTGCATTAGTTCAGACTCAGTGGGCGTTTCAGAAAGGCCTGTGACCCCAGCCTGGGTACAGAAAGGCTAAAAACGGGACCTTCAGATACATCAGAAGTTGGAAGGTTACAAGTATTTTCCGACGGCTTCAATCAGACCCAAAAACTAAGCAAATCTGTATCAAAATACCTCTGAAATGTACAATAAACAAAACAAACAAACAAAAAAAACCCCAACAAAAAAACCCCAAAAGCAAACCATGGACCACATCGGCAAGAAGGAGAAAAAGAGTTTCAGCGAAGAAACAAGAACAGAGGAATTACTATGTTTATAGTTCAATTAATGGGACCTTATCAAAAGCCTGTTTGCTCTCTTTTTTTTTTTCAGACACCTATTACACAAACACACACCCTTTATGCCTCCTTAGCTCATAGCCTAGTCCACACATCTTAAGCCTATCCACATTTCAGAAGAGGCAGAGAGCTCTTTCCGAAGAAGTCCCTCCACCGGACGGCATGTCGGAACAAAGCGCTCGGGTGATGGATGTCGGCAGGGTTCGTAAATCACGTTTTTGCAGCTCGACCTCAGCCGGGAGGCAGCATCTAACGCCGTAACAAACTCTGAATGCAGCCACTCCGCAGAGCGGGGCTCCTACCTGGGCAAGGGGCTTCACGCCTCTCCTCTTGCCTGGTTTAAAAAAAAAAAATAAAAATAAAAAAAAAATTGAAGCCGTTTTCTAAAAACCCAGCGAGATGTCTAGCACTTAATGACAGCACCCGAGTTACCGCATATCTTCTCCGCTAACTGCCAGCACAAGGAAGGGAGGGGAAATCAAGGGGGGAAAAAAAAGAAAAAAAAAAAAAACACCAAACCACCCAACCCAAACCACCACCAAACCGCCAACAGAAACAAAGGACCCCCACCAAAACCCCGTCTGCAAGTTATCTCCATTTACTTGCTCACGAAGCACAAGGGTAACCCTCCTCCGCTTGAAACAACGCTGATGCGATGCAGGCGCAACCCTGCCCGGTTTCAAAGTAACCTTCGCGCCCCGCCACCCTCCCGGGACGCGGCGGGCAGCGGGCAGCCCCGCGCACGTTTCGGCGGATCACCTGGACCTTGCATCGCGCCTGGTTTCGCCCTCCCCGCAGGGGGACGGGCGCCGCGGGGGGAGCTCCGGGCGGCGGCGGCGGAGCCGGGAAGCGGCGGCGGCGGCAGCGGAGCCCTGCTCTGCCCGCAGCGAGCCGTGCGCGGCGGGGCCAGGCAGGGCAGTCGGTTACGAAACCCGCGTCTCCCCCTCGCCCGGGCGGGAGAAAGGCGTGGCGGGGGGCATCCGCGCCGGCCCCGCTCCCCGCCGCCGCGCAGGGAAGGGGAGGAGGGAAAGCGCCAGCCCCGCCGCTGGATCTACCACACACGAGCATCGCCCGGCGCCCCCCCGCGAGGGGTCCGGCCGGGAGGGGAGCCCCGCCGGCGGGGAGGGGGCGCCCACTGACCTTGCCGCCATCCGCCGCCGCCGTGCCTGCCCGCGGGGTGGCAGCCCCGCGCCCGCCGCCGCAACCGGCGCCCTCGCCCCGGCAGCCGGCGCCGCCCCCGCCCCCCGTCCCCTTCCCGCCCCCCCCGCCCCGCCGGGGTGCGAGGCCGAGGCGGGGCCGAGGCGGCGGGGAGCGCCGGAGCCGCCCCGGACCTCAGTGCGCCCCCACTCCCTCCCCGGGCCGGCCGCGGCCCCGTCGTGACAGCGGCGGGCGGGTGGGAGCGCGGCTGCCCGGCGGAGAGCGGCGGGGCCGGGACCCCCCGCCGCCCCGGGCGGGGAGAGGCAGCAATCCGGGGCACCCCCGCTCGTCCCCGCAACAGCCCGGGCAGCGGCAGCCGCGGGCACCCCTGCCCGGCCCCTCCAGCGGGGAGAGGGAAGATGCGGCGCTGGGGGGGCCCCTCAGGGAGCCCTTGGGAAGGGCTCTGCGGTTGTAAAATGCAGCTTGTTCTGCCTCTCGGCACAGGGTGAGGGATAATTGCACCCCAGCGTGTCCTCCTCGGCGCGGCTGGCAGAGCTGTGCGTGTCCCGCGCCCCCACCAAAGCCGCCTCCACGAGGTACGCGGGGCTGTTAAGACCCCACGCAAGGCACGTTCTCAGGCTCAAGTAACTGGTGCCGTAAGCCTTGAAGACCTTCATTCCCAGCAGGAGGCTTAGAGCTGTATTACTGGTGCACATTAAAGTATTAGGTACGTGTAGCATGTTGCCTTATCATAGCAGACCCAGGGCTGGGCTAGGGAATAAGGCCTCTCTTTTATTCATTGCACCAAGGCCTACGCCTGCTATGGAGCATAGGACCACGGAGTCATTTCTACGCTGCCTGCAGAGAAAACAATCCTATTTACATCAGCAGTGTAAGAAAAAATGCACATGTACCTCCTAGTGTCTCACATGGGATCAGTAATGGCAAGCAGCGAGAGCTACAAATGGCAGCAAGGGCGGACACGCGTCTTGCCACTCCTTGTTGCCTCGTCTTTCTGCAGAGCCAGCATTGTTTTGGGGCAAACAGTTGCAAGTGGTGTGAAAGCCAACCTGCAGGTTATCCAGGTGCCAGTTTTTGTCAAAACAACCCTCCTCCTCAGCTCCTGGAGCTCCACACTGAAAGCACTGTCTGTGGAGGAGTAAGACCTCTACAATCGGCACAATAAGTCATTTTCACAGAAGTCTACTTGGTTTCCTCCCCTTCCTTCTCCCCCCTCTTCTCTACAATGGGGCTAATTGCAGAGCAGGGTCTCCAGCAAGCTGGGCGTACCACTGGGGAGAGTCTATAGTGCATTCACTGGTACAACTCCAGGTTCTGCCATAAATATTTAAAACTCAATTATCACTCTCAGAATGAATGTTCAAAGCAGATTTTTGCATCCCACAGTGTTTCTTGTTTCAAACCTTCCTAGTCAAATAATTGAGATAAGACAGGAGAAGTCAAATAATAGGCCACATTCAGCCACCAGTTTGAGTCTGGTTCCCCCCTTGTGTCTGCCTCCAAAGTATCAGTCACTACCATCCCTGACCTCTCAAGACATATTTTACACCACAAACATAATTTTAGCACATGCAGCTGACTTGCACTTCTCCGCTGAGAAGTTAGAAGGACCGTGCGAAAGATTTTGCAGCTCCCTCCTTCATCCCCCACCACCCAGCTGACTCACCTGAAGAGCAAATGCCCAAGTTGCTTCTCCCCAGGCTTCCCTTAGCTGGGCAGGGGGCCGGGGGCTGCCTGCCATACCCCCCTCTGCTCTCAGGGACGGGCTGTCACCCATGGCACCCTCTGTGACCCACACCTTCCCACCCCCACCACTCAAGGTTCTCCAAGCTTTGTTCAGAAAAAGTGTTTGAGATGCTGAGGAAGGGGGGTGCATGGTTGTGGGGGTTTTTTTAATTTAAGGAGATCCTTAAGCCAAATTCACATTGGGTATTTGTGTAACATCCTGGTTTTGAAGAGACATGCCAAGTTTGGGAGGCACAGCTCCTTATGTGCCTCTGCGTGCCAAGTCCCTACCGTTCCCTAGATCAGCGCACCCTTTCCTTCTGAGGAAAACGAGAGGCAGCTAATGCCCACAAGCAGTGCTACGGTACCAGATCTCCATGGACACATGACAAGAAAATTCATTACAAAACGGAAACAAACGTCCCTCCAACTAAGCACCGGCCAGCACTGTTGCAAATTATGTCCACCAAAGCGGCCGGGGACTACACGGCTGTAGAGAAAGCTAACCAGCTCGCTGAGACAGATCCCGCAAGGCAGCGTTGAACAGCATTGGCACGATGACTTTGTTAATTATATTGCTGTTGTTGCTGCTGTGGTTTTATCACTGCAGCAGAGTTTAGACAGCCCAGCTGAGGGTAAGACACCCCCATACACCCCCATCCGGGTTAAGTGGGTAGCAAAGAATTAAGTATTTCTGCTCCTGCGTGCAAATACAAGGTCCTGATCCTGGAGGGGCTAGCGCACACGCTTGGATTTTAGCATGACTCCCTCTACTGAATGGATTAAAGTTAACATATGCGCACAGCTCCCGGCAGAAGCGCTGCCAGAGAGATGCTACAGAGAAGGGGAAGGGGAAAAGAAGCGTAATTACTCCCAGGAGGATTCGTGCATTGCCGCCACCGTCCCCCGGGCTGCACCTGTTATGAGAAGAAGAGTCTTTAAGTCTCTAGGGAAGAAATCTTGAAAAGTTCCCAGCAGTAGGCTTGAAATAAAGGAAGGGAAATAGATTTCAGCTTCAGATTGCTTCACACAGTTTATTTCAATAAAACTCTTTTCACCAGGATGCGGATTTGTAAAAGGTAGCAAGTTCTTTGGCACTGCCCTTTTCTGTGCCTACGTGATAAAAATGACATAAAAAGGCTCATCCAATGCCAGGGGCGTGGAAGGACAGATGGAAGGACAGAAGGACAGCCTGCACTCTGCCCTGCAAAGGCGGCTGTGCCCTGCTGCCCTTTGCTATGCTCTCACCAGTTTGGTTGGATCAAGGGACCTTTTTTTTTGTTTAATCTGGATTTTTTCTAACAATTTTTATAAACACATCATGCTTATAAATCAGTCATTTAGAGCAAATTGCTCTCGGACACATTCACTCGAGCACAGCTCGTACTGGGGAAGTGGGGTCCCCCATCATTCACAGGGATAAATAGCAGCAATCCCTACAAGTGCTGGGAAAGCACTGGCACACCATAACAAAGGTAACTAACTCCTGGTTTCTGCGTTATGATCACCTAAGGGACCTCTAATAGGCAACATATTTATAAGACCTCAGTGTCAAACTTTCAGCTCCGGGAGCGAGTCACCAAATAATCATAAAACTGAAATGGAGCTTGCAAGCATTTTAAAAATAATCAGCACATGGGGGATCCATTCCTTTTCGTTTCTGAGCCCACAGTGGAGACTTAAATCATATTCCCAAGGTTTATTCTGTTACTAAGAGGCCTAGGAACTTTTTTTAGCCTAGTTTCCTAGAGAAACAAAGTTTATGTCATCATGCTGTCTGTGTATCTTCCTGTCTTCCTGTTTTCCTTCAGCTGCTTTTGAAACTGTTGGCCAAGCTGTCAGAGGAGGAGAAATCAGGGACAGTAACGTCCCTACTTCTTTTATTTATATTTTGTAAATCACTAATGGGACAGAGGAAAGAAACCTCTTTGAACCCCTCCAAGCAAGAGGCAGGGAGAGCTCAGCGCTCCTCCGTTCAGTCCAGCAGCCAGCGAGCACGCGTGCGTGAGACAGCAGTACCTAACCAAACTTCGTATTATCCCCGGCTCACGTAACATCTACCACTGGGAAAAAATGAAGACTTCTACGGTCTCAGACCTCTGGGAATAATGGGAAAAAATTACATTAACCATTCAAATCGCTACTGAATCTGGACCTGTCAAACCTCATGCCTTGCACAGAAACTTCGCAGAAGGCTGTTGCCTAAAGCTGTGAGGCAGAAGTACAGCCCATAGAGATTAACAAGGCATCTATCGGTGGAAACAGGTTCAAGCCCCACTGATCACCAGTAATTGTCACTCCTCGTACTGATACCCTGTGATAAAATGATGATGAACATTTTGGCTCATGGATATCTGACAGGCTTGTACACATTCCCTTGTTCTCTTCCATAAAACACTGGTTTATTGCATGCTTTAAAATACTCAGCAGAGTGAGTATTTTTACAGATGCTAAGCTGAGAATGGGCATGTAAAAAGGCCACATATTTGTGGTAACTCAGTTTAATAAACTGCTTCAAACCCGTATCTCTCTCTCTCAAAAAAAATTCTCTAGTTAGGAGGAGAGCCTTCACCCCTGTGCTAACTTTAAAGGCTTCAAGCAGAAGTTGGTCGACATGCTTACTGTAGAAGAGCAACAAATTCTGTATTCACCTGTATGCCACTCAGCCCACTTTTTGTCCTTGGGTTGGGTACAGAAATTTGACCAATAATTTTCTGCTGTGATAGTTTGTAAATGCTCATCTATTAACTATAACCTTGAAAACAAAGGTGCATTGACATCTTTAGGTGCAAAACGTAGGGAAGTTGCTCCGTCAGTGCTGGCCAGCTGCCTTTACAACCAAAGGGGAGATGTCCCAGGAGGTCGTTCAGAGCAGGAATCCAGCTCAGATACTCTGAGCCACCTTCTGCCTGGGCTAATCTCCCTCCACAGACAAGATAGGGGAAAGAGCTTCCTGCCTTGAAGTTTAGCGCCCAAAGACAGGCAGCACAAATAGCCCCCCTGAGGCTCTCAAACCAGGAGAGCACTTGGGCGTGATGATAAATCCCTTTGCCTCCCTTAAAGTGGGTGGCCCAGCCTAAACCGGTCTCAGGGAGCCACCTCGAAGGAGTCACAAACCCTGTGTCCCACCAGCCGGGGTCTGCCTCTGGGCAGCCTCTGCAGACCTGGCACACGGGGCAAGCTGCACCCCGGCCACCGGCCCACCTTGGCACAGCATGGCTGACGTGGGAAGGGACCTCTGGAGATCCTCCTGTCCAACCCCCTGCTCAAAGCAGGGTCAGCAACAGCAGAGCCCTCAGGGCCGTCTCCTCCTGGGTTTTGAACATTTACTGCCAGTGCAGCGTGCTGGATAAACACTCCAGGGGTGCTGCCGCAGAGGTTACACTCTCTACGGTCCTGGATATTGTCTCTGATGCTGCAGTTGTCAAGAAATGAAAGAACGGGAAAAAAGTGTTTATGAGCTCTGGCAATTATCTGCAGAGCTGCATGCTTATCTCCCCTTACCCCATCACAAGGCGATGTTTAGAAAAATACACTGATATGAATCAAATCTTGATCCTTTGTTTTTTACTGTACATCAGGACAGAGTCATACCTGTATCTTCTCAATAATTAATAGTTCACTGTATATTAAACAAAAGACTAAACATCAATGTGAAAAATATTCGCACATCAGTGAATTTCAATTACCAAAACTTGATTATTTGAAAAAAGAAACAACTCTTCTGTAATCCAAAGCAATGTTGAATTTGTTGCTGGGCATTAACTATACTGAAAGTCCATTAGTTAGACAGCCCCTCATTCATCCATGTTAATTCACTCTCCTCCTCTGAAGCAGCTGAGGTTTAACAGAATTACAGTCCTCATATACAAACACAACACAAATAAATGACATGCAGATATTTCATCATAATTTACAAAGTGCAACAACTACTTCATTCACTGCTCAGGACTTGCATACTAGAGCATGACGATGGCCCTTTGGCACCAGCTCACTACAGAATAACTACAGATAGTTCTATCGCTGACAAAAAGCTCCATTAAAAAGAAAGTTGAGGTTGCAAATGCAAGCATTCAAAATTAGCAAACGCCCAAACTAAGGCTGATTGTGCAAGTCCCTCCTGATGTACGCTTCAATTACATGAATGCATGCTGGTTTTCAGAGCAACTTGTGCTTCCCTTCAGCTGCGTGGGATCTCAGCGGCACAAGCCTGTCATCCCGCTCCCCACCGCCGACCTCCCCTGTCACCTCCCCCTGTGCCACCACCCCAGCTCTGTGTCCCAGGCTCCCTGTGCCTTCACCCCTGGTCTTCAGCCTTGGTGGGACACTTTCCACTCTTCAGCACAAGCTCCCCAGTTTTCCTTGCCAGGCAGCTGCCCATGTTTCACCCCAGTAGTTTCCAGCCCTCATTTCCCACCCCAGCTGCCAGACCAGGTTTCTTACAGCAAGGCCCAAGTATCTTCTACACTCCAAGTCCCCAGCCTCAGTCTTTCTCTCTAGGGTGCTTTAGTCCACCTATTTATGCCACCTCCACAAATAAACCCAGGACCCTTCCTCCTCACCGTTTGGGGTCCAGGAGGTGAATGACATGGAGCACAAGTCTCCGTGGCTGTGCCAGGAGCCACCAAGAAGAGCATTACCAGAAACCTCCCACTCGGTCCCTGCAGCCATAGACCACAGCACAGTCTCCGCAGACAGAAACATCAAAGAGTTCAGCAGCCGAACTTACAAGCCTCTACCAGGTGTCTGCAAACTGCGATTTTCCAAGGGCTTATAACTTGGCTAAATCTGGGTATTTTTCACAGGAGCCACAAAAGATGTATGCATGAAACCAGATTTTCCACATAACGTTATCACTGCCTGATTGTGGTTTCCCTTTCCAAAGTGCAATGGCGCTACATCTTCCACAAGAAGCTGTTCTGGGAAAAAAATTCCTAGAAAGAGCTGAACAGCCAGAAACATCCCTCCAGAATCAGACTGAGTAGTCATCTGGCACAGAAAATGTTAGCCCAAAAGGTTAAGGTTTCAACAAGTTATAGAATATGTAAAAAAAGTGGTGCAACTCAACTCAGACATTAATTAAAGCAAACTGAGTAGGAGAAAGGTTATTTTCTCTAGCCTAGCACAAGTACCACATATATTACCCTTAGGGCAGTATGAGTCCACAGTTCACATTACAGGCCTTGAGAAGATGAAATCACGCTGTGTAAACACTCTAAAAGTAGTTCATTAGGACTGAACAACCCAGGCGGTTCAGAGTGTTTTACGCCTCTTGATTGGCGTTATAAAACCTGTGGTTACCACAGGCAGAACACCCCGGCCCCTGTCCAACAACGAAAGTCCAGCGATCACCAGGACAGGTCCCGCCATGTACTTTAGCAGAGAAAATAAGGCGAGGCGTGGAAGTCTCGATGTTTATGCAAACTTTTTTGCTTGACTTGTTTATACTACACGTTTGCAAACCACTGGCAGATCTCTCCAGCCGTTACCTGCACGAGAAGCTACGCTGAAGCATCCTCAGCCAAGTAACTTCACTCACATAGTTAAGCGTTAACAGGATTAGGACCGAGGACTGGAATTTCAGTGTCAAATCTGAAGCGTGCGTAGAAAAACAAGCATGCTGGGATGTTTCTGTGCTCAGCACTAGCATGACAGCGAATGCGCTTCATCCTGACACTTCCTGAAAATGACATCATTTATAATTAACACTGCAGCTGCAGATTCACCACCATTTAAAATGAATTAGGTAACAAAGCTCTTTAGGAAATCCCATAGATTTTCTGGGATAGACAGTGTGGCTACTTAGGCACATGAATACAAAGTAAATATATTTTTTTACTGGGGCATCTGAAAATGAGAGCACCCTGTGTCTGCCTCAGCAGAGGGCACGGCATCGCTGGTGGCTGGGAAGTACATTAAAAACAAGTCTGACCCTGCGAGAGACGCCTGATGGGACTGCCCTGGCTGAGGCAATCCTGCTGCTGCAGTCTGCCAGTCAGGGCCTCATCCTGCAGTCCTCGCACCTCTGCAAGAAACTTGGGGGATTTCAGCAGTGCCTAATTTGAAGACTATTCATGCAAACAAACATCTTCAGGACCAGACCTGCCAAGGCAAGGGCATTCAAACCTCTGGCAGCGTGTACCGAGTCCAGTGGACTGCAGTTGCTGCTGTGTGTCCTTACAGGCTTTCCCCCTCCTGCCCTGCTGCAAACAAGACGATGCTGAGGGCATTTCGGACCTCGCTGGCTAGAAATCCGTTGTGGCTGCAGCAGCGCAGACCCCCTTGCTGGTAAGGGGTCCTACTGCTGGGACCCCCACTAATGCGGCAGAGCTGTACCCACTCTACTGTGGCAGTGGGAGAGCTGTCTTTTCCCAGCCTCGCTCAGTTAGTACGTGTTTTTCCAAACAACCTGCTTATAGTCCAAGAGGGAATAAGCTTCTTATTAAGCTGATAGATCCATCTCATTAATACTCACTCTCCTAGAGCTCCCGTCAAGTGTGTTCATGTTTTCTAGCACAATGCCACTTATATCACATTTAAGATTGCTGCTGGAAAATATGTGCGGAGGTTCCTAGTTCAGACCTCTGGGCACTGAGATTTGCCTGTTCCATGTGTCTAATGTCAGTCCTGTGACATGTCAGCTCTTACACATGCCTCTGATTTAAAAAGAGTTGTTTAAAACCCCTTATTCCCATCTCCCTTAAAGGAGTGCAGACCGCCTTAGAGATCAGCCTGGAGAGCAGGAAGATGTGGTTGAAGGGCAAAAAATTAACCCAACCTAATTTCTGAAGTCAGATGGGACTTACACCCTCAAATCACTAGGAAGCTTTCAAAGAATTTACTGCGTCACTGTCTGGACTGATGAAAGTTACCTGTGAGAAAAGCTTTTCTTTTAAACACCTTTTTAGGTTTGGAAAAGACCTCCCCTTGCTCAGGGGAAGAAAGAAAAGGATTAAAGGCCTTATCTTACCTTTCTCAACTTCCCAGCTTTCCCACTGATTAAATTGCTCAGCAAATCAAACTCTCTGAAGAGGCCAAAGGGTAGGTCTGGGTGTGAGTCTCAGGGGTGTGAGCTTTGCAGGGCCACACCAATTCCCATTAAAACGAGTGAAGGAGTTTCCATTGACTACAGCAGGATTTGGATGGTCCCATAAAGAAGTTGCTGAATATCTCTTAGACCTGACATCCCAGCCCATCTGCCTGCAAGGAGCCTGCACCCACCTTGCGGCAAGGCAATGGCAAGGGCAGGCGTTGGGGAGGGAGTAGGTTACATCTCTCCTCTTTGCAAGGAAGGTTAGCCTGATTCTCACTTCTTTCATCCCAATTTCAACATTAAAAATGGACCAACCTGCAAAAGAAGCTCATGGGAGCCTATATACGAGTTGTAACAAAGCTGCCAGGTTTCCGTCAGGAAGGCTGGGGGGAAACTGCCCAAGGCAGAATGGGGCTTTGGAGACGCTTTGTTTCAAGTTGAAGTGCTCAAGACTGTTTTGCGCATTCATCATCCTCAAAGAGAAGTGCTTGGCGGCCCTCCATGGAGGGAGGGGAGTGTGCAGCAATTGGACCCTCAGCAGCTGCCAGGGAAAAATAATCCAGAAGGAACATGAATAAATAAAATACATTTTGCTAGTCCTAATATTACACTGCTTTCTTCCTGCTCTCCCTCTAATGTTTTAATTCCCTTCCAACCATTTTCAGTTTTTCTGCCAGCCTCTGTCCGTTGTTTTCCATGTTTCTTTTATTTGTTGTATTTTTTCTTCCTCATATTTCTTTCCTCATTTTTTCATTGCAGAGCAGCATCCTCTGGCCTCTCATTCTCTCTTTCCCATGGTGTCTTCACATGTTTTCTCCACAATCTGTGTCACCTTGTCCATTTCTTAGTTTTTCCCATGAGTTGTCTCTCCCTGTCTCTTTCCCTTTAAATCCTGTGCTGCTATTTTCACCTTATCTGCATGTCTTTCCCCTCCATTGCTTAATTTGCTACTCATTTCTCTTGTTCAGTCTTCTTTTAAAACCACTCTGACATAGCTCCACAATACTTTGGAGACCTCGGAGCTTGTTTTCTTTTCTCCGCAAATGTTTTGTCTCATCATCTTCCCAGGTTTAAACAAAGAAAAACCTTTAACTCCAAACCATTGCTTATGCTCAAATGGCAGAGGTGCAACTACCATTTTCTGGAAGTCCCTCCCCAGCTGCTTGCCACCGACCCAAGGGCAGGAACCCAGCTAAGGAGACATGGATCCACGCAGGGAAAGGTCCTCTATGGGAGAAGTGACAGCAACATACCTCCATGCTTAGATCACAAGTGCCCAAACCTTACAGTGAATAAGGATCTTACAGGGTAAGTTACAACTATAGCAGTCAACACATGCTAGGAAATTCATTGCTAAAGGACTACGAGTTCGGCTGAAAGCTGCAGACTCTGGCTCTTTCAAATTACGTGACGCTGGTGCCTAAAGAAAAATGTGACAAATGATCATGAAGAAAATATTTATAAGCAGAGTTTTCCAAAGCAGGATTCACCTATGTGTGGCAGAGCTCAATTGCATCTTAAAGTTGGAAGGGTTTTTACTTTCTCTGAATGTGTTCTTACACTGATTTTTGTGTTGCTACTGACAGATGACAGATTTTCTACTCCACGTGATAGAGTATAGCAGGAATGGAACAATCCAGTGGTCTGCAGGCTCTGAACTCAGGAGCAGCACTGGCAAATGCCCAAACATAATCACAAGAGAGAGACCAACTTCATCGAACCCTTCCCCTGGTTGGGATTTCCCCTTTCCTACCCATCATAGCTGTCTTAAGCAAATTGGGCTGCTCTCAGGGGAGACTCATTGGCCCAGGTAGATTTGATCTTGTTCACTGTGGCTTTATCGAAGTCAGATCAAGCAGCATCATTCTCGATGCTAGGATTTTATTTTTTGCTTTTCACTTCACACCCCATAAGTCCTTCCCTGCTGCTATGAACTATATTATTGGGCCTGAACTCTTGTAACCACCTTCCTCATCTTTCTTTGACGCATTATAAATACAGCACCCTGCTCCAGCCAGATCTAGTCCCAGCTGGCTTGCTCTACCCTTTGTTTTATGAGGAAAATTTCTCTGATGTGTGACGGTGGCTCCAGGAGACTGCCAAGCAGCTTCGGGGGAAACGCTCAAATGAATGAGGAGGACCAAGCTGTAAATCTGAGGTGAGGAGGGAGTCCACCTCTGGTCCCTTGCTCCTGCTGCTCTCAGTGCAGCCAGTCTTTGCCTCGCATTGGATTATTTTTGAGCTGTGAAAACAGCTGCAGTTGCAAGTTGCTGCTTGCCAGAGCCTAATATTTCTCCTACCTGTCCAGACATCCCATATAACAAGAAAGTGCTGATGGCAGCATGACAAACCTCTCTCTGGAGCTGATGCTATGTAGTCATGTCTGCAGCTGAAGCACCATCGCAGCCTCACCAGCAGGCTGGCTCTTGTTGACGCTATGTTTTAAGGCATGGGGGGTGTGGGGGGTGTGATGGTGTTGCCACAGTGTGAAAAATGAAAGTAAAAACAGCGAATAGTTGAAGAGTGGGGTGATGCTGGCTGTCAGTGAGGTGTGGTCTTTTTCTGCTGAGGACACATAGTGTGCACCATCTCATTCAGCCACCTGTAGCTTATTAGGTAAGAAAAGCGTGCTTTGGCATACGGCTCTCCGTACGGACCCACCTGTATTTTCTACAGGTGTCTCACACACTGCTAACCACTTCTGGGAAGTAGAGGAGGTGGCTGTTGAGTGACATCAGAGGGAGAGTCTCAGTTTAGGGCCCTGGCAATGACAGCCCTGGCTGTTATTTACCCACAGAGGTTTCTGTATGCTTATCAAGATCGATAAACAGTGGCAGTCACTCCCCAGTGATGCACCCAGGCCTGCAGAGATTGCCCAGGATGTGGAAGCTGACAAATCTCTGTTTATCTGCTGATGGCTTAACTACCCTTATCCCGAGTGTGCCTCTTTTGGGAAACATCCAGCAGCGTAGTCGCACTGGCCAGCAATTTAATTGCTTCTAAACCTTCATCTTTAATGTAACACACACAGATGATTTTATTTTAAAACAAACTCGATTTCATTTGGTCTCATCACCATTGTCTTCTCTAGGTAAATGTCCCAGCAGTCCGGCCAGGTTTCTCTGTGACTCCGAGGAGGACAAATTTCACTCACTAAGCAGTCCTCAGCATCTCTCCTAGCCTCCTCCCTCAGGGTACCCGTGTGATAGCCTGGGATGTTCCCTCTGGGAGCTGATAGCAATCATGGTCTTTGTCTCCCTATCCTCTCCCACCACTGTGAGTCATTAGGATTCACTCCCGGTCTTTTGTCTCCTTACTCGGGTGTCATTTGACTGTAATCCTGTGCCTTGTCTTTCTCCTCCCAACTCTTAATGGCTTAGGTCTTTCTTTGGCCCCTTGTTCTGACTTGCCCTTTGTCTGCCCAGTCGGTGTCCCTGAGGAGCTGCATGTAGACCCGCTGTGATGGTGACAACCCCCTAAGCTGAGGATTTTCTCGGGCCTTAGACACAAGTGGGGAGCAATACAGCAAAGACAAACACTCCCCATTTCCATACTCTGCTTTACCACATTTCTCACCTTCCCTCCACTGAGGAGCTTCCCGACCACAGCAGCTGGTTGTGATTTTCTCCAAAACTAAAGTCAAGCCCACACCTACCTTGGAGGGCGACCATCGTAACAGAAACGTCAGTAGTTAACACTCCCATTTCTACCAAAATCCAAGAATTTGGATGGAAGAAAAACAAACAACCAACCAAACAGTGTCGTATTCTGCCATAAACAAAGGGCATGCTAAGCAATTGCCTCCTTACAAGGCAGGTTTAAATACTCACGGGTTGTAGGGAACAGTTTGTTACCAGCATTGGCTTGCACTAGTAGAACTGCAGGCCAACGTGCATTCATCACTCTAATTTTATGCAGCTGCATTATTTTCACAGTTTATGGTGGCACCATCTCATTTATGAAGTACACACAGCAGTTACACATATGGCTGTATTATTTTCAGCACTTCAAGTGCAATTAGTAATTTCACCAAGCTAACACTGTCAAAACTACAGCAGCAGTACACACCGTATTGCAGCTGTTCAAAATTTAGAGAGCTCTATATACATTTATGCAATAAGTACATAGCAGTTTGTGTGCTTGAGTCTGGGCCACCGGTTCTAAAATGTTACCAGAAACATCAGGTGAAATTCCCTGTCACTGGCTCCTTTGCAGTGACAGCGGCTCCAGCTCTTCACTTATACCTGGGATGATTAACGCATGATCATGGGTCCAAGAAACACTGCTTCTTCCCTGCCCAGAGCCATCATGAGACAAAACACCGATCTGAGCAACCAGGTCTCCTATCCATAGACCAGGGGATGAAACTGGCCTTTTGAGATATCTCTGCCCATAATGCTTCTTTTGAGTCATTTGCCAGTACTGTAAATGACTCTCCCAATAAAGGATCAGTTTCCTAGGGAAAGAGGAACGCTGCTAAGTGGGCAGGCTGGGCAGAAGGAGAAAAACGATACAAATTTCATGGGCGATTGTGCTTGCCAAAAAACATGCCAGTTTGCATGTCAGTGATTTATTATTCCTAGTGCAGTAGTCATTAAGGAGGGTAAAACCACGGTGATAATGAGAGGCATTATCTAGCACCGAGACAACAGATTCAAAACTCTGCTGTAGTCAACTTCAGTGCTGACTTTCACCAGCATTTGCATGCTAGCAGACTTAGCAAAGAAGTGGCTGCTGCTCAAAGTTACAAGGAAGAGCAGTTGCCCTTGGTTCCTCCTGAGTGCCTGAAGCACTTCTGAAACCCTGACCTTTCATGCAGGTGTCGGGCAGTAGGAAACTGTGAAAATCAACTTTTCAGTTTTTCAGTTTCACGATATGCAAACCAGAGAGAATAAAAGCTGCCTCCTGGTGCATTCGAAAACTTGTTTAGAGTCTTCTAAGCTTTCTTCAACCCTTGTGTAGAAGGTACCGCTGGGGTGTGAAGCACTGTGAGGTTTCCCTCATCTCCCATGGCTGGTTCTGGGACCATGAGAAGGTGAAGTGGCCTCCAAGCCCCAAATCCAAATTAACACATTTCTAGCAGTTTTGTCTTCCTCTCTGCTTCATGAAAGAATGTCTGTCCTTATCACCGTCCCCCTACGCTTGGCCAAATATAGATGTGGTAAAATACTAAGGGCAGGAAGTGAAGGCCTGTTGGGGGGACTCCGCTGCCTTTGGGCACGTTTCCCTTCACATCCTGACAGAGCCTGGCGCAGAGTCAGCCTCTGACACATAGGGGAAAGTATACCTTTTTTGCTGTATTTTTTTGGCAGTTGTCATTAGTTTGGCTTGCTTTCCCCTGCAATAACATCGACAAATACATTGCTCAAGGTACTCGGGCAGTAGCATTTCAGCCAGCCCATTCAGGCAATTTATGTTTCAATATTTATAGGCGGCACCGCACCACTTGGGTGATGGGCTGAGCAGGAATTTGTATTTAAAACCTTCCAGGACACACTATCCTCTTTTTCTAGAACTTCAGTTGGAAACTTCCAGCGCAGGGCTAAACCCCTTCCACCTTTCCCGTGTTCCTCCAGCCACGTGGTCTCTGTGTGGGGAGGGAATTTCACTCTCTCAGGTCCTGATTTCACCTTCCCTTCGTCTGCCTTCTCTCTGGCCTTTCAGGACAGTTTTCACCGGGCTTTCTTTCTGCTGTGCTTTAACATTTGTCTTACCTCATCCAGAGCAATTGCCTCTTCCAATTTGATTTTTTTTGTAATTAATACGTTTTGACTTGAGACAGAGTAGGAACATTGCCTTCAGAGACACTGCACCTCAAAGTTCACGTCCCTGGTTTCACAGTAAAAAGAAAGGTATTAAACCCCTCCACTACACTATGGTATATGGTTTTCTAGGCTTAAATTGTTGTGTTTCCTTCCTGTTCTGCTTATTGACTCATTTCCTTAAATCTAATTTGAACTTGTTATTGAGTTTTAGCCTCAGACAATACATCAGTAGTGTCTGTAATACCCATCGATCCAGCAGGAAAAGAGGTGGCAGCAAAAGAGGAAAGATTTTCATTACTTTCACAAGAGAGCACAAATTATTTTCTGATGGGAGACAATGAGGAAAAACAGTGGATAGGACTGGAGCAGACCGCTTATTTCTTCCAGGGAGAGCCTTACATGTCACTCCAGTGTCCAAGCATGTCTTATAAACCCCATAGAAATAATGACCTGGATTCATAGAGTTTTCATCAATTCTTTCTTGTAGTTTAGCGTGTTTAAAGATCCCTTATAAAAGAAGAACAGAAAGTGAGAGTACTTTTTTCAGGAGTTGGGGAAATTAGACAACAGCCACTTTTCTTCTCTACCTTAACAAACATTTGAGGAGGTTTCTGGTATTCATCCTGTCTGGAACCCACTGGACACGTTACTTAAATGGAGTTCCTCTACTTTTTTCTTTTTTTTTAAAGTGGATTAAACATTTCTGTTTCTAATCCACCAGAGCACAGATTTCAAAGGCAAATGTGATCTTGCTTTTCCATGCTCAGGCAGATATTTGCTCTGAGAGAAGCCTTTGAGTGTAAATACCAAGGATACTGCAAATGTTCTTGATTCAAAACCACTTTAAAGACAGCAGCTGTCTGGCTCCCTTATATCTGGTCCATGATTAAAGACATTTTTTTTGTTGAATGCTTGCCCCTGGCTTCCTTTTAGCAAGTTAAGAGACTTATGTCCAATGAAAAACATTGTTATAGGAGTGGCTGGCTATTCAGTGTTAGCTGGGCTTTGCCTAAGCCTCCAATGACTTGAGCAAAATTTTCTGTGTCTGCAAATGCACCCATTTAGATATCTAACTACGTGATCTGCAAGAAGGTGCTGCGGCTCTACTGTTATGCCCACACTTGAGCATAGATTTAATTTTAAACTGCAAGCACCCTTCTTGATACTCACATTTAATTGCACCTGAACTGTCAAAATGCAGCCTTTGATCGTGGGCAAGTTTCAAGCCCTTGCTTGCAATTAAGGAAGATGTTACAGGAAGCATCAGGCTGCATTTGGAGTGGGAGTAAAGGAAGTCAAAGAACACATGTGCTCTAGCAGCAAAACACATCTGGGCTCCTCCCTTCCAACTTCAATAAACTGTGGATGCACGTTGCTATGAAATGATGCTGGTTCAGTGCAGCCTACAATCAGATGTGGCGCATTATAGGATACCACCTTATTCAGTATCAGACTCAGCCAAACGTCACTGCCTGAGATGCAATTTATTAGAAGCATTTCACAATTCAGATGTCAATTTAGCAGAGAGCAAGCTTTTCCTCTCCCCAGCTCTTGCAGCCTTTTGCTACAATCAAAATACCCCAGAAGCTGAGGTGGGGCCTGGCTGCAGGCTGCTGACGGGTCCCTGCAGAGCTATCCATCTGGCTGGGGGGCTCCTTCCCCCCACCCTGCCTGACCCAGTGCCACCCTCCTCCCAAAAGCAGAGAGAGAATAGCCTCAAAAGTCAAGCCCCCTCATCCTACTGACAGAAGGTCTCCAATTTGCTTAGCTCCCACGTGGGGCTGGCCCTGGCCATCACTGCCTGGCATATCTGCACCTCAACCCACACAGTGGACCATTACCAGATGATTACTAGAGCAGCCAGCCCAGGTCGCCCCAGCCTCACAGGGCTTCTCCAGGGCTTGTTTCCGCACGCTGGTGCTGGTTCATCCGAGGAGCTTGGGTTAGAGTCAGGCGGCTCCCAGCCACTTTTGTGTCGCCTGCCCCGAGGTGATGCCTGCTGCACCGCAGAACCTGGGGAGTTGCCTCTGTCTGCAAATCATCCAGCCAACCCAAGCCAAAGCCTGCTGGCTTCAGCAAGAGCAGTACCAGGTCCTCAGTAGTCAATTTAAAAAAGCAGCTGCAACAAAATAAAATAAGCATAGGGCTTCTGTGCCAGCAGAGGCCAGAGAGCTTGCCGGAGGAGCTGCCTTAAGGAGCTCTGCGCAGACAGATCAATCATGGTACTTTACACCTACAGCCAAATCTTCCTCTGGGTTTCCCTGGCCCAGCCTGAATTCATTTTAATAGCGGCTGGGCTGGTATAAATGAGAAGAGAATTTGGCCTTTGCTGTCAATTGCATTTTTCATCTATAAGGTATTTTACGGACACTAAGTAATGAGCTCACACTAAGGCCTGTGAGGGAAGTGAGGTGTTATCATGCTATATCTTTAGAGGAGCCAGAAAGGCTAAATGACTTGCCCAAGGCCAAGGACTGTCGAGGCCTGAGTATTTATGAGTCCTGGGCTCGTAACACATTGTCCCAATGGCAGGGTCTCAGCTCACAGTGTCTTTACCCACAAATTCTGCATGAAGAGACAGTATTTCCACTGTTCTTTGGCTCTGTTTTCTCTGCATGGCTCCTTCTGGAATGCTCTGAACCCAGGGCTCTGGGCCCAAATAACTGGTAGGAGAAAGCTTTAAAGACATTATTGTGTCTTAAGAAGTCACAGCTTGCTGAAGAGATTGATAAGATGCCCAGCAACAACAAAACTATTTATTATTATTCTTGCCAGAAGAGACTGCATTATCTCAAGGCCTTGGTCAGACAATCCAGAAAATATAGATAGCAGTTTTGTCTAGCCTAAACTAAAAAGAGATACAACTTACTGTCCCTTCTGCCTGTTTAACGAGAAAGGAACGCCCTCCTGCTTTGTTCTTCGGGGGGGGTGTCCTGGTTTTAGCTGAGAGGGTTGATTTTCTTCATAGTAGCTAGTGTGAGGATATGTTTTGGATTTGTGCTGGAGACAGTGTTGATAATATAGAGATGTTTTTGTTCTATGGACTTATTGTTGAGCAGTGTTTACACAGGGCCAAGGCCTTTTCTGCTTCTTGCACTGCCCTGCCAGCGGGATGGCTGGGAGTGCACAAGAAGTTGGGAGGAGACACACAGGACAGGTGACCCAAACTGACCAAAGGGATATTCCATACCATATGACGTCATGCTCAGTTTATAAGGAGCTTGGGGGGAAGAGAAGGGGGGGGCGGCGGCATTCGGAGTGATGGCGTTTGTCTTCCCAAGTAACCGTTACGCGTGACAGGGCCCTGCTTCCCTGGAGATGGCTGAACACCTGCCTGCCCATGGGGAGTGGTGAATGAATTCCTTGCTTTGCTTTGCTTGTGTGCGCGGCTTTTGCTTTACCTATTAAAATGTCTTTATCTCAACCTACGAGTTTTCTCACTTTAACTTTTCCAAGTCTCTCCCCCATCCCGATGGGGGGGGGAGCGAGTGAGCGGCTGCGTGGTGCTTAGCTGCCGGCTGGGGTAAAACCATGACAGGGGGAAATCATTCTTGATACTTGTTATTATTACAGTTTGGCCTGGCTCGCTCATACCTCAGGAAATCGAAGGAGACACCACTGAGGAACATAAGCTTGCCACACACCTGACTGTGAGTTTACTGGTGGGGCAAAGGACTGTTTCCCCCCTCTCCCAACCCCGCAGTCCCCGAATGTCTGCCTCATGCTGGCAATAAACACATTCCCAGAGCAGATGACACCATGGGGTTTATCAGCTCCCCTAAAACTGGCATGGTGGCCCAGCTGACTGCCCTTTCCCACAGAGCCCCAAAACACAAAATGCACATACAAGCAAAGGCACGGTACGTATCGTGCCAAAACACATCCAGACTCGGGCGTCTTCCCCATGACTTCTGCGGTGCGGGGGCCCCTGTCCTTGGCACGCACCGCCTGGGCTGTGCAGCCACCGTTACACAAGTCACGCAGCAGACGAGGAGCAAAGCACCGGCAGCAGCCAACAACAGTATCATTAGCTTATAAACCTTGATAAATGGAGATGAACAGCTTTTTATGGCAGGTAAAGTACATAAGAGTAACCATCTCGTGTTTTGTGGTGATAAACAGCATCTCCAATACCAGTATTATGGCTTTCCAGGGGCAACCTGCATCAATCGAAAAATAAAAGTGCCTTTCTGTTGCAACAGGGTCAGTCCTCCGGGAAGGGAGCTGGCTCAGCTGTGCCAGCGGGGCTGCCCCCAGTGCCCCCTCCCCTCCTGCCAGACCTTCGCACGCCAGCAATCGGGACGGTATCAGTAATTCACCTCTAGCCCGAGATCCAAGAGCATAAAAGTCATGAGTAACATCGTCATCGCCTAACATGCATCGAGAAGAGCAGGGAGGGATGCCCAGGCAGAGGAGCGGTCACAGGGTGGTGTCTGTGCCAGGCAGCGCTCAGCCACCCTCAGCGAGGCGAGCCAGCGGGCTGCCACACGGCACCACTCCGGGAAACCAGCATCCCAACTCCGCTGCTCTCCAGGAAGCTGGCACACAAGTAAAAAAAGTCCCCTGGGTGAGGCAGTGGGACAAGGTTTCCTTTTTCTAGTGATCCCGAGAAACTTCCCTGTCAGGGAGGCTGGGGCAAGGTGCTCTCAGGAGCCACTGTGTGCCCGCAAAACACATCAGTGATGCAGGGTTTCCCATAGTGGGTTTGGTTAAAGGCCCTTGCACCCTTCTGTTGCCCTAAGGGAGAAACATTACCTAAAAGTCTGGCGCTTTATACATCAAAGGATATCAGGGCTTTGTTTTGTTTTTTTTTTTTTTTTCTCCTAAATTGCTCTGAGTAAAATTAAGCTAGACATTTTCATAAGAGTATCAATTTAAAATCCACTTCGCAGTTGTTCAGTGAAGCAGCTAGGATCCAAAGAGAGGCTTAAATAAAAGCTCCTCTGGAGAAAAAAAAAAAAAAAACAAACAAAAAGAAGATATACACAGAATATTTGTTCCTCAGGGCATTTGTTTTCCCTTTTGAGATCCTTCATGAGCTACTCTGATGTTCAGCTTCCAACTCATGTTGTCATTCTCAGGAAATTAAACACTATACCCCAAAATTTTTCTTTACATGAGCATAAGGCATGCCTGTAAATCTAAGCTGTCTTCACATTTCTTAGTGAGCATATTGCGTCTTCTACAATTGTCTAAATAAAACGCACGTATCGGTAAGCTAAATTGGTTCTTACACCATTAACTCGGGTCTTATCTGCCTGTTGTTAGGGACGACCACATGTCACAGATGGAAAGCCAGGGGTTTTGAGATGTACAGTGGGAGGGATTCATTAGTTCCTGAGCATCTGATCTGACCCATCTTTAAATAAAAGGCTGGCTTGTCAAAGGGAGGATCCTCAGCACTTCCTAAAATTGCTCAAGCCTCCTTTACAGCATCTTAGATGGAGTTCAATGCAGAACTACCCATGGGTGTGTGAAAGTGTAGTATATGTAGTATAGAGCTAAAGGACTCTTTTTTTTCTTTTTTTTTTTCAAATATCAGACTGCACACACTTGTACGACCACAAGAAGAATCCAGAAAAAACCCCAAGTTTGACTGAATAGGATGAAAGAGACACCAGAGGGAAAAGCTTGGTTGAAAATACAAATATTATATAAACAACAAATGTGTACACAAATATACATAAAAGAAAAAATACCCCTAATGTTTGTGGTTCTTTTCTCAAACCCAAGAAACACTATAAAGTAAAATATTTTAAAATTTACCATTTTATCCTAGGGCCTGAAAGTAAAACTAGTGGGTAGAAAAGGAAGCCAAATTTCACTGAATAACTCCCAAATGAATTAAAAGCAAACACACAAAAGGATTGGCAAATACATACATGTCTAGTTCAACTCTTTTACATTTTCTTCATTTGCAATAACTCACGTCATTACTATAAACACCGGAAAAAGATTTCTAAAATATCTTTTCAGCCAGCGGTGCCTGCTCAAAAATAACATGTATTGTGTTGTTTACATCATGGCTGCACAGGGCTGTTTCCTGAGAGAATGGCTTTGAGTTGCCTCCCGTCCCCAGCAGGACAGGCTATAGCGTATTACTGTCAGGATGCACCAGGCTCTGTACGACTGCTCAAAACTGTTCCCAATTCTCTGGGTCAGCTCAGGCAGAAAACAAAAGCTAGTTTAAAGTGGCTTTAAACTAGTTTCTCCCAGGTCCAACTCCAGTAGTCATCAGTCTGCTGGGTCCTCCTCAATCCTATAAGCAAGAAGGTCGCCCACCTCTGATTAGTAACCACAGAGGGACACCTTGTTCCGATAACCTGGGAGGGCAGTCTGGAGAGCAGAGCTTTGAAAGGCATGTGGGTTTACATACAGCAAAAGCGCCCACCAGACTTTAAGAAAGGATATTATGTACACATGCATCATGCATGCTAAATTACTGCAGGTTTAAGTCCTAAATTTGTATCTATACAAGGGAACTAACATGGGCTGAAGAGATGGACTGCAGATGCATGCGATAAAGTGCATCTGCATCCCTGCAATTTGTCACACTCCTTTCTGCACACCTTTTATGTTCATCTCTCCCCTGAAAAATCCCTCCTAACAGACCCAAATCTCCAGCAGTTTTACAGAAGCAGATTTAGCCCAATGGAGAAACGTGAGGGTGAGAATGGAGATCTGAACCTGAAACTCCCTGAGCTCAGGCTGTAGGAGGGCTTTGATCCATAAACACCTCTGGTAAATATCTGAATAGCAATTCTTTCAATTCCCATATTGTTTGGGGGCCAAAGGGGTGCACTGTTTCCATCAGGAAACCAATCCATGGAGTAGAATCCATAAATAGTCCTTCTCTTGTACAGCTGCTCTACCTTTTTCTCTGCCTATGCTTTCAGAAATAGAAATTCTGAGTTTAGGATGACATTGGGACTGGTTCTATAAAAATGTCAAACCAAGGAACCATCTCTTTCCCCATGCAGGTGAGGCAAGTTTTCTGGTACTTGGATGTTACTTAATTCAGCTCACAGTTAGCGATCAGCATGTTCTTGAACACAATTCCCTTCTTCAAAGTATGGTTGAATAATGCAGCATGTACACCCTGGGGGTCCTAGATACTTCTGGAAGTCCTTTGTAGCCTGGAGTTGGCTTAAGAGAGACATTAGACTTAATTTGGAAAGCCAAATTTAGTCCAACACCCTAAACACAACTACTTTGTCCTAAGCTGTGGCTTTAGTTTATTTGAAACGCGTTATTACGAAAGACAGCAATGACGAACCAAACAGCCATTCCCCTCTCCCCAACAGAAATCAGCCTTAAGCTGAACCTTACCAATCGTGGCACACTATTAACACAAGCAATTATAGATAATCACAATAATGACTAATAAAACATTATCAAGGGTAACAGAAGGTGTAATTGCTACCTTTCATTTAAGAAGGTCCAAGATCATGGCAAGATATGATCAAGGAGGACAGCACTACAACGATTCCCAGCTCCACTCCTCACGTGACAGCGCCCCTTAGGAGACCCCACAACTGCAGCTCAGGAAGAGAAACACCAGAGGTCTATCAACCCTCTTCCCTGCAAGCTGCTTTCAGGGCAAGACTGGGCACACAGCTGCAGAAAAAAGTGCCAGCAAATCTGGTACTTCTCAAACATTGTGAACCTGAGCGGGACTGAGGTGCCCAAGGACACCCTAAAATAATTCCAGCTAGGTGCTTCGCAAGAGAAGCTGATGCGCCAACAGAGCAGAGCACTGCACCCCAGTGCCACGGCGGACAGTGAAGCTTTCTGCAGAGCCAACCCTGGGGCCTGCAGGGCAGAGCCGCAGCTGAGGGTCGATTGTGCCTGCAAGCTCTCTGCAAACCTCTGGCTCAGGACGGGGACATGGCAGCTCTGCGGCTGGCCTTGACCCTCAGCGCTGATCTTTGGTCTCCATTAAGCAGGAGATCACACAGCTCCCCTCAGTCCCCCCCAAACTGCTAGGCTGTTCGGCCACAGGGGCTGAATACAGAAAGCTGTGGGAATCGAGTGAATCCTCACCTCCAACCTAATGCACGTTTGCAAAGGCAAAAGGTTAGTGCAGTGAGGTTGTTAGGCCGTCTGCCTTCCCGGCTGTGGGTCACTTCTATACACAGCCATTGGGGAATGTAGGAGAAAGGTGTTTTTCCAGCTGACTTGCTGCCTTCAGATGTTTGCATTTTACCTCAGTCTCGGACTGATTTCCCACATTAAAATATATATGTGAGCAAATGGTGGCTTGTGCGTGGGGTGACACAGATCAGCAGCAGTTTCCATGCTGAGGAACAACAGCTCATACAGACACTTGCTGCTTCTGTCAGAGGAGCTATATCGAGATGGATGTTACTCTCCTGGGCGAAGAAAACAACGCTTTTGTAACCTGGTGTACAGGCGGTTAGTTAACTGACATGCATCTGAAGTACTGGCTCCCATTGCCTTGGGGATTATTTGGTGAGGAGCCCCTCTGAAGCCATTTACCCTAGCACAAAGGGTAGGCAAAGAGCGTGCAGCACTGCCCCGTTTTGTGGGGACAGTGTTTGCACAACGTGCAGCAGCGGAGGCTGAGAGAAACTCAGTTTGTTTGGCTTGCTTTAATAAATATAAGTAAATGAAAGGAGTCTCAGCAATGCATGGGATAGAAGGAAGTTCAGTCTTGGTCCAGAAGTAAAGCAGAAAGTAAAATTACTGCTCTTCTACATGTTTTCTGTTGATTCTTAGTGATCCTCAAATCTGGACCCTGGCTCAATTCCTAGCATATGTAGCTTTTTTTCCCTGCTACACAGTCTCACCAAAATATTTGCAGTCACAGGTTAAAGTACCTTTTATTGGTTTTACAGTCCCCTGTATATTGTTGTAGAAGAAACAGGATTCAAGTCAGTAGCAACTATGTGTTGCTGAGCACAGAGCAAATTCCCAGGGCTTTTTATTGGATTTCTCTACCTGGTACTAGGCAAATCACCCAGGGGGATGAAAATTGCTGCAAAGTCCAAGAGGAGCAAAAGTTTCACAATAAATAGCTGGCCTGGATCCAGCAGGCAGACTGGAGGGCTGCCAGGCTGCTGTTCCTCAAGTAAAAACGACTGGAATCTGCAAGTCAGGTCCCAGCAGTGTGAGCAAGTGCAGGGTCATTAGCTGGCGGGTCGCTGCAGTGTGGACTGAAGCGGGAAAGAGAGTCACACAGGTCTGCTGAGTAGGTGGCAGAAGGGCAGGGAAGAAGATCACACCAAAAAGGGGAGAAGAGAGAATCTCCATCCGATCAATGCACAGAAAAAACACCTTGCTCTTACAGAAAGTGGCACAAAGGCATATGCAAGTACTCAACTACATGGTCCTGCCATGCATCTGTGTAAATGGTCACAACAGCATCTGGCTTAAAACAAGGGCTGGAAAACCATTAAAACAGTAACAACAACAAAAAGAAATCCAACTTTAAAATTTATCTTATGCTGACAACTGGCTCTATAGTTAGAGAGGAAGCACAGAAGAAGGATTTTGCTGGAAATTCCTGTTGGAAATTTTCTTCAACATTTCTTGTGACTTACATGTTGCCCAGTTGTCTTTTGAAGGATGCTTTGTGGGAAAGTGGGGCAACCATCCTACAATGCCTCAGCAAAGATGAGAAAGACCGTGAAACCTGAGCAGCATGCATACTCTAAGACACACAGTCATACAGAGATTTGAGAGCAGCCATAAATTCATTACCCTGAACAACTGAGGCATCCTGCCCACACTGCAAAATGTCGCTGTTAAGAACTTCACCAATGTGAAGGCAACCCCACACTGCCAGCAAGGACAGCCTGCAGTGGCAGTGGTGGAAGCTGCTTCTCCAATGTCCTCCGTTTTCATAATGCTGCAATGGGGTTGACCCAGAAATCCTCACCTTCACCTGCAGGACACACCAGGAACTACTATGAAATACAAGTTTATAAATTCTAGAAATACAGGTGTCAAGCATGAGCATCTGGAATAAAGCAATTTGAGGGTGGACCCCTGTAAACTGTACTACGAGATATAAACCACTTTGATGGACAATCCTTTTTTACAGGGCATTTCCTGAACAGGACAAAGAATCACAGTTAAAATCCTAGAGATCAATGAGCTGTTCTGGGGAACGTGAAAGAAACATCCTGGGCCTGGGCAAGGTGGGAAGCACTGGTTTTCATCTGAACTTTTTCTACAAACATTGCTGAGCATTAGCAGCATGATGGGCGTAACTGAAAACATGCTGGATGAGAAGACCAAACATATGGAAGAGCTGTTTACATTAGGCTAATGGCAAGTATATGCTTTCAATCTGTATAACATTGCTGTGGATTTAAATCTCAGCAAACAGCCCTCTCCCTCTGGATAGCCCCCCGAGGTTGTCTTGTCCACCTGCGAGGGAAGCACTCCCTCCCTTCACCGCAGCATCTCTGCCTGTGAAAATGAGACTAATAAGACTTGTAAAATATTTTGTGATCTCTAGAGGAAGCATACAGTGTAATTCTGTACCGGAGAATTGCCAGCAAATAAACATGGCTTTTCGATCCCACTCACTCAAAGCCTCAGGCGTATATATCAAGTTTGCATGTGCGATACAAAGGGGAGCAAAATCAGGCACACCAGCCTCAACTGCTTTTTTATCCTTCAGCCCAAGGAGCCCTACGGTGCGCGTGACCCAGGGTTTTATAGCTCAGGGGGGTGGTGGCTGGGAAGAGGAGTACAGAGCGTGCTCCCATGCTTCACTTAGATCTGCTGGAGATCACCACTGCTTAAACCAGGCAGAGCTTTAGCCTGGTGTGGCTCATGTTGCCCTCCCCAGGAACCACCCAGTGAGGTCTCTAGATGACTGGCATCACGTTGGAGACCAGCTGCCAGAAGGGACAACCGTGGCTGCAGGACAGCAGCCTCTGCTGGGGCTCCTGCCCTCCGGCCTCACACCTCCCTCTGCCTCGCTGCAGCCAGGAAAACTGGCAGCAGCAAAGCAGAGGAGGCACAACCTTCCTCAAACGCCATGTGAAGGAAACTTCGTACCAGCTCTTTGGAGAGGAACAGTTTTAGCCGCCATGTGTAGAAGATGCCAAGCACAAGGAGATGGGAGCTTCTACCTACTGCCACTGCAATGGAAATTGTAATAATGAGTGGTAAATGCAAACTGTGGAGTTTCCTACCACCTACAGGAAACTTCTAGTATTAGAGAAGTGTGTGCGTGTGTTTCTGCGCGAGTATGTGCATGCATATGTACACATGCATATGTAGTCTAATGATGTTATTTAGGTATTCCTAGGGACACGTACAGTGACAGGCCCCATTGGCCCTGCATGATTTATAACAAAGGAACAAATTAATCCCTACTTAGACCTCACGCAAGAGAGCAGGACTGAGTAACAAAGCAGCTCTGCCTAGCTGAGCTCCTGGAGCCAGTTCAGAAAACCCCAGTGAGTCAAAGCCTTGCTAATCAAACCAGAAGGTGGGAATTCCTTCGAAAGGTGCCTGCAGCACCGAGCTGCCCGCAGAGATGAGGAATTGCTTTCCGCTGATGAATTTTGCAGAGCCCATTCCTTGATAACAAGGGATACCAGCAGAGCACAAAGGGAACAGTGCTCTTGCTAATTTGTTAGCATCTTTGGAGAGGTTTGGGGAAGAGCATGTTAATGATCTCATGTAAACACGGTTCCAGCCAAGACGACTGTGAGACTCACAGCCTGCTGGTGTGAGGAAAAGAAGGTCTAAACCTGATCGAGACGTTCATTAATTCAAGTCACATTCCCACCAGTGGTGCTGAAGTTCAAGCGTACCTCTTCCAAGTGCACTTGGATCAAGTTAGCTCGATGCTTTATTATGCTGTCGTGTTTCCATAACATCTGCTAAGAAGCAGATGTAATGGGGTGACGGTAAGCTTTGGTCATGTGGGAGCAAAGTAAATTCTAACTCAGAGCCTTTAAAAGGCAAGAAGAGATAAAAGAGAAGCAAGACTTCCTTCAGGAAGGGATGATGTATGGATATTGCAGTGTCAGGCTATGTAAACACAGCTGCAAATCTCCATGTAGAGTCAAGCTGCTTTATGGGGTGTTTATTATACATCTAGATGGATATCTCTTTATATACTTATATAAAACAAATATCCACATAAAACACCCTTCTGCAAGTGCCACACAGGCCTCTTCATTGCAAAGAAATCGTTACAGGCAGGATAAGGGAAATGCCTAATGTAATATTATGAAGCATTCAGATCTGAGTGATGACTACAGGCTAGCCATCTCAATGAAATCAATGGCACTTATGTTTGCATGCGTTACAGTCTAACATTAACCCAGCACCCCACGTTAGCAACATCAAAGCATCTGCTACAGTCCTGCAAGCATTGCCATGGCTGGGTCTCATACACAGCAGCCCAAGGTCATTGATCATCAGCCAACATACCAGTCAACGGATGGGGAAAGACAATTACCCAAGCAGATAGTAGCACTACAGTTTCATTAGACATACAATAGAAACTGGCTGTAAAAGAAACATGGACATAAAACTAAATGAAATCAGATGGCTTGGCAAGGGATCAGTGTGGTTTATCAAAACATTTATGGACTCAATACTTCAGCTTGCTTTCCTGCAGTCACCAGGGCTGGGGGGATACATAACAACTGAATTTCATGGCAAGATTCCACACCAGGTTTTGCACCTTTTTAGCAAGCTCTGTACAGATTGCTCACAACTTGCAGCCAGCAACTTAGCAGACTGCTGGTTCTCACATTTATTTTCAGCCAGATCAGCACCCTAATCTCCAGCTACATCATCTTTTGTGCAAAACGAAGAGGGCAGGAACAAGTAGCCAAGGAAGAGAGGCAGATCTCCTTTAGGGTGGCTCTTCACAAAACTGTAATGTGAGCTTTTCAACCAAGTATGCTGTCCACTTTCCCCGTACCTTGCATCACACCTACAAATTCCAGTATCACCTGTATGTACCTTCTTTTCTCTCCAACTTCCATTTGGTTTGGTTTCTTTCAGAAGGGCTATATACCAGCCAGCAGAGGCTAAGCCAGAACAAATAAAAACAACCGGTCTGTCAAGAGCTGCAGGTAGCCACCAAGGACTCCTCTACTCTAGGACTGGCATGTGCTAAGTAAAGGGGATGCTTTTAACAAGTGTCGGCTTACCCCCTTAGCTGCATGGAATGGGAACAGTAGGACATGGAGGACAGAAGACAAATGCTGTCTGGCCTGCTGGTGGAAACCCTCATGTAGCTGCCCAACTATTGGTGCTAACCCAGCAACACGTAGGTACTTCACTCCTCATCAGCTTCTTATTGTATTACGCACTGCAGACACCAATCTATTAGAGCACGTTTCTCCAGTATGGGCATAGCTGAAGAATTTGGAAAATAAAAGAGAAATTAGGGCAGGTAGCTGAAATAGAAAGCTGAGAAGAATGTCCGTAACCATCTATTGGAGGAAACCAAAACAGCAAAGTAGTTACGTAGGTATCTAGCATCTTTTGCATAACTATCAGAGATGATGGCATCTGTAGGTAAACCTTAGTCTTTCTGACTTTGCTTTCTGTATTAAAAAAAAAACAAACCAAACTTGCTAATCATGCAGCTCTTCCTCACAGTTGACTTCTCACTGTGGTGACTAACCAGACGTGCCAACCACCTCCACAGAGATTCTCTTGAACTAAGGCCCACACTTACCTTTTCAGCATAGCTGCAGCCAGCAGCTTCATTTTACGATATAAAAACAGAAGTTGTGAGATGCAGTAACATGATTTTGCAGTCATTATATATTTTGTTTAGGGGACTCTTAGAAACTGCCTCTATATCAGGAACACTTTACCAGCAGAGAGCTTCTGATGGAGATGCCTTGCTCTAGCAAGAGCGTTCCACTCCTCCCTGCTCCAACAAACATTATCAGATGGGATTAGAGTTATCTTGCTTATTTACTGTTTCTCTGGGCAGGCTTAGTATCCAACAACCCAGAAACTCCTTCAAGGACAATACAAGGCAGTTTGTATCATGGATGTCTCAGACACTCTGGTGCCATCCCGCATCCCCACACACCGAGGAAAAAGGGGGGAAGGGCAACCAAATCCTCCCCCATGAAAAATGAGTGGTGACAGGAGATGTAAGCTGCTTCCTCCTGCTTTTCTCTCCCTCCATGTCCTCCCTGTGTGGGTGGCTCCGGGGTGCGTGGTAGAAGGTGCAAGTTGTCATGGGAGGAGGAGAAGCAGCATTTCTCACAGCTGAATTTTTGCCAGCATGAGCTGAGGTTTATGAACTCACTCAATCTCTGGCCCAAGGCTAAGTTCAACTGTGTCTGAGGTCTGGTGAAATGCTTTGCATTGCTCTAATATCAATTTTTATTTCAGCTGAGGTTTTTTTCCAAGGCAGGAGACAATTCCTCCGCCTGACTGAAGAACAACAGGCTTTGAACCATGTTTGCTAATGTAGTAGAAGGGATTTGCTTTGTTAATTTCCACAAATACCAAGTTTGTTCTGCAGGCATAATAAATGTACAGAAAAAAGCGTGATCCATCTAAGGAAGGCAGAGATTCTCTTCTTTTCATTGTGTCCAGTTGAAGTGATCGAGATCCTGAACTTCAGGATTTTGTAATTCACAGTTAACTTCCATGTGAAAAAGATATTTCTGATAGTAGACAACTCTTTATTCTAGGAGACAAAAGTGTAGTGAGATCTAAGGGCTGGAAACTTAGCTTAGAAACAAGATACAATTTATTTTATTCATCACAAACCACTGAGAGCAATTAGCTGCTAGACCAAACTACCACTGAATAAAAAAAAAATAATAATCTTAATTCCTGGATTCATTTAATTAAAACGTTCCTCTATAAGATATGCTCTAGCTCAAACAGAAGTTACAGGACTGAAGCAGAAAATACTCAGCAAAATGCTGTGACCTGCATTATACAGGTCAGGCTGGATGATCTAATAGTCCCTTCTGGCCTTAAATCCTATGAATTATGAATCTAGGGTGCTGTCCTTGGAGAGTTTCAAAACACTTTGCCAACACCGGGGTGTAAGCCACTCTTATACTGTGAGCCAGATACAGTATCACCTCAGCATCCCAAAAGCCATGTTATCTGGGTTTTATGGCCATCTCTAAAGGGATGATCTTTTACCCATTTGGGAATTAAATATTTCAGAGGAACAGATACCAGACTTTACACATGGAAAATCTCCCTTTTACAGAGTGAGAGCAGGGCAGAGAGGCGCTATGAGCCTCCCTGGTCCAAGGGCCCAAAATTCCACAGGACCTCTGTCTTCCCTGCAGAAGCACCACGCTACCTCGAGACAGATGTCTTGATGTGACCCTAGCAGAGGCAAGGTGACCTCAGCTAACAATAAGGTGTGAAAGCACCTCTGATTTTTTTTCCTCACTGAAAAAAACCCACCAAAAACCAACTTGACCATCTGCCCCACCTTTCTGTATTACAGGCAAAAGTCAGGGAACAAAGACCCAGAACCTCCCAGCTTAGGTACTACTAAACCAGCAATGAGGCAAGGCAGCGCATGCTCACATGGATGCACTGACAACAGTATTAAAACTTGTATTGTCATAGCAGGGCATAAATTATTGAGAAGCAACTTTCAGCTATGCAGGGATGGCTTATCTTAGTTGCAGACTAGTGTGGCTGTGGGCTGAACTATGAAAATTCAGCTCAATCTTTGGGAGACTTATCTGCCCCAACACAGTAACATGCCGAAGACTGGCTCCGAAGCAGCTCAGCTCCAGGAGGAGATGCCCCACTTATGTGTAGCAGGGAGCCCGAGCTAGCTGGACAACCTGGTCATTGAACGACAGATGAGTCGTTCCCTCAGCACCTTCTCACTACCGGCACAGCAAGATCCTCCAGGTACCCAGGGCCAGCCCGTGCCCAACAGGTTGACAGGTCTGGCTGGACCCAGGGTCACTTCAGTCAAGACGCCTGGATGCCTGCGCACCGCGCTCCCTGGCACAGCAGATCTCCAGAGATGCAGTGTGGGGTGCTGAGCCACAGTCCAGAGCCCTGCCTAAAGTATCCAGCTCCCACCTGAACCACACAATGCTACTGCAAGACTCTAGGGGGGAAGGATTCGCTTCTGATGGTCAACCAGGCCCAGGAAGCCCAAAGACCTCCAGTGGGACAGTGTTAACATACCTGAACCCAAATGGTTTCCAGCACAGAGGCAAGAATAGCTTCAGAGGCCTTTTCCCTCTGGCATACCTTTCAGATAAAGGAAGGCTGACTGCTCGTGTATAAACTTCAATAGTGAAACAATTGTAACCATGCAGATTTCCAAGGGAATCTTATCAGTGCAGTATCAGAACTGCTGAAGCAAGGTTTGAGAGCAGGGAGTAGGGAATGGCCCCCCAGAGCACCATCCCAGGCCCCTGCTCTAACAGAGTGTGACCAGGCTGCTGCTCACGCCCAAGTGACTTGTGTAAAGCCCCTTGAGGCATCCCTCCCTTGCAATCATCAAACCACAGATCTCATATATATAAAGCAACCATAGAACGAGCCCAAATGCTTTTCTGTAAAAGCCCGATCCAAACCTGCTGAAGAAGATACCGCCATTAACTTCAGTACTTTTCCAATCAAGCCTATAACAAGTGTCTTCTAATATGCTACTGCATTGTTCTTCACGCCTTTTCTCTCCCTTAGCAGTCACATGGCTTTACTATTCAGTTTTCTTTTGACCTAAGGTAGCATTTTCAGCAGGCACACATCATGTGAGCAAACCAAGAATGTAACAGCCTGGAGATTTGCTTCTGCTCTTGTTGAGTAGAACAGAGAGAGGACCCTTGTTTTCATAAAGCACCGCTACAAAAACCACAGCCAACGAGAAAAAGTTAGGAAGCTTTTGCTCTGATCAAAGAATTTAGCCTTAGGACTGCTATGAATCCTGTAATCAAGTGAAAAATGGGGGATGAAGGTCTTTGCTTCCTTGCTGAGCCTTTTATCTGATTTTGCGGAGGACCCCTTGCTTCTGGAAAGGACTGGGTCCCATTCCTTACCCGCGGCAGACTGCGCTAAGGCTGTGTTACAGGACGTTTGTGGGTATGAGGCAGGCGGGAGCTATAAAGCACTAGAGCATCATCTGCATCATCTGGGATAGGGTTTAATGTTTCCAAATCGTTGTGCTGAGGTTCTTCAAGACTTGGGCAAATAGATTAAACATGATAATAAAACATACACTGAAACACATATGCTGCTTTAAATGAGGAAGAAACCCTCTCCGAGTTCAACAAAGCCGTATGCTTTGTCTCTGTTCCCTTTGTGCAGAGGGGGGTCACCACCAATGTGTGAGAGCGATGTGCTCAGCTAAGGACTGTGAAAGGCACAGCTACCACAATAGTGGAGCTCTATAAATATCTTAAAATAAAACCACATGGACGGACACATGTAGCTGAAGGACTGCATACTTCAGTGGGCATAACCACAAAATACCAAAATAATTAAATTCCTCTCTCAGAAGTCTTGAAAACAATTGGGTCGAGTTTCCCTATTTCGTCCTCTCCCATTTTACAAGATAATTATGACCAATCAATACATCCAGTTTTTGGAAGCAGAATTCTGCAGCTCCTTCTCTTTTCTTTCTGCACCCAAAAAAGCAGGTGAGAGAAACAATACCCAAGTCTGAGCACAGGTAGGTCTGCAATGTGCCACTGGCTTTCCTCCACACAGCTCCCTTTAAGTCAAACCAGCTGATCAGCTGCGAGATGCCTGTTTCTGTAGAATCTTATTTCCCCCACCCAACAAAAAAGGGGAATTACTTTTGTGGTTGCCTGAACCAGAAGAGCACTTCTGGGATTTTTTCATGCACTCTCCCTGTGTAGAAGAGTCAACATAATAGTGCAACATGACAAGATGTTGAACCACGGTGCGAAGACAACGCGCACAGTTTGCATTTTTCCTATTAGAGATGCATCAGTGATTCTGGAAGGGAAGAGGGGGAGAGGAGGAGAGAGAAAATAGTGCAGAACAGTCAAGTCCAGCCCCAAAAGGCTTTGTGTTTTCATGTTTGTGTCAAGATGGAGCATTACAAGACAGTGATGATTTGTAGCATTCAAGTGTTGTAATAAATTTGACCCTTTATTAAGACTGTTTTCCCAAAAAAACCCCAAACCAACCAAACCTCACAACAAAACAACAGACCAGAAGATTACAAACTGCATAGCTTCCTCAACTGCAGACCTCATGCTAAGATGAGCAACGGGTGAACAACTAAAAGCAAAACCTTCTTTCAGATCCCTCCTCCCAGCTTTTCCCCCCAGATTGCAGTACCAATAACTACGAGCTCCATTTCTTTTCTTAATACCAATAATCAAGAAATGTTGAATTCTGAAAGTTTTGAATGCATTTTCCAATTTTAATTTTTATTCTGAACTTAGAACTGATTTTAGGCCGGTTTGTCCAGGCTTTTTTGATTTTAAATATATTTAAAAACTCGAATAGGTGGATATCCATGGAGCTGATGTTTCTGAAAACACATGTAAGAACTACTATACTAAAACATGCTTCCCTACCAGGTAGCGATTTGAGTTATATTTTAAAAGACTGACCCACGAGGATGAAAGGGGCAATAATTTTCTACTAACACTGTCATCCAGCAGGTGGATCAAGGAAGGAAACTCTTTGATCAAAAGAGAGGACAAGAAAATTCCCTCTCTGAACATTTCGTAGGATGAACATTTTCATCTTCTACACCAAGCTTTCAGGAGGGAACGGGGTTTTGTATTTTATCTCTGCACTCTTCCAAATCAGGGCTCTCCCCAGAGCCGATGCAGAGAGCGGCAGCAGCCAGAAACAAGCCTCATTTGCCACGGTCCCCCCTCCCACGGCAGCCTGGGGGTTGGGTGCCTGCTGTGGTGGTCCCGGTCAGGTCCCAGCCCTGCTCCGGTTCCCCATCTCCAACCCCAGGGTGCTGCGTAGCAGGGGGCTTTTAAGCCAACCCAGGCATCTGGGGTGCCTATTCTGGACCCCAGCAACCGAGCAGCAAAACCGTACTGGGGTTATCGCCCACCTGCCCAGGCTCGCTCCCTTGCAGCAGAGCATCGGGGCCACCGCTGCCCTCCGTCCCATTTGCACCCCGCAGGGGAGCAGGGACTTTAGAGAGGCTTTGCAGCCCATCCTATACAGTGACCCTGATCTCACAGGGAGCCCCGTGCTGTCTCATGGCTCTTGAACACCTTTAATCTGCAGTGACTGAAAAAGGGATTGCTCATTGCTGAGGAACACCCTGCCCAGGACAGGCCTGTTTCCATGCTCCAGCATGCACAGGTCCATTCAGTCGTAAGGAGAAGGCAGTTCATTGTCTGTCTTTATCATTGTAAATGCATTGTGAGATTATGGGGAAGGAGGGTGGTATGATTTCTAATGGAAATTAGCTTAATTGTACATTAGAAACATCAAAATAGGATTACCCTCACAAAGTATTAGCATGTAAGTGTTACAAAAACTACTGTTCTGCTGCTTTAACAGAGTCAACTTAAAACCTCAAGGCCGATAAAAGAGTTCACTCTCAGTGCTCTTGTTTTCAAGTAGATAATAACGACAAGATATTTGGACTGACTTCCCTCCCCACCCCCTATGCTTCTAAAATGTCTCTAAGTTGCATCATAGTATTACTAACCCATGAGCTGTACTGTAGAAGTTTGCTCTTAAAGGTCCACAAAACCCAACTGTTTGTTCAGTGACAACCTACGCCTGGGGCCCTAGCAGAGATTATTAGCTTTACCATTTAGTTGGCTTTCTCACAGAGATTTTTAATCTTGTGAATTATTTTTAGAAGGGTTACGCCAAGCAAACATACGCATTTCAGAGCTGCTTTATCATCTATGAATCAAGCCTTGGCTGCAAATTATGAGCATCACCCCTACTTGAGAAGAGCAAACATATGTACATATAGGGATATGACAAATGAGTCCTTCAGACCCATCTTGGCAATTAATCTCATGGATTTACATCCATTATAAAGATGGAGTAGAAACATGACAGGTCACAAGTTGCTTTCCAATGTAAAGCCCTATTTTAGTCCCAGCACAGCTTTGCTGTACAGAACTGTCAGCCTGATATTTGCCAGACACGCTCAGCAAGTGACGGGGAGTATTTTGCAGTAAAAAGAAAATTAATTGGAGGCTTGGTTTTTTGGCATACAGCTCAGTGAAGAGTTACCCTCTGTTGAGACTCTGACTCCTGCACTGAACCAACCAACATTTTCTGCACAGAAACTTGCCTGCAAAAATAGTTTTTTCTCCAATAAAAATTTAAATATAGAAACTAGGTAAAGGAGAGCAACTTTTTCAGATAAAAATAACTTTTCAGAAAATCATTTCCTCTTTAGCCTTGCCTTGCAGTTAAAAGTGTTTTTCCAAACTACCTTTTTAAAGATCATAAAGTGAACTCTGAAAAGGTTGGGTTTCTGGGGAAGGGCAAGACTTTTTCTTAGATTTTATAAAAATATATATATATATAAAAAAATTAAGTAAATAAAAGAATTTCTCAGAGCAAAATTCTTTACACTTTTTACCAGCTTCACTGCCATCTCTTTCTAATTCAAAGTAGATTAAAAAAATAGCCTCCACACCCTTCAAACGCCTTAAAAGTATTTTTGAAAAAAAAAAAAAAAATTCTTTAAAGTAGCCCAAACTGCTACTTTTATCCAGCTGTTTGGGGTCCAGATCTGATCTCAGTAGCTTCAGTGGGATTTCTGAGACTGGTGGTTCTGCTGACGGTAAATAGTATTTTTGTCACTTGGTTTCACTGGAAGCAGGACTGGGAATAAGCTCCATCTAACCCAAGGGGTTAATCGAAGCCACCAAGTTAGGAGCATTAACTCTCTGCAGCCTCGGCGGAGGGCAGCAAGCCATCCATAGGACCATTAGGAGCACATAAGCAAGTCCTGCGGACACCTTTGGGGGTGTGACAGGGAAGTAGAGACCATGCGTGCACACTGTCACCCATCTGTACGGAAAGCTCAAGGAGAAACAGGCTTGGCAGAGACAGCAAGCTCCTTCCTCCAGCTGCCTCAGGACAGACAGCCCATCAGCCCACACCCTCTCTCTCATGGCAGCACAACGCCATTGTCTTGGCAGGGGACCGCTGAGCACCACCGAGCTGGAGAAGCCTCTCCTCAAGGCCACTGGCCAGGCACTGGAGATCCTTCTCTTCTTTGGATTTGCATCTGCCAAGGGTACCGATGTAGAAAAATCGCTGCAAAAGCAGCGACACGCTGCCAAAAGGAGCACGGCAATGGGTATGGGATTTGCCCTTCATCGGCCACGGGAATCCCAGCACCTCTTCTGTAGCTGTTTGGGGCGGAGTCCTGAAAATCTAATAAAATGGGAGCCAAGCATCACACTGTGTTGGGAACTGCGTCCTCAGGTCACCCTTTGGTTGTGTTTATGCATTTAGGCTGTATGCAAAGTTTGTGGTGAGCTATCAATTATAAATCATAAAAGGAGTTTGTACTGTTAGCATTTCTCATAATGTATCATTTATAGAGTCACACCACAGTGTTTTCCTAAGCAAAAGGATGCATCCAGAAGCCAGGAATGAGGCAATTACTTGTACAACAGAAATGCAAATTCAGTAACTTGAAAGCAGGGGGGATGGGGACAGGGATGGAGGGGGACGGACACACAACTGGACAGGACAGAAGCATTGCAAGTCCTTACAGAGCCAGGTCCCAGGGGGAAGTCACAGGCACCAAGAGGCAATCAGGAAGAAAAGAAAGTTTTTCTATGAAGGAACATATAGCAACCAGAAGTTTCTCTAGCAGCCACCTTTAAAATCAGAGGAAGAGGCAGCAGAAAACACCCCAGAATATGTCAGCCCCAGGGGCAGCAGTTAATTAACTACCCCAAAAAGCTAGCTAGGTTGCAGAAACAGCAAAAAACCCCACCCCACTTAAAGTTAAGTACAATATTAATAATTCTTTTCTTTTATTAACTTTATTCTAGTATCACACACCTACAGTCCTAAGTAAATATCCTTTATCCTTCAATCTCATCTAGTGAAAATGCCAGCTCTCAAGTAACATAAAAAAACCAGGGTTTCTATTCCTACCAAGGTGGAATCAGGTGATTGGCATGCTTGCGCAACAAACAACAGCTGAAAAAAGTATTCCTGGGATATCACAAAAGCAGCAGCACAGACCTTTGCCAAGCTGCTAGGGCAAAGAGAAGGAATTTTCCTTCAACAGCAGCCAGGCATGGGAGCCCCTCTGCTGTGCAGCAAGAGAGCAGGAATGACCCTGAGCCCAAAGGGTATCCAGCACAGATACACTAGCAGTTTTGAAGGCCCTTCTGTCTCATAAAAGCCACAAACCAAACCCCCCATACAGCAAGAGCCCAGAACACATACCTGAAGGAGCCCTAGGGCAGAAGGAGGAGCACAGGAGGCATCAGGAAGAGAATAACCAGGAGAACCTGCAGCAATCCCACCCCTTGGGCTCAGCAGGCAGACCCTCATCCCCCAGGTGCTTCCCATCATCCTCCAACCCTTGTGTCTAAACAGGCCCCCTGAAACCCATAGCCCAGGGGCACCCCATTTGTGTGGCTCACAACCCAGGAGGGCTACAACAGCTGTATTTTGGCCAGACCCGATTGAAAACCCCAGCCCTACACACAGACGGAGTGCTGGCAGCGGGCACCGAGCGTTGTGTGCACGTTGGAGGGCTGCGTTGGCGGAGCGCTGGGAGCAGGGCTGCAGTCCCCATGCCCACATGGGAGTTGCCCCAAAGCAGTGCCTTCCCCTCGCAGTTAAAGCTCCTCAGCTGGTGTAAATCAGCTCAGTGTGCCAACCATAGGTACGGCGGTAGGGATTTACACCCAGCGAGGCTCTAGTCCGTAGAACGCACCCTGGTTTCCTTTACAGCTTGGAAGACAAATCTTGATATTTGCTGAGGTTTGGGATGGGGGCATGGAGACGTGACATCAACATCCTGAAATGTTTAAATAAATGGAGGCAGCAGTGTTTTGAAGTACTGCTTGTTCCTCTAGAGGCTTTGCCAAGAAAAAAACAGTAAAAAAAAAAAGTGTGACCTTGTGACTTTTTTATAAAACCCCACTACATCAGAAAGTTTGAAATATAAACAGCTGCTTTCACTGACTACATCAGTGCAGCAAAGCTGGGCTGCCTAATCCTTGGGTAGCAGTGTTTATAAATACTGTTCAGACAGGCAGGTTAGATCAGATTTTCTCATGAGCTCATTCAGGACAGTTAGCTTTCATGGGCAGGCACGTTGTTATCTCTTTTAACTGCCTGCTTTTGAAAGCCAGCCACAGTTTTCAGTCAGTCAGTCCTGGGGAGGAGGAGGCAGCGGCGGCAAAGAAGATTCTCTTTCATCACAAACCTGACATGGTTGAAGCTGCAACTGGATTGACGCCACGGGAGAATATATCACTCACTGTCAGGTGGAGCTGGGCTGTTCCTGACATGCAGCGACAAACCTGCTGCAGAGCCCTGGGCTCTCCCTGGCGGGCACAGGCCCCTTGGGACCAAACTGCCCCTGGAGCACCCTGAGGGTGTAGCAGCAAAGGAAATGGAGCTGGCCTCCTCCCTCTGCACACCTGAGAGCATCCCAGCACCCTGGCAGCCAAGGGACGGCGTCTTCCCGTCGCAATGCCTCACACTAGAAACGCCAGTGGGGGAGGACAGAGAGACAGGACGTGTGTGTTTGAATGCAGGTTGCTCACCTTACCCTACGAGCTGGTGGTGTTAACACCGAAGGCAGCAATGCTTCTAGCTGGACCTCCTGCCACTGCGGTTCCTGGCTCGGGGTATTTATCCCAGCGGCATGATCACCTCCATGGAGGGCTACATACCCTCAGCTAGAGGAAAGCAACTTGCGAAGAAAGGACTAACCCACCGTAGAAATGATAAAATGAAGATGCAATATCGGTAGAGCTGAAATACAGGAGTATGGCTAATTAGAGCATAGCTTTGGGTGGCCTGTGCCTGGCAAGAAAGCATTAACCCAAACCTTCTCTGACAGAAGAGACCAAAAATCTCTTTCAGTTTTGCTGCCTTTCAGTTGATGGTTACCGAGGTGTTTCACTGCACAGAGATAAAAGCAAACACAGGGCTGCAGCCCGAGGGAGAAATTAATCCATTGGAAGCAAAGCAGGAGAAGTCCTGCAAGAAGAGCGGATTAAAGAGTGTTTTGAAGAACAAGGCGCGAGGCCCAATGCCTGATGCTACCTCGGCCTTTGCCCCGTGCCCTGTCCTCACGCCGATCATTGTAACAGCCATCGTAGCTGTGCGCCACGAGCTGCCGTTCCTGTCAGAAGACATTTTGTGGCAATCTTGCTGCGGGCATTTGACTGATGTGCCAGAAGAGCCCAGAGGAGCAGGAGGGAGGTGACATTATTGCCACTGCAGAAGAAAAGTGTGGATAATAAAAATTGTGACTGTGTCAACAGTGCTGCTGAGGAAAGGCTTTTTCCTCCCTATGTTGCTATTCCTTTAAAAAAGAAAAGCAAACCCCAAAGCGCTGGCAAAAAGTGTTTTTTATGGGAGCCCACTGAAACATGCATCCAGTGTGAAGCCATTTGAGCTTGCTGGCTCCACTAGCGTTAAACCCAAGGCATCCCTCAGCAAAGGACACTGGGCAAAAGGGCCTTTTCCTGCGTTTTCTTGTGTGTCCTTCCTTAGGGTGATCCCACTTCACGGGGTGTGCCAGCCCAGCTGAAAATAAGCAGAAAAACAGCAATTACAGCTGCGTGCATTCAGGAAGGGCTGGTGCATGGCAGCTCCCCAGTGAGGGGCCGAGCTCCAGGTGCAGGCCCAACCCGGACACATCAAGCCCATGGGGGACAGAAGCTCCCTTTCTTCCCCGAACTCCCTCAATCCTGGAAAAAAAAAACAACCAATCAAAGCTCAGGTCTTTGGGGCACCCTGCCGACTTCAAGGGATTTGGTAGTGAATATTGGGACGGGCTTAGTTTTGGCCCATTTGGATCACAAGGTGCAGAGGGCTGCTTCCCCAGAGGCAGTATTTGCCCAAAAAGAGGTGATCTACCTAGATGATTTCTACGAGAGGGCACAAGTTGTCTTTAATCTCCAACTGCCAAGGGCTGCGATAAGGGAGGGGAGAGGAAGGACGGACAGAGAGAGGCCAGAGTTATTAGCCCCTGTCCTCAGGAGAGAAGACTTCCTCCATCCCTCTCTGCCTCTCTCTCTCAGCCAATTTCAGCTGAACTCAAAGGAGTCTCAGAGGTATAAATCTCAAAAATAATTCAGTTCCTACAAGGTTGATGGGACATAGCAGTCTGGGAGAATAAGAGATCCCAGGGAAAAACACGTGGCCAAGACCGGGCACGACTGGCCAGTGGGTCGGCAAACGCCACTCATCCGACTTGTCCCTGCCTGGGCACCCGGGGGACAGGGGCACGGGTGCAGCCTTGCCCAGGCTCCACCGGGTCTTCTGCTCATGGGACGTAACCTCAAACAACACAGGATATTGCTAGCGTGGGGAAAGAATTTTTAAAGTTATTTTCTGTGACTGATTTCCTTGATGGGGGGTTTCCATGCTACAGATACAGACTCAGCATCAAATTCCGTGGCTGCAGTTTGAAAGTACATAATCTAGGTTGAAAACAAGCTCCATGTTTTGAGAGGTGATGGGGATTTGTCACATATGCTACATGAACACAAAGATTTCTGCTCAGGGTTGCGCACCTTTCTTCAGCAACTTCCAGTTACAGCTGTAGGCTTGAGGCAGTAATATCTGGTACCTGACCACACTGGTCCTTTGAGCCTTAAAATTAGTTCATCAAAAAATGAGAGTAAGCTAATCGCTTTCAGTTATAATTGAGTAGGTTTCACATGGTCCCAGACAGAACGAACACTCATTAGTTCTCTATTGACGTGATTACAAGCAAGAAACGGGAAGAGGACAAAAATTCCTTCACCTTTGCTTGTGTATCACAAAGCAAAAAAGAGAAAATGAAACAAAGCGCACAGACAGATGCAAGCCTTTCTTTCACAGCCCATTTTACAGATTTCTTCAAAAAAACCCCAACCCCACAAGGATCTCCATGGAAAGACAGATGCAGTTCCTGTCATTTCTGACATGACTTGCAGAAGTAATGCAAGTTTGTTTTGCTTATCGTTCTCTGTGCATCGCTGGTGGTAATTGTTCTTACTGAGCAGTGGGGCATTCTTCTTTGTGAAAAAAATCAATAAATATTTAATTCATAAATGTAAGTGAGGTGATGAGCAAAATATACAACTAATAAAGATAAATGGCTTTTGTACTCATGAAAGCTTCTTATTAAAGAGTCGGTGGGAAAAGTGTCCCTGCTGGGCAAAGAGAACAAAATAAATTGTGGACTTTATACTGCAAACACAGCAGATAAGGAGGGAAGAAAAAAAAAAGAAAACAACATTAATGCATCATTAAGGTTGAGCGTTTAAATCTACAGAAGCCAGCACAAACATGAAGGTTCCTGCAGCAACGTTAATTGGGACTTATTGCGGACCACGTTATTGATGATTGCATACATTCTGTTGCATAAACAAATTGCCAAAGCTGTATACAACTGGAATGCAAATGAGGGGTGTGCAGCAATGTGGCTTCTCCCGCACTGAGAGACCCACCAGGTAACAAGTGCAGGAGGTATGGCCAACGGGTCACCTACAGATACACTCACACGCATGCATATATATTACATGTATAAGCATAAGGAACACTCCCCCCGCAACATACCACATCTTCAAGATACATCTTCTAGTTATTTGTGTTTGTTTATTTGCAGGCAAGTTAACAAAGACTGTGGCTAACAATGCATTTCGTCAGTGCATGCATAATTTAATTTGCTTCATCTGTTGTATCTGCAAATGCTGAAACATGACAAGAATGTAACACTCTCAAAGTCGTGAAGTACTTCTATTTAGTCACTTCTATGGCCAGATGAAAACTTTTGTGTTATTTCATGTCCCATATTGCCAATAAAACCGCAGCTGAGCTAACACGCCCCAATCCCTATGCCTGTTTTCCAAAGCACAATGTCCTGGGGACATATTCTCTAAATTGCTTGCAAAGGCTTCGGAACAACACAAAACCAGCCCGCAAAAAGACCCCATCCATCCTGGCAGGCACATACTAGTGCTATGCCAGAAAAGCTAGCGTCTGTCTCGGCTCCAGCAAGTTTCATTGGACCGTATCGGCACCAGGTGATGAAGGCCTGGGAAACGGCGTTTCGCCAATGCTGGGGGGGTGTGTGTTATTATTTGCATTACTGCAGTTCCCAGACACCCCAACCGAGATGAGATTCCCGCTGCACACAGCATGAAGGTAGCAATAGGAAACTGCCCCTCATGTCCGGGCGGGCTATTGACCTTTCTGAGGAGGGGTAAAGCATGCGTCATCCTGTCAAACGATTCCCATCTCACAGCAAGAGTATTGATGTGAGCTGTACCTCCTACCAAATGCTGTGGATTGCAGTGGGAATTTCAGTGTCATGAAGTTTTGTTCAAAATGAAATCAAGTGCAAAAAAGTGATCCCAGACATTTTATCAAATCGCCCGAGGTCGCACGCTGTGCCAGAGCCCAGAGCTGCCCATTTCACCACTAGCGTTTCCCACAGCTAGTCAGCCTCTTCCTATCTTTTTGTGCCTCTTCTTTTATCAGGGGGAAAAAAAAAATAAAAAAAAAAATTAAAAAAAATGAATTGCTCATGCAGTATTGCATCTTCACTGCTACTTTTGCTTCCAAGTTCCCCAGCATCTGAGCACAGGGTGAAACAGATAGGGGGGACATTCTGCTGAGATGATTTAACCAATCTCATGCAAATGTACTCGGCAGTCTTGGTACCCATTGTGCTTTCACCCACATAATGGCCAAGCCAGCTGAATATTGCCTTTTCCAAAGATAATAGCATTTTTATGCATTATTCCTTAAAGCTTTTTGTGCTCACATGCTGAAAAACAGCTCCAGCTGAGGAGTAACTGAAGTCAATATACTTAGTCTCTGTCCAGGTAATTATGCATACTCCTCCCATGTTAGCTGAAAAGAATATGATGAAGATGATAGGACATCATTAACATGTCTATTTTTTTTCTCCCCTTTTCTTACTTTCAGCATATGGCATGTAAAACTGTAGTTAAACATTTATCATTACATCTTTTCTGGCTTATATTACCACCTTAAATACTGCCTGCCTGCATTATCTTGCATTTGAGAAGCAGGAAGGATTTTGCAGGCAAGACAAAACAGAAGAACTGGTTTAAAACAGAAAACAATAAACTTGCCTCTCCTGATATGAATTGATGTGATTTACTGATTTCTGAAATATCTGAGTGCAGAGAAAGAGAACAAACAGACAAACAAAAACCTGAAGAGTTTCCTTTAGTAACAGAAGCAAAGCCAAAGCATTCAATAATGGTAATGGAAGAGTTGTGAGCTCCTCTTCCACATCTCACCCACTCTCAAGTTAATTTGCTGGTGATAAAATCCACCCAGTGTACCTTCTCCCCAAGGAATCAGGATTGATTATGAAAATGAACGCTAGCGGTTTTTCCCTCTTCACAGTCATTCAGGTGTTGCTCCTGCCCACGCTCATATGAGTCAACCAATATACAAAGAGTTTTGAGTGAAGGTTGGGACTTCAAATCTGAGACCAAGGGAGCTGGAGGATTTGGCTGGAGGGCATGGGGCGGGTTGCCTATGAGAAGACAGGCAGCTTCTCACCTCAACCAGAACCATTACTTGGAAAAGCTGCAGCAACGTGGCACCTGTAGCAGCACACCAGAAAGTCACGACTTGCATGTAGGTCCAGTACATCAAACCTGGCTTTCAAAAAGAAATGTTAATAGGCTTACCAAAGATGTGAGCCCTTGAATTTTGTAACAACCACTTACACTCTTGAGAGAGCGTTTTGACTGTTGATCTACAATTGACCTTTCGATCCAATTGGCTTCCACGGGCTTTGGGAAACTCCTGTTGATTTGGGCGGTTGTTGGCTTATATCCAAAGTCCATGCATTACAGAAGCATAAAATCTATTTTGATCCTTTAAACAGATACGGAGAAAGCTCTAGGCCCCCCTCCCGTCTGACTGCAAAAATATGGCTACTTTCACAGTAGTTAAATGTCACGCTGTTTGATCATTGTTCAGTACCTTTCAAGTTACTTCCATTAGGAGGAGAAATTGCTGAGGGACTCAGTTATTTTTATGCAATCCTGTTGATTGTGCAAAAAAAGAAAAAAGAAATACAAAAGCCGTGAAGATAGTCTGAATCAAATCAGAGATAATTTCTTTATCATTTTCTAGTCTGCGCTCAAACCTATAAAGAGATTTTACAGCTATTCTCTCCAGATCATATTTCTAACTTTCTTCTGTCTCCAGGACTTTCTAGCTCCTTTTTTTTCTGCCTGTTTCCTGGCTACTCTGGAAAATGCACACCCCAGTAACAGTACCTTATTGCTTAGATCTGAATTTGGGCCCTAGAAAAATATTTTCCCCATCCTTTTCTGTTTCTTGTTAATTATCCAGAGCCTATCTTTTGGGCACTGAATCAATTCATTTTTATTCCAAAAAAGGAGATTATCATCTTCCTGCATGTCTCCTGAATGAAAGACACCATTACACAGATATGCTTTAATTAAGCTTCATCCAACCACCATGAACTTCAGACATATTTTAAGAGAGAAGATATCAGCAGAGGTAAAATAAAGAAAAAAAAATTATGGAGTCAAAAAGCTTCCCAAAAAGCAAAGAACATGCAACAGTCATGCGTACTGCTCTGTGGTGACGCAAAAGCCCACAGGGATCATTGTGAAGATCGCACGCTTGAGTGAATGCCTGATGAACGTAGAGTAGCCATTGCTTGCAGGTATCTGCTAGAGGTGGAACTGGTAACCCAAGGAGCATATGTTTCTGACAGTGATAGAAGCCCAAATATTCTCCTTTAGAAGGGTTCAAGGAGAAAGCGGTGGGCTTCACTTGAAGTTCTAGTTCGCTAAATTTCACTCAGGCATATGAAAACATTCCCGCAGCATTTGAAGAAAGTTTGTTACATGGAGTCCAAAACCAACTTCATCAGAATGAGCCTGATTTGGACCTTCAGCTTTTGCTTGTGGTTCAGAGCAGCTTTTTCCACCTCCAAGTTCAGGAACTTCCAAATATGCTGCAAGAAAGTGGCCTGTGATGAAGCGAAGTTACTAACAGGATTTCTGGTGGGTAGCATGAGGCCAGTGCAGGATCAATGCTGGAGGGGAGTTTCGACTTATTGGAAAAAGAAAACAGCGTTTGTTGGGAGCTTGGGGATGTTGACTTTTTTTGGCCTAATTCCATTTCCAATTAAGCCATTTAGTGAAAGCAATATTTGGCCAAAGCAGAATGAGAATTTCACAGAACAACAATAAAATATTTAATCAGTTTGTGTTCCCAAAAATTAAAGCCACGACAAAACAGAACAAAACGCACAGAACAAAACATTGTTTTGAAATGGGCAGACTGGATTAGTCTTTTGCCAGAAAACCTCTGGTTTTGCCCTAAGTGAGAAATCCTAGGCAACTGACAACTCCCACTTCATCAATAGGAGCTGGGGACGCTCCATCCGTGACGAGCTCTGATCTGTTTGCAGTCCTACTTACCGCTGCCATCCTGATTTACATGTTACACGAGAAAGTTTTTCCCTTTTGTAAGCTTTCTTAGCCAGACTCTCGTCCTCCAGGTCACTTAAGCACACGTTTAATTGAAGCGCAGGAGCAGTTTCTTGAACTTGAGAGGACCTGACTCTGCCCCACCACAGTCTGCAGAGCCAGGTTGTTTGAAGTTAAGCGCATGCTTAAGTGCTCTGCTGGATTTTTGCCCAAATTGTCAATCTTTTATAGTTAATCATTTATCACCCTGCTTATGTGCTGGTAGTTATGCTTCAGTGTGCAAATATGTAAATTGCTTTCATCAAGCTCCACGCACCAAGCACAAATAATGCTTTCTCAGCCCTTTACAGGAGTTCTCCAGGCCTGTGACATCGCAGATAGATCAAACGGCACTTAGAACCGGCAAGAAAGTTACTTCTCCGTTAATTAAATGGAATCATTACTGTGTTCCTCTTCTTAATAGCGAGGCGCATTTGCAGACTCACAAAATAAACAAATAAATAACACCATTTAGCTCTAACCTGACAAGTATCACGCATTTTGCCTTTAGGAGCATGCACATCGATCCATCTTACACACACCGCCACTCCTACAGCGAGAAAGGGAGCAAGCTGTCAAATGCACGATAAGCATATTTGCATAACTGCGGCGCAGATTAAGTTAAATAACTGCCTACGGTGAGGGTATTTCAATGAATCACAAGGTAATTCTCCCAAACGCGAGTGACCATTTTAATTTTTCTTTCCCTCGCTGAGGTTAATCGCTGTGAACTACGGGGGAATGTCACCTCCGCTTACCTGAGCCCCGTTGCTTCGTATTCAGAAAGCTCACAGCTCCCGGGATTTTTCACAAAGAATTAAAATTGCCACGGAGGAGAGAAAATATAGTCGCTGCCATTCGGTTCCAATATATTGTATTGGAATGATAGGCGGCAATGGTGCCTTGCTGAAATAGAGCCTTAAAATACAATTAGTTGCAGTTCCGCAGATTGCAGAGCCAGTTACTCTGCGCTCCTGCCCGTGAGGCCTTCCATGCATCCGCTAATGAAAAGGCTGCTTTTCCCCAAATGTCAGGTACTTTTGCAAGAAATGAGTACCGGGGAGGGAAAATGACAGACTCTGTTCCCTTGCTCTGTAGAGCAATTTTTGTAAAAATTTATTCTCTGTCAAGCAAACTGCCTGAAAAAAAAAAAAAATGCAGTCAGCCGCTTTTTCTATGAGGAAGCTTGAACACTGCTCAGATTGAGTCATATTAAAACGAATTAGTGCTGCCAGCTGGTCTCCCAATCATTAATTGAAAAAAACCCAAACCCCAAGCTTTAAGTATCATTAAAAAAAATAAAAATCCTAACCAAACAAAAGCAACAAACCAAGCAAACAGGCTGCCCCGTGATAGACCAGTTGCCATCATGACCTACTGAACGGGACAAAACTCATCCCCTGAACCATTCTGGGCTCCGGCGCTGGCTCTGCAAACGCTTCTGCTGCAGAGCCAGCCCGGCAGGTTGGGTCCTGGGCCACCCAGGACACAGGTGGAGGAGCAAGGGTAGGACGGACCCTCAAGGGGAACTGCCAAAAGCCACATTCAGGGGGGGAAAAAAAAAATTGCAGGCAGGGTTCACTGCATGACTGGTTTGGGATTGGCGGGACATAAACCCCCAGGAAATAGATGAGCTTGGGACAAAGTTTCGGAAGACTTGTGTTCAATTCAGGTCCTGGATGAAGATTTGGCCATTATCCCAAATACTAGGAGGTTTTCCTTCACTATGTAATTCTTTAAAAGTGACGTGCATGTTTCATTTCTACTTTTGGCCGTAAATACTAGTCAATTGCCAAGTTACATTAAAGCAAATAAGTTTGTAGCATTTTAAAGGAAATATAACATGTTAATGTAGTTTAGAAGAGACACAGAAAGATATGGCTTGTATGAAAAAATGCACGGCAGTGAAACAGATATTTTCCTTTCAGAGTAGGTCAGAGATAACAAGCTTCCTACCTCAAAGCCCATAATGGAAAATATCCACTCGTTTCTGGAGATCTGGTGAGATGGAGTCACAAACATCTGAGCAGCTAAATATAGCTCTGGAGAGCAGTGCTTTGTACAGTAAGTTCTAGTGTCTCTTAATATGGAAATTGATACAAAAATAAAATAACAGTATTTTCAGAGCCCATCTCTGCTTGTGTGCTCACCGGGACTCACACCACCAAATTTCAGCTCCTGCTGAAATTACTCTGCAGTTTTTGTCTTGCACTGTCTCATATGCCAAGACGACAGAATAATGATGTCCAGCACAAAAGGCCACAGCTATTGAGATATATAAAGGTTACTCCACAAGAAAGTCAATATGAGAACTGCACTCAGAATGCCTTGTCCTTTAGCATTCCTACAAGAGCGATAAGCTAAGTTTAATTAGAGGAGTTTCGGTCTTGGTCAGAGATTTCCCTAACCCTAAATGCCAGTGGTTCAATTTTGCAACGCTTGTTACTGGACACGTGCCCTTTGGATCAGCTTGCGGTTGGCGAAGCCTGGGGTCGGGCTTTGGCAGGTACTGCTGGAGCAACGCTGCAAACCCCCCCGAGGAGGAAGAGGAGGTGGCAAGAACAGCGGAGAGCCGTGCTGGTGACACGTGGCTTTGTCATGCTTCTCCTCCCATCTTGCTGCGAGGCAAAAACGTGGGACCCAGGTGTGATTGCACTTGCAGTGACTGACTCCGCACTACCCTGCCCCTTGCTCAGCCACCGGCCCAGGCACGGGGCGTGCGGGGCTCGGCAGCTGTACGTTGGATCACAGGACAATTCAGGTCAGGAAGGACCTCCTTGCAGCAGAGGTGACACCCTGAGAAGCAGGGCTGCAGATGGCAAGAAATTCAGAGTAGAAGTGAGCTCCACCACTTGCGGTTTCCCATTGCAAGCACATTCGGCTGGGGATCTGGGCGCGGTGCTTTCTCTCTCCCCCTCGGAGAATGCACTGGGTGATATCCAGCCATTAACGGGTTTGTCAGCGGCACTGACCCGAGTGAAAGGTAAACCTGTATGGCAGCTTCACCTTATGTAACATTAAAGGAAATGAAAAAAAAAGGCATTTGCTCTTACAACTGACATGGAAAATAAAATACGAACAAAATAAAGTGTGTTTTCCTATATTTCCACTTGGTATTTTCCACCTTCAAAGTTAGAAAGTTACAAAGCTTGCTGCCAAGTGTATGTCAATAAATAAACAAATAAAGAAAATATCTGCCAGCTTGATTTCAAAGGTCACCGGAAGGGGAGAGTGACACGCTTTCAGCCTTCTCCTTCCCCTTTTCCATCCTCCTCAAATGCTAAAATGCTGTGCCCTGCCCCGGGGCGAGGAGGGAGCCCTTGCAGGAAGCAGCTGAACTCCCGGCCTCTTTAAGCTGATGAACTGGATTCAACCCTGCACATCCTTATTAACGTAACCTGTCCAGGACAGACCACTTGAGAGAGTTGTAAATAATTTGGTGACCACCACCCACTGTAACGGTCAGTTCCAGCTCACCACGAGCCCCTTCTCCCAAACGACACAACCAGGGCTGATCTGGGGCCGTCCCACACGTGCAGCAGCAGTGCAAGGCAGGCTCCCAAACCTGCCGCGGCAGCTCACAAAGCAGCTGCCCAGAGACAACGCACAGGAGAAGAAAGTCAAAGTCTCTTGCCTTCAGGCTGGATGAAGCCATGTGATGGTGAAGAAGGGGCCACCCGGAGCTGCCCCACCACTGACACAGAGCAGACCCCAGCGCAGGTGCCAGACACACGTTCTCCCTTCCCTGCCACAACTGTAGCTCCCCAAAATATTCTCTCTAGCTGGTTCCTGCTCACAGCACCCCACATCTGTTGGGATGCAGCAGCAAGCTGGGCACCCTCCATGCTCTCCTCCTCTTTGGCAAAGGCATCTGAGGGAAGTACCCTCACCACCCCTAAGACACAGGAAAAGGGACTGCAGGATTCACGCAGACAATTTTGAAAAGCAATGATGAGCATCGCACCCTGACAGGTTAGCTGGGCTGGTAGGAGCTGAAATGACATTTGTATCATGGCTTGGCCAAACCAGACAGCGCAGTTCAAGGGCGATGCTAGAGAGTGAGGTTTGGGTAAGACCATGAATGTTCATTCATCTCTTTGTTCTCATTCAAGAACATGAAGGCTGTAGCAGCCTTACAACTAACAGCCATGGCATGCATTTGAAATTGCCAAAGCTTGTAAAATCTGATTTAGTCTGTGAAGGGGAAGTCATTTAGTTTGAGTCATAAGAGGTCTTGATATAATCTAAGCTTCATCATCTCTGAAGAAACAGCTCACTCCCTGGACGGATATCAAAAGGCTGCTGTGTACAGCTTTGATAAGACAATAGCAGAGAACAATTCCTAGCACTGAAGATTACAAGATCTTTGTATCAGCTGCTCTTCAGTACAGCTTCTCTCACATTACACCACCTGATGGGCACTCCAGGTTTATGGTTAGCTCTTCAGGGGTCCGTGACTCTGAAAGCAAGAAGATATAAGCTTTGCAGAGGTTTTTACACTACAAGTATAGTTACAAAAAAATATTGTGCAGCCCCAGGCATAAATAACAATGTTGATCTACCTGCCTTTCCCCACCTGAAGTTTTTGTTGTCTGGAGCCTCACCTGCTGTAGGAGTCAGAGAGTCTGCAACTCTGCCGCAGGCAGGCAGGAGGGCTCCGGGTAATTCTGCCTTTGTGTCCTTAACAGAAAACACAGGGGCTGGGCAATACCTGCACTGGCCTGCAAGGCTCTGCTGGCTCAGAGCCCCCCTTTCTGTGTCCCAAGTCCTGTCTGGGCCCCACGAAGAGGGATGATGTTCAAAAGACCCACAAGTAGAGGAAAAGAAAGCTTAAACTCAGCCGAGTACAAAACTTTATTCCCTACCTTAGCTCCTAAGGCTGGGGAGGACTTTTTATTGCTGATGACATTTCTTTCTGGAAAGGAGAGGAACATGCATCGTATCCGTGGGAGGGAAGAGTCGACTTTGTCACACACCCCATGGGGCTGTGTAAAGTAGCTGAGTGGGAGAATTTTTGACACCTCCCTGTGCTGGAGTAAACCCAAAAGTGCGGGCCAAAAGTCTGGCAAGAGCCTCCCCTGGGGAGACACGGGAATAGCACAGCCAATCCTGCCTCTCCATGAGAGCTGCTCTCCAGCATTCCCGCAGCCCTGGCTAGAAACTGAGTTCACAAATGGCAGAGATGCAAGGGACCAGCGGGGGAAAGGGAAAGGTCAGCTAAGGATGCTACCACTACGGCCCTACCAGAGCAAATGGCAAACAGGAACAGATCCCTGCGGAGCAGCACTGGGGAAAAACCAATGTGCGCGTTGCAAACGTTCCCCCGTGCTCATCGTCCCCTTTCTGCTATTACAAGAAGATGTAAAAAACAAAACCCGCTTTGTGGAAAGAGACACTATGGAATCCCTTAAGCAGAAAAAGCAATTGAGGCAGGTTGTACTTTGGACAGCCATTTCCACTCACCTGCATACCAGAGTATATGGATTATTCCTACTACCACAGATAAGCAGCACCACATGCAGTGGGGTGAGACCCTGTTTTCTTACCAGCCCCCTGTGGTAAAAAAAGACATCAGGCCTGAGCTCCTGTGCGCTCTCCCAGGAAGCCTGCAGCACCTCACAGTACGTACCTCCAGCGTTTTCACTTGGTAGGCAGGACATCCACTTGGTCTTGCCATAGATAGCAAGCGGTTTTGACATGTTTGCAGAAGATGTGCCTTCAGGGCAGCAGCCCTGTGCGTCCCACATTCCTATTTTTTCAGTCAATTCCTTCACATCACACCAACACCAGCTGTTCAGCTGCTCCTGTTAGTGAATTTGCTCTACAAACAGTAGTTTTGCAAAGAAATCACTCCAGCAATGGAAGCTGGAATGCTCAATGGTACAGCTGCCGATAGCTGTGTGTACAGAAATGAGAGCACTGTAAACAGAGGTCACAAGGTATGAGGTCACACAAAGCTGGTGATACAGTACCGTGCAACGATACAGCGTACCTTGTACACTGGGGCTGAGGTGGGGATGACTCTCCCTTAGCAGAGACTCACTGGATCTAAGTAAAACAAGTGTGGCAGATTCTCGTACTTACACATAGTCTTTGCTGTGGCAGCAACCTCCCACCCGCTCATGGCTGCTCCTTGCCTTGGCTGCATGGTGCGACTACCAGCAGTGGTAACAAATGTGAAATATCTTCTGTGACTGACGCCAGCTGTGCTAGCAACGTGCCCAGTAGGACCACCGGACCACTACCTAGTGGAAAAATGACTCCCTCTCCAGCGCTCAGACGCTCTCAAGAGGCACTCTGAAGCTGCACGGATAACTGCAGGCCCATGAAATGATCTTTTTCTAGCACTCAACAAGCAGATGGAGGTTTGTGACTGGTTTCTCCCAGCCAAACTTCCTGGAGAGGGATGACTAGTTTCCAGAATGTTAAATGTACATGTGACCACGGCCAAATGCCAGATGGCTGGAAAGAGTATTGGAGCAGCCCTCACGACGAATGTCTAGCCTTGGCTGCCAGCATCATGTACCGTATGTAGCAGCTCCCAGATAGGAAGGCCTGGCTGCAAGTTGGGAGCGTGACACAAAGATATTACATAGCACAATTTCTAGTGATGCCATTGTACAATAGCACAGAAAGAAGAAAATTTTTTCTTTCACTCATTTCCTTCACTATGCAAAGGGGACTGCATCAAAAGCACTTTTATGGATAATGTGGATGGAAAAAGCTGTTTGAAAGGCAGGACACCTAGTTCTGTGCAGGAGATACAATTTTTGTTTAATTCTCGCAACAGATGACTTCAGGGAGTGACGAAGTATTGAGGTGTAGGTGGGTACTGTAATTTGTGCTACTTAATCAGTTCCGGGCTAGTGGTAGGGAAGCCAATGCTTGCTGTTGGAAGGGCTACGAAGTTACAAGTCTACCTGAAAGCCTCATGCAATGTATTTAGAGTTACTGGGTCCCCAGGAGCACCCACAACAGGAGAACCTCTAAGCACCCTGGCTCTTCACTCTCACTTGTAATCAGCGTACAACCAGGGGATTTGTGTCTGCATTTGATTGCTGGTGCAGCCATTACCCAGGCTGATGCTTGTAATCAGGAGCAGAACACAAGTGGAAAGTAAAACAAGGAAAGAAAGGAAAAAAAGTCTCTGTGTGGCATCACTCTGCAAACCACCAACTCCAGGTGCAGCTTCATGACCTCCTTATGCTGATCTAACTCTGGGCTGCCACTGAAACAATCAGCCCGAACCTTCCCGCCCACCCCATCATGAGCTGGACCAGAAAATCTGTCTGAACACTATTTTACAATTCTTTAATCAGGTTCCTTTTCATTTGGATAATTACCTGAGCTGGCATACTGCTCAGCTCACCCAAGCACAGGAGGCAGCAGTGGAGCACGGTCAGCAGCAGCAGTTCACACCGAGGTTAGCTAGAAGCTGTTGCCTTAAAAGCAACAGCCTCGCAGCGTACCGGTCTTAACCTGCCTCAACATATTCTCACATGCACATTGACACAGCTTGCAAAAAGCATAGCCAGTTTCAGAGAAATTCAAATGCGTATGCCACATTGGCAACATACAAATCAGTGATCTGCCCAGACTGATTTCATTTATGCTTTAGTCTGTGAGATGCTTATGTGAGACATGAAATGAAGCTAGGACTTTGCAGACTCATAATGAGAGTGAGCCTGTGTGAGACAAACAGCTGGCAAACAAGTTATCACAACGACAACAAAAAAAACCCCAAGAAATGGTTGCCTATTTCTTTTAAAAAGGACTTTGTTGTTGGGTTTATTTTCAAGCAATATGTACACTTGGAGAATAAAGCTGAGGCATTTTTAGTCCCATCGATGTCTAAATGGCAATCTCCAAATGCAAATTTCAGTCACGGGACAGCATTCAGCCTGTATCAGCAGCACGCTCTGATCCCTGGATGGGCTTTTGGCACTCTAGTCTGTTAACCTATATTTACATTCCAGAAGCGGAGGTTGGTTCAGAGGAAGCTTGAGGATGGGAACAAGGCAGGATGATTTATCACTTTATCACGTGGAATGGTGCTTAGTCCTTCTGGGAAATTCAAGTCTCTTTGTAGTTAGCAGCTGGGCCAGTCCATTCATCAACATCATAAATATGGTCAATGACATCACCAGCACATAGTGGCTAATGCTGCAAGGAGGAGACAGATAAAAGAAGTGTGAGAAAAATGCAAATTTGCAGAGTACAAAAAACCCCTGACATAAACCACCTCTGAATATTTTTTTTCTTTTTAAGCTTGGCCTAATTATTGGCCTAGTAAGTCATTTTATATATGCTGCTCCTGGAAGACAACTATTATAGCAGCACTAACATGTAAAAACCAAAGTCTGTGACAAAATAAAATGGTGGGGACAACAGAAAACACAATTGAGCGTATACCAAGTGAATAAGAGGGTACCGGGTGTATTTTTCATTCAAGTGGGTAATTCGACATATGTAACTGAAACCACTGCAAAACTTCCATTTGCTGTGAACTGGTAACGCAGAATCTAGGTAGACATTCCTCAGTAGTAAGACAACTCAAAGATTTATGTCAGTTGAAGTGCAATTTTCTAGAGAAAACACTATTCCAGTGATGAACAGGTTTAAGAAAAAAAACGACTACTTTTTCACTGAGCATTTCCAAAAATTGTGGAATTCTCTGCTATGGTAACACATGGTTGCAAAGAGATTAAAAAAATGAGTTCAAGAGTGGCTAATAAACACAATGTGAAGATGCAGCTTCTGGGTTAGGAAGTCCTTAAGTCACTAATAATTAAAAGGGTAACAAGCAGAGAGCTTGTTCTCCCCTTGCTCCAATTCTGGTACCTGATTTACACTAGTGCTACCGCTGGGCTATTTAGGGTCAGACTGAGATTTGACTGAGGATATTCAGCATCCTGTGTTCAACATCTGAATCAAGCTGCTATTATTGTGAACCACTAGCCATTAAGAAATTAGAATTTTTCCAAATCCAGTGACATTTCAGGCTAGAGTTGCAGACAAAACACTGCTACACCCGTGTCCATCACACATCCAATGCAGCTGTTTGGTTTTTTTCTGGGACTACTGAAGATACTGATGTTCTGACATGAGAGGTATCCATACCTCCTGATGCACCCATCTCCACTATTTCAAAGCAGATGGCTCTTTAGGACAAGTGGGGTAACTTCAGACTCAATGATGTCTGAGTTTAGCCACAAAAAAGGATTGCAAGGAGCACTTGCCAGTTTAATGGCCTGGAACTTCTGCCAGAGGACTCATTCAGTTTGAGAGTTTAGCCACAGATGAGCAGTAAAGCTCATAATGCCAACGCTATCAATCCTCACGACCCCAAGACCATGACAACCCTGGCGCCAGCCTAGCGCAATTTAGCTCTGTGGAGCGGAGAAGCACCAGCTCTTAACAAAGCTGGGCTGCTAACCAGTGTGAGAGAATAAAAGTAATCCAAAAAGTTCACTAACGAGCAGGAGCTCTTCCACAGCCAGGATACCAGCACCCAAAGGACCCAGTCTGACCAAAGTGGATGGAGAATACCGAAAGGGACTTGACTCATGCTACAAGATTTTTCTGTTTCAATTTAGTTTGACTAAACCTTCTCACAAACACCTTGGTCAAAATACACAGTTTTAAGAAATCAATTACAAAAATCCATCGGCACAAATGGACTCAGACCTCAACAAGCATAATACACCCCAACAGCCTGTAGCTTGCACCTCTGTAAACTCCCACCTGTATGCAGCATAACTGAAAATATTCAGTAATGTGAACAACTCAAGGTTTAAAATATCAGACAGCAACCATCTTTCCCATGTGCCTCTCCTATAAGCATCTCCCCCGCCCAGCTTTATCGAAGCAGGGCAGCATGCCTGCGAGAACCGTACCCCTGCCCTATTTCTGTGGGGAACATGGAAGATGACACAGCGAGAGCATGAAGTCAGGCACAGAGCATACTTTCACCTGATCAGTGCACTTTGGACTTCGTAGTTCACAGCACATTTACGATAACAAAGATAACACAAACACCTCAAGAGCTGCCCTTGGAAGTCCACCTGGGTGCATTACAGGTTTGGTGCATAGGAAAGGACATGTTGCCAACTGAAAGTCAAACCCTCCTTGCAGTTATCTTCATGGCGCAATGTGCCCTTGGGGACTTTACAAGCACCACAGGTACAGACGTCGGCGTGGCTCTTAAGGGAACAGCCACTGAGATAGACAGCTGGATGGCTTAACGTCTTATGTATTACTAGTAACACCTCAGCTTTCCTTCTCACCTGGCACCAGAATTGTAGTGTTTCACGTAAGCAGCAACACCACTTTCCTTCTAGCTTTCAAAGAAAGCTTGAATGAGAAAACCAAAAAGCAGAAGCCAAATGAAGACCCTGCCTTTATTCCTACCAACACCCTGAGACAGTCACTGAAGGATCGGCAACTTGCTACCATCAACATGGTCCTTACACAGGCATCTGAGTTCCTGTCTGCCCCAAAAGAAGCTTTTCCAGATGTGGGTGCTAATCAATGATTTTGGGGGGCATAGATGGGCATTCTCAAAGGAAAAAAGTCTCCACAAACTCTGCTTAGCTACCTGTCAGTCAAGGGACTGGTTCCTCTGTACTTTTGTGAAGAAGAGTGCTGCACACATTTCTCCTTTGCTATACTGCAAAAGGCTGAATAGTTATGCTCCTTCATTAAAATATCAGATATTCAGAGTAAAGAAATATATATATATTATGCCATAGAGCACAATTAAAAACAATTTCAGTCTACCTGTCACATAATTACAAACAGTCAGCATCTCTGGGGCTATCAGCAACTGATACTGCAGTGCCTGCAGGCAGCTCTGCTTGGTAAATTAGTTCTCAGTCTGGGGTAATGCTGTAATTAAACAAACAAAGCAAGACTCTTACAGGTATATGCCACAACAGCAGTGGCAAAATCTTGATCCCTACACAACCCAGAACGGCACTCTTGGCTGCATCTGTAGTTACAGTGAAGCAGGTAATTCTCAAAACAAGCTTCCTCCATCAGAAGTCAACCTGAGCTAATAAGAAAAAGGAGCAAGACTCTAGGCTCCAGGCAAGTTATGCCTTCCTCCAGGCATGTGGAGGAAGAAGAGACATTAAACAGGTACAAGAAAATAGCATAGTGGGGCACAGCGGGGCAATGCCTATAAAGGATGAGTTGGACAAGGACAGATAACAGTAGAGAGAAGAGGTAGCTGGTGTAGGGGATCATGGATGAAAGGTGAGTGCCCTGTGTATGGTCAAGGTCAACAGGCAAAGCTGGTGCTAGGAAAACTTTGTATCAGAGAGGAAGACGCCTGTTTTGGTGGCAAGGAACCAAAAGGAGGACATATAAGGTACTACCAACTCCTGGCTTTGTTTATGACAGTGTACATTGGTGAGAAGTATTAATCAAAGACAAGAAGAATCAAAGATAAGTAAAAAATGAGAGCAGGGGGAAATCAATCTTGCTCCAAAACGTGGCTTTCTCCCAACACAGGCTAATTTCTAAGATGGCAGACCTTATAAGAAGCTGGGAAGACAGGAAGATGGCGTAAGTTATCATAGCAATTAAAAAAATAGAAATAAAGCAAGTTAACCAAAAGCAACTCGTGCAAGGACTTGTAAAAGCACCCTCCAGAAAAGTCCAAGGACCTTATTTCTACATGACTTTGAAGTGTGGAATTGTTCCCAAGCACACACTGAGACCTCAGATTTAGATTCTGAATTTTAAGTCTCCTGCAATTCCATCCAAGATCCCACACCCTCTCTCCTCTGTTTCACATGAAACAAAATCACAAAGCACATCACTCCTAGCTCCTATTTTAGAAATTGTTGGTAAACGTTGTTTTCCTCCTGGTTACAAGACCTTTGTTTCAATAGTCAGAGCTAGAAGCCTCAGCATCCCAAACGTGAAATCAATTCTGTTATCCCAAAACCTAAAAAACAGTCTCCTGTGCTTTACCATGTCCCCTGAACTTTGAAACTGCAGAACAGTTAAGACTGTATCTTTCTCTTTATCTTCCGGCAACTGTTATAAAAAGAGGGAGGAAGTAGTAGAGTATGTGTCTGTATAAAACTATATAATACTGTCATATAAAGAAGCTTTAGAGTTTATCTTGACTATCTGAATATACAGCTAGTTACAAATTGTATACACTGTATAGATATAATAGGCTTTAAAGCCTGTATCTCCCTATCTATAGAGATCTATAGATAGAGATAGATAAACATACCTTTTAAGCCACAGAGAAATTATTTTAGTGACAAAGAAGCTGAAAAGCTAGCTATTCCATTTGTCTGCTTTTCAAAAAATGAAAGAATCTGTCAGAACAAACTTCTCATGATCACCTACTGCATACTGATACATCAAAAATACTAGGAAAACTGCATTATTATTTTTAATGAAATGTCATGGTGTGGGTTTCTAGGGCATATGATGCAATTTAGGGTGACCTCAAGATATATAGGTAGAGGGTAAGGTTAGCAGATCTCAGAAGCTTGCGTAAACCACTGCTATGAGTCCTGTATTCACTGCAAGATTATTATCCCGTTATTATATCAAAACGATGAAAAGCACACTCTGAAAAACAAGTTCACATTGACTTTGGCACGACCATTAAGCAAAATGGCTTGAAAACTTTCTAAGAAGTCATAAATATTTATGATAATTGATAATTTACTGAGAGGAAGGAATCAATGGTGCGTTGCTAATTTGCTGAATGTGGTAATACAGGACTGTATGTTGGATCTGTTGTTGCCCCGCATTTCATTATGACCTGGAAAAGTGGGAAAAGTACATATCTCTTTACTTTAAGGGCAATACTTAAGTGGCATGGTAAATTCAACCAGGAGAATAAAGACATAACATTGTCAAAGCAGATATGAGGCACAGTAAAATGACATAGAATGTGGTTAAGGCATAGTAGAATGAGATGTAAAAGCCAGGAGTTGGGGGTGAAATAAAAAAAAAAAAAAAAAAGGAAATATGTCAGTTCAGTAAACAAACCCTACTTCCAAACAATGAGAGAGATCTATTAGGAAACAAAACATCACCACAAAAAAGCAGAGAAGGTGGTATTTTTATCCCAAGGAGTTTAAAACCAGCTTTTACACATGAAACTTCTGAGCACTGGTATTGAAAAACCCAAGCACTGCCTAATGAGGGTTTCCTACTGAACTTGCACATTCTTATAGTAAGACAGAGGACATACAAAAGTTTTGAAGCATGGTGATTAGAAAATCCATAGAAAGCCATCATCACAAAAAAGAATGAGTATGGAAATATATATCAGAATCTTTGCAAATGCAGCACATCGTACCACTGGACTCTGACACACTTTAGAGGAATGAATCTTCACTGAGCAATTAAATTGCTGGTTTTCCACTTGTGATTTCAATGATGTGGTAACTAGTAATATAAAACGAACCCTGATAATTGTGTGTGCGGACACACACACACTTTCTATCAGTGCCACGAAAAAAAAAAAAAAAAAAAAGATGAGAGCAGCTGTCCCTAAGGGTGTTCCTATTCTTTGTTCCATGAAATCCTACACAGGTTTTGTTGAGATATAAACAGTTGGGGAAAAAAAAAAAGAACTGTCATTTCCTTAACTGACTCAGCCTTCTCAGGAAAATTTTGGCAACACCTAAAATGTCAACTGAGATGGGATATTTTCAGACCTTGCTGTCAAAGCAACAACAGACAATACCACAATGGGAACGCTACAGAGCTGTCACTGCAGTTGCAACAGGGGGACAGGAAAGAGCCACATTAGTATCTCTCTCCCACTGGTTTTGGGAATTGCCCAAAACCCCATGAAGCCCATCTTCACTTTCAGGAATAAAGAAAAAAAATCTTCTGCTGTTGCCTGCTAATTTTGCCAAGCTTGAGGATCACACATTAGAAATCTGCTCAGAGGAGAAGGTTCAGGTGCCAAAATACTGCTTATATTAGGTAAAAGAAGGACCGCTTCAGTTTTGCGCCTATGGCTTCACCTCTCTTCTTATGCAACCTAGTCATTTTTATCTTATGTGCAGACACACACACATATAAAACATATATAAAGACACTACAATAATATAACGTAGGTGGCAAAGTCAAGCACTCAAAAGCGAAGTAATGACAAATTTAAGGCTGCCTGAACATTATGCATTACCACATTAAGAATTAATCACAATTTACTCTTTTGAAAAGACTTTTTCAGTGCTTCAGTGCTCAAAACACACACACACACAGAGGCAGGATTACGGTTCTGCGTAATGAGCTCCCCTACAATCTCCAGGATAAGGCAATCTTCCAGATGAAATGGATCCAACAATCTATCACCATTGTAAATCTCTACGCTATGAAGACTGCATATCAGAGAGGAAGTTTTTGGGTACTTTTAGCAATTTACATTTTTGCTTGCTGACTTCCAATTAGAAAGCTTCCTGCCCAGCAGAACAGAGCTTTTCTGAGGGCTTTAACATCCTTAGTAATCTGCACAGGAATACGCACCAAAGGATGAGGCCATCTGATTGACCATAAACTGACCATAGCAAGGAAGCGTGACGTTAAAGCATCGTTCTCACTATTTGATCTACCTGTATCTCTTCCCATTAGGAACTTCCAAACGGTTGCTACAAGCAGGGATTTGAACCTCCAAAGAAAACAGGCAGAATACACAGAATACGTGTGCATGCGTGCACGCATGCATGTGCTCGGGGGAACGTTGGGGCTCAGCAAAGTACAGAGTAAGTGTAGACTAAACAGAATATTAACAATGGGTCACTATTCAACTTCTGTTTAAATAACTGTGTCAAGTGACCAGATTGGCTGGATTATTAACAACACATTCCCTACTAAGCTTATTATAGCATTTTATCTATTTCCACAACTCAGGGAAGGTAAATCTGAAATGCCTATTCCTTGTATTTGTTATTTCTGGACTATTCACAAGTCAGACTGCACAGCTGAAAACCTACTCTACGATGTATGCTGTGGGGGCTAGTACAACTCATAATGGAAAACAAAATCTTTCACTTTAGCTGTGATTTCTATGTTTAAATGCTACAGATTTACTCTTCCCCAAGAAGGCTAGGATAAATGCATGGGTCTTGGTAACCACCAATATGTTTGCACAAGATTCATTCACAGGGGATTGTATATGGAGGCTTAACTGGATTCAAGACAACTAACAATTTTGTTAAATTGTTACTTTAACAGTGATTACAACTAATTAAAATGCAAAACAGTAATTAAAATATTTTGTGTGTAATTACTGTTCTTTAGAAATCAAACAAATCCTACTAACTGTATTTCTTACCATGCTAGATTCATTACTTACTCCACATTGCTCTGGCACACATTAAGACACATGTTTTAGCTTGGGATATACGTACATGTACATATACGTGCACACACGTTTTAAGTATGGGGAACATCACTGAAGCATTTGATTAAGGAGACTAATTGGAAAAAATTACAAGAGTTCTGAGTAGATAAACAGCAATATTAACCTATGAGTCTTTTAAAAATGCAGTGGAGGCAAAAAAATACTGTACCTTGTTCCAATATCCAGCCAGCTTCCATAATCTTTAACCAAAAAGAAAAAATGCTAGGAAATAAACCAACTTTGATTAGTACATCAGCATTGCACAATTTGAAACACAAAATTAAACCCCATGTTTTCAGGCTGTTTACTCCAAGTTTCTAATTCTTCAAGTAGAACAAGGGCAAGACCTCTCCAGGAATGCTCATTTGGACTGAAGTAAAGAAAAGAATAGGCTAAGGAACCAAGAATAGATTTAACATGGAATCAAACACAAACAGCTAAAGATGGACTAAGTTCTGTCAAGCTGGGCTTGCAAGAAACAGAAGATTACCAGCAGAGAACTTTTCCAATATGAAAAAGCCACCTTATTGTCTGAAATATCGGGATCCCAAACAATGCCTAGTGCCAAAGAAAAGGCTGCATATTGTTTTCATGGAATTTCACCACAAATTTCTTTGGGCGATTTTGGCAGTTCCCCACCTGTACAATGGGAATAATGTTGGGAGAAGATAGCACTTGTTTATTATTGAATATCTCAAATTCTAGCTGGTGGCCACATTGATTCAGGACCACAAACCAGTTCTCTTTTTTTCCTGCCAACTTTCTCATTTCTTGATTTACACACATTTCCTGCATATCAAACCTCTTTGGTAATATTTTGTTTGTACACCAAGTACATATTTGCTAATTGTTTTAAAATAGTTAAACCAAAATAGGAGATATATGACATATAAGACCTGGACATAGAGGGGCTTGCTACACACCAGTACATGCCTGCACTCTTCTTTTGGTTTAGGTAGACTGATTTTATTAATGAAATGCTATGAGTGTGGTTTACTGGTATTTTAATATTTTTCCTGTGAAGTTAATAAAAAATCAGATTAGTTACACAGATTTATTTGAAACTACATAAAACTTTATCATCTTCATTTCTCACTCTACAGACAAATTAGTCATTATTTGGTTTTACTTTTTTTTTTCCCTATCAGGTGAGATCCACAGATCACGCCATACAAGGAAATTATATCAGGAATGCTTACTCCAGAACACGAGCTCTACCTGCTGTTTTGAAAAGGTTTCTCTTTACCTTATGATACCCAGGGGCACTGCTTGCTGGGTTGAAGACAGTTTGAGGGGGCAACAAAAACATACTTTTAATCTGTAAAAATTACGCTGGGGCATTGTTGCGCCTTGGGTTGTTTCAGCTAGCTTGGTTTGTGGATGCAAGCTTTCTGAAGACAGCATTTCCTAACAGCTTGTTACGAAGGGCACAAAGTGTCTTTCTGAGTGTTGCTATCTCCTGGATTCTGACAACTTTAACAGAGCTAGTGGGTAATGCATGTCTCCTTTTCCTCTTTTTTTCAAGGGAAGGTGGGGTGAGTAAAAGGTTCAAAAAGTAACTAAACACAGCTAAACCCAACAGTCTTATTTAAATTCTTCCTAAGAATTTGATTGGAAAGCACATGAAAAACTCAGAATGATAACTTATTACTTCATTTTTGTCTCTTATTAGTTTGAGAATATTGCTTCTTCAGAAGCATTAATTACATGAAATTCAAAGAGCGGTGATTGGAGGAGTTTTATCTCTAAATTATGCTAGGATTTCAATCCAATTCACTGCCCTAGTTACAAAAACTTTGAAGTCTGAAACAAATTCAGATCTCTTTAGATGGAGTTAGGAGAGCTCTCTGCTTCTTGATCTTATTTGAAGAGAATGTGCAACAACTTACCAAAGCCATAATGTCTGAAATCACAAGAACAATGAGGAAAAGGCTGCAAAAGGAAAAAAAAAAACAAAACAAAAAACCCAGACCATCAACCTTTATTCATGGCCACAGATGTTACAAAGCTTATTAAAACCCCCATAAAGAAATTGAAATCAGATATGACTTCTTGTAGTTGCCTTTCAATCACTCAGATTCATTTCAGTCTATTAGAGAACAGTTAAAATATATGGCTAGAACATCTGGCATTTGTAATCCCACCCTGCTTGAAAAAGACATTTCACATTAACAGACTTCCAATTTTACAACAGAGAAACCTAACGAGTCATTTATTGGAGAACAAGAGCATCTTACAAACAGCACCTGCCCATTCCTGACACAGGGAGCTCATGTGCTGGTTAGGCCAAATAAAGCTGATTTAGACATTTCAAGATGGACTCAAGAGCAAGCAAATCTGTTTGGCACAGGCAGGCAGATACCGGAGCCGATCGGTCCTACCCTGACAACCACCCTGCTGGGTAGGAGACTGCGGAGGTGCTCGCCCCCCCTCCAGATCTCTGGGTGCCCGTAAGCTGCTCTGGGAACGCCCAGCATTTTGGCAGCATGCTCCTAAACCCTCTCCGTCAGGTGGCAGGTAACTTCTAGAAAGCAGGCTGCAGCCAGTAAAAGGAACGAGAAAGGAGTGCACAGAGCTATTTTTTCCCCCATTAACCTAATTTTCTTTTCATTAAACTATGTAAATCCTAAATTACATGAAAGCAATTGCTATAACTGGTTAAAACTAGTTTCTAAGTTAATGACACTGAAGCACTGTTGCAAACAGCTGACCCATCAACAGAAAAAGCCTTTAACTAGAACACAGTTAATTCATCAGTACTACCATCATCAATCCACGAAGCTTTTTTTGGGAAAATGTCCTGTGTTGCACAAGCATGTACTGGGGAGGGACACTCATACCAATGCCTCCTGATGAGGAAGTTCCTGATACTGCCTATGTCAGCTATGCTTCATTAGCAAATAAGGATGCAACAAACTGACTGTATCTCAGGCGCACTGAAAGGCTTCTCTCCACTCACCTATGGCTCAGATAGGATGTTGCAACCTTGTAGTGCCTAGGAGGCACTCAGCTAGAGGGCTGTTTCCACAGGCAAGCTCCAAGAACATATTCTGACAGAACATTCCCCATGATCAGCCAAAAAACCAAACAAAAAACCAAACAAAATCACTCTAATCTGTAAACAGGGAGTTTAGGAGGAATTTGTCCAAATCATAAAAATCTACTTTTTGCCCTTCTGAACTGCAGGAAGCCTTTCACAACAGAAGGACAACACTAATTTCAGGGCATGTTTATACACTGCAAAGACCGGATTGTCCCCTGTGACGGCTTAGTTTATCTAGCAGGAGCAGCAAGAGCAATAAAGAGTGCAGCACAGACTTCAGGACATGCTGACAATGAGCGCACAACCTCTCCAGGGATCCTGGGTGCATCTTGTGGTTTCTGCCTTGTTCCCAGGCTGATGCTGTGGCAGCATCACTGCTATTGTTACCTAAGCACAGCTAAACAAAGTCGGCACAAAAATATCAGCCAGAGTTACAAACCACGGCTTCATAAAGCAGCACAGACGTACTCATGTCCCCTGGTTTAAGAAGCTGGTATCGTTTCCCCTCTCACACACTCAGATGCGCATTCCATAAAAGCTTGCGATATCACCAGCGCTGCTGAGGCGACCATTCACAAGCTAGGAAATGCTGACCTTTATGATGCCTGAGCCCTAGAAATGGAAATAGGACAGTTTTCTGTGCAACCCCAATTCCTCAACGCAGCCCTGCTCTTGTATAAGCCTTAGTGAGGAGGACGAATACCCTTCTCCTTTGGGGGTCCCGGGACAGCCCAAGTATGCTGCGCACACAGCTAAGGCAGAGAAGGTAAAAGGGATGGTGAGCCTAGTGCTGCCTCTCCAGCAAGAAGTCAGATTTCAGGCTGCCCTGTCCCTCCTTAGTACCAGGTGGTGTTGTATAAAGAGACAATAGGCAGGGCACAGGCAGGATGAAAACAAACAGAAAGGCAGAGGGCATCACACTGAGCAAGGGCGGCTGCCTCCTGCTCAGCTGAGCAATATGCAGGGGACAGTCTCTGCGGTCCCCCTGCCACAGACAGTAAGGCTTTTGGTCCTCACACAACATCCCATGGTGACAAATTCAAAACCACGTGGCTGACAGGGACCTCCTCCATCTCAGCACCATCCATAATCTCACATGATGAACAAAGGATTCAGTCATGTGCACTGCATCCACTGAAAGAGGTAGAGAGGGCTAACAGTTAAAAAAAAAAATCTTGAGAGTGAAAAGCGCGAGGGTATTTCAAATCTGGATACAGCACTCTGCGAGGCTGGACACCCGTCTCATATTCTCTTTGAAAAGTCTTTAGAGATGGGGAAAGGACTGGCAGCCATCTAGTCCTACTGCAAAAAATAAGAAATACTGAACACACCTGGGAAGCCTTGAACTGCAATGGAAGAGCATCCAGCCCTTTTTTTTTTTTAAATGCTATTTGTAGTGAGGTCAGTGCTACAAAGCTGTAAACTGGTTACATTATAAATGGGTTATTTTAAAAATATTGTGCTATAGGCAGAGATGCAATACAAAACAAAAATCAGACTTTAAATTCTGCTCATTTTTCTACATTATGGGGGAAAAAGTGCTCCTTCTGTGTATTGTCAACAAAGAATATTAAATATCTGATTGTTTCAGACAGGGCCAACACTTTCATTTATACTCATTTATCACTAAGAAAAGAATTCCTAAGCTTGCAAAATCATTGAACAAAATACCCAAACCATAATAACAAAGAAAAGCAACAATATAATATATTGGCTGATTTTTTTTTTAAATTTAGATTGAGATTTGACAATTCTGAATTCTTGCAAAATAGATTTGAAATCCTTACTAATGCAGAAATACAGCACTTACTGTACCTCTTAGAAGACAGTTGTGTTGTGACTTGAACAGCTTCGAAAGCACATGATACCAGAACAAACGGGATTACAACCTGTTTGAAACACAAGCTACATTTTGGTTTATAGCCATATTTACAAAGCAACCTGGCAGGTTGTGGAAACATTTTCATGCCTTTGAAATTATCACAGAATGTGTACGTTACAAAAATAAAATATTGGCAAGAAAGGGTAGAAACTCGTTTTGCAGGAAGCATGTTTAATAAATAAAACCCTCCTTCCATGGTCATAGCTGAACTGCAGTGAAATAAGCCATGAGGCAATATGGAAAACTATAATTAAAACACATTAATGATCCTCACTTCATTTATCCATTTTAGCACTAGTGATAAATACTTCAACAAGGCTAGAAGACAGAACTATTCGGATCCAATATCTCATCTGACAGGCTGCAGAGCTCCAAGCATAATAGGAGAATCTCATCTCAACCACAAAAAAATCTGAACAGAGAATGCATTCAGTAAGGCAAGGATCACGCTGCCCCTCCAAAGCCAAGTCGAGCAAATGTAAGCATTTCAGGAAATTAAGAACAAAACAAACGAGTTAGAAACATGAATGTTGCTGTTTGCTCTTTCCAAAGTTGACCTGTAATCCTTAAGTTAGTAGTGTAAATGCATCACAACTCTTACAGGCTAAAACCTGTTCCCTCGCATCCAGAAAGTTTGCGTTATTGACTTATGTCCTGCAGTATACCTGTAACTTAAGCCTGATTTCTCTGGGACAGAGGTAACAGAAAGCAGAGGCAGGAAATACTGCTTTATTTTAGCAATAATCGATAAATTCCACATCTCCCTTCCTGTTTGCCTCTTTGCCTCTGGCAGATCCTGTATTCAAATATTAGAAAAGAGCTCCCACACCTTGCCTGCAAACAAGAAGTGCAATCCAATCTTTGCTAGACTATTAAAAATAATATTCATTGTAAAATGACAACCTAATCAGCAGAGCATTCAAATCCTGTACTCAATGTAATGTAGACAGGGCTAATAAAATACATATAGATCCTCAATGTTTCTGTAGATATTATACTATAGGGAAAGCTTATCTTTTTTTAAATAATTTAAGTCCTTCCATTTTAATACAATAAACTGATCTAATACAGTTAAATTATACTTCCATGCACTTTAGCTTCTCTCTTCTGGGAATCAGAAGGGTCTGTCTCTAGAAACAGTACAAAGGCTGAAAGCTTCACACGTGGGTAAGAAGGCTAATGAAGCTCAAATACATATATATGTTTTTGCAAAGTAACAACCGTGTATGTGATATGTTATTTATTAAACAGTTCTTTGAGAAAATTTCACTAAGGTGAGATTACTAACCTTGAGCACAAGCAAGCCTCCCATCGTGAAGGGGCTGAACACAGTCAAGAAACAATAGACAGAAGCAGGATCAAAACTGGAGAAACATGAAACAGACATTACAACACATCCTTGAAATGGCATTTTCCACTAAAAAAACAGAGCATTTAGTTACTCTTGTAACACACTGTGCATATATACATTTGTAAACAAGGGTTCCAACTTTCTCTTCTCTTGCTCAATTAGCAAGGACTGCCTACCTCACTTTTCTTTTTCTGCAGTTTTTCCCTGCTCGTGTCTTTCAAGGTGCCATGCTTTTGGTGAGCTGCTGAGCTCTCTCAGCTCATGCTGCCAATAAGTTATAATGGCAATTGAGACAACCTCATAACCAACAAGCTCAGGCTCTTAGGGAACATGCTACAGAGAGCAGAAATGAAATAAATTGTTGTTATTATTATTCCACTGACTATTGCTTTAATTCTGCTGCCCTGATTTTGCTAACCAAATTTATATTTAGCACGCCAACTGTAGGAAAAATTTTTTGTACCCTACTGTGTCTCAAATCAATGAATAAAATTTACCTGTTAACAGAAGCTATGTTTCCAGTACCAAAAAAGGCTGTCACTATGAAGAAAACCTAGATGTATTTAAGGGAAATACACCACAGAAACAGCTGCAGTAAAACAAAACCAGCATTTCCCCTCCCCCCCTTTCATTCCAATTTACCAATGCAAAATCCTATCATGAAACTATACAAGAAGCTGACACACTATTACAGCTTTACACTGCATTAAGAAATCCAAAGTATTGTCTAGCTCTACCCAAGATTTCACAGATGACTCTGTCAATTTTAAAAGACAGGGACTGCCTGGGTAAGATTTTAGAGCCTGTCTTGAGGCCCCTGCCAGAAAAACGCAGCTTGTTTTTTCTGGGCCCCTACCTAGTAAGGTAGGAACATCCCTGGACCACAATCCCAGCTATGCATTCAAACACACATGCTTTTGCAGAAATTACAGTAATGACATACGCATGTGTACCACACACCAAAAGAGATGGCTTTATTGAAGAATTGACTGTGGAAGAGATAGCTGGCTATGCCACAAGACTAAAGGTTCCTACGCTATCCCTCCCATAGCTTTGCTGTCCAAAGGTTATGCTGAGTCCATCCATTGCAACACAAGACTCTCGGGTTTTTTTTCCTTACTTGACGGAGGGAGGACAACTTGGCAGGATCTGCATAGCTGAAAGTTTTTTTTATAAGCCCTATCTTTTTCATCTAGATACAACGCTTGCTGCTACATAAGCCCATGATAGATAGTTTCCTACGTCCTGAGCTCTTTGGGGCCCATTATAGCTCACATCTCTCCAGTCAAACAATGTTTTTTAACTGCTTTTTTGCATCAGGCAGAGGGTTAGTCAGTGATGATGGCTGCTGTTGCCAGAGCTCCCTCTGGTCCTTCCACTCCTGTTATAGCTCCTGCATTGGATCATTTAAGTCTCTGCATAAACAATTTGCAACCAACTGTTCAGCAGAATCGTTGGGATTCTGCATGCAATATTTTGGAAGGATTAGGTCAGCATAACTAACAAAATTATGCTTCCCAAGAGTATCACATCATTTCAAGTTTAGTAACACAGCAGTCTAACAGCATAGTGAAATTCTGCCAGTTAAGATTTATAAGAACAACAGTTCTGCAATAAAACAAACAAAAAATACCAGTAGCACATAATCTATTCAAAATGCTAAGCATAAGCAGTCTGAATCTTCTGTAAGGTCCCTCAGCACATGCTGACTTTTGGGCCCTATATAGGAACCTTGAGACAGTCTTAAGATATACAGCTCACAGGTAGTCACAATGTGACTGCTCTTGTAGAAAATGTTTCTCTTCTAATACCACTCTTTCTAAACATTAAACAGCATCTAAATTAAAAATACCACAACATCTTTTGAGCAGGTGTGTATCACACCTGGTCTCTGCAAGGGATACCTGCCAATTGTGTATTTTTTCAGGAGCCGAACAAAATACATCCACGTGCTTTAGATTAGGATGAGATTAAAGTAGTGCTACAATCAAGTGTTAGATTGAAGTAGTACTATGCTGAAGCTTTGAAAAATACAATTGGATTATTTGATTTTTGTTTTGGCTAACTTTTAGCATCTGACAGACAGCAGTAGCTTTACTAAAAGTTAGCTTATTTTTTGTTAAAAATAGCAAAATAGCAAATGAAATCAATAAGTTTACTGCAAGGTGTCTCAGCTGCTTTTCAGGTATATTCTAAAGAAACACAAACGTTCAACATGTAGCAAATTGTTTTGTCTCCTTCCTTAGTGCTGAACTGCCTTCTTCTGAGGTATCTGTTGCGCTTCCTTTGCTGCAGGTTCCCATATTCCAACAGCGCGCTCTGTGACTGTGATCCACCCTCTCAGATTTGGTTATTCCACAAAATATAAAGCTTGTTTTTGCAGGAACCAGTATTGAGGCAACTCCCTCCTCAGCTCCAGGTATGATAACCCACCCGCACTAGAAACCCGCGTGTTCTAGACTGGCTCATAATTTCTGTCCCACTTGCACACCCATCACCCCTGATGCCAAACACCTCTTGCTTAAAAGCTGCAGTCCCATGATGGAAGAGAAAAAAGACCACATTATCAAATCTACATAGTATTAAAACCCCCAAAAATCGGCTGCAGTTTCAGTTAGAGTAATGCAAAATAACTGTTAACATTAGCGAATAAACAGCTCTTCTCTCCCAAGCTCAAATAGTTTCTAATTGCAGAAACCACGTGTGATATAAATAATCCTAAGCCAGGTTCTGGGAACATGTTTCATTAGACTTTGCAGTCATCTGGCTGGCCGTGGCCACTGCCTGTCCCCCCTAACGTCTTCTTCCTAACACACTGCCATACTCTGAAAACGAGAATAACTTTAATACCTCCTTTTCCAACTGATTTGTGAAGGTTGAGTGAGTTCCCTCCAGCCAAAATGTAATAAAAAAACCCCCCAAACTGAAAATAGGACTCCTTAGAAGGAAGTTCATCTCAACTGTAACGGTCATAAGAGACTAAACTTTTCAAACTGACCAAGGAGCCAGATTCCAAAACAGTGCAGTTCATACTGAATTTTTTTACTACTTTATCAAAAAACATAATGTACAAGACCATTGTCTTTTGAGCAATATGAGTCAAAATCTCCACACACTTCTGTTTCCAGTGTCTACCAGGCTACAGATTTTGATTGCGGGGCCTTCTGAAACAAACCCATCTTCTCCCTGGAATGCAGCAACCGACAAAAGGATACAAAGAAGAAAGACCTGCGGACATCATCTAGGTGGAGCTGTCGAAACTGAGTTATGTCAGTAGCATAGGCGAAGTTGAAAACAGCAAGCTGGAGAGACAGCAGAAGAAATCAATACTGAATATCAACTGATGTACTTTGATAGAACCACCTTATTTTTACTGAAATGAATGAGAAATAAATCTACTTCCCTATCAGCTGTTATTAGAGTAGTATTATGATGAGGACTGCAAACCTTTCCCATATTTTCATTATACTTTAATGAATCTGCCAGAAAGATTGTACAAGTGAGATGATCAAATGAACAGTGGATCTTTTGCTGTTATCTACACTAAAAATGAACTTCTGTGCCTTCAATTTATCATCATCTTTTTTCATCATAAATATTCCTCCTACGCACACACACTTCCACTGCTCACATGAGCATGTGGATAAAGACCCACAGAAATAAAAGACTGCAATTATCCGCAGTTGACTTATGTTGTGAGTGACAATACTAAAATATTCTCTGTCTCCTTCACTCAGTTCTCACCACAATATCATTTGACTTGAAGAGAAATTGTCTTCATGGAGTTTAAGAGGTCAATGAACTCCTTTTCACTGAGGAAAAGCAAAAATTCAAGTAACAGACATTAAACATTGACAACATTTTAATTAAAAATAATCTCACATCATCAGAGAACTGAGTTGGATTCTCTAATACAAGATTCATTTTGTGGCATTCTAGAGATATTTTTTCTAATTTGAAAACAGGAAGCAGAGGTGAGATCATTATTGTTCCTTTCACTTGAAACCAGAAGTCAAATGACATACAGAGACAACAGAAAACTTAATTACAGAATTTACCTATATTCTTTTAATTTGCATTTGATTAATAAAGTGTTCATGACTGTTTAATGCTGCTTCAAATAGAATTTTATTTTAAAATGAACAGAATATCAGATCACCATCAGACAGGCAAGCGTCAGAGATGCCCTGTTACGAGATGCAAAAGGCAGTGTGGGTTCTAGAGTGGAAGAGAACAGTACGTCCCTCAGATGACTGTGCTGTGCTAGAAACCTCCGGTTGCAATCACGGCCTCACGTAAGTGTACTTTTTTACATTCAGATTCCTTCTCTATCACTTAAGATGCTACGAAACATGCTCACACAAAATATCATAACTATACGTAGCATAAATAAAAAGTGATTCCCGTTTCCATTTCTGATATTCAGCCTTAAATCAGTAAATCCTGTTCTCTCTCAAGTTTTAAAATCGTCTCCCTTGCAGGAGAACCACAACAGCACAGTATGCGTCAGGCCCGCTCTTGTGACTGCTTTGGCTCAGATTTCACCTCCCGGCACTTCTCCCTAATTATCATGAGCTGCAAAAGGAAGGAAAGATGTGGACCACCACTTCTCTTACAAGTGACTCGTGACTCCCACGCATCCGTAACCAGATTCTCTGTGATCTGCATCAAGGACAACCCACTTGGCAGAAGGAGGGGAGAGCTCTGCTGCACACCTGCCTGGCTCCCAGCACCCCAAATGCCCTGCAATAGGCACTTTGCCTGTAACCAAATCAATGGCATAGCCACAGTTTGTTAAGCCCTTGACCTAATCTAAAAAGCTAAGCGGCAATGTGAGCAGCATGGGTTTTGAAAACTGCTGACACAATATACTAAATTTTAGGGTGAAAGAAGTTGCATTGATATCTGTTCTAAAACTCCCTCTCTGGTCAAATCTGAGAATGTAGTAGGTTCCAATTTAGTCTCTGGCTCATTGTCTGTCTGATCATAAATAAAACACCATCCTTGAAGAAAAATAGTGTCAGGGCAAAGTCAAATAAGATGTCTGGCATTTCCCATGGGTCATTTCTGAAATCAAATTATTTCTTTTCAACCTCTCACATGGATACTCGTGACTCTGCAATCAGAATAAAAAAAGTACAGTGACATCGTACTTACTCTAAAGAGAGTTACTGTACCTTATGCTGAATTAGCACGACACGCAACAAACAGAGCTTGGTAGCCTACAGAACATACCACTAAGGCAAACTGATTTCCTGCATTCCTAGAAATGGCTCTAATGTGGAATATCTTCTGTAATACCAATTATAAATCTCTCTTACAGAGAGACTTCATAAAACAGCTGATACTGGCTTCCCAAACTTAAAGAAATGCAAAATGTTGCTCTATTAAAACCACTCAGAACATTTATTATATCCTTGAGGAAAAAAAAAAAAAGATAAAGCTGATAATTAACTTGATCTAGCTATCTGGAGCTGTTACCTTCGGTTTGAGTGAAAGGCCATAGTGCTGCAGTGCTTCTTGCTCCATGTATATCCACACAAACATCAAACCAGATAGCACCAGTGGAAACAGAGCTTCGTACCTGAAGAGTAACATAATAATCATAGTAAGTGCATTTACTAATGACTAGTTAACATCAAATACTGACCTGTTTCTTTTTTCTTTACACAAATGATATATCAAAGACCTAATGGCATTCTCCCCCCTCTCTCCCCATTTCTGAGGAGTACCCACAGTTAGTTGGTTGAAGTTTAAATCCATACAGTGATTAACTGGGAAAAGTAGGAGAACGAGAGGCTGCTTCAGCTTTGTCATGGTTTGCACCCATTTCCTTATCTGATGGCTGCCACAACATTGGATGGGTGCCCTTTGTGTCATGATTAATTTTAATAAAACTGGAATAAAATTTAAAGAAACATGAAGAAAACCACATTTGGCATCTCTATAATAAAAAGAGCATTACATCTCACTGAAGTTAAACGCCCTTTTCTTTGCTACATACCAATCCATTGCAATAGCAGCATCAAGTCATGCTCTAATCAAGGCAGCTAAACTATTCTAGCTAGACCCCCGATCTCAGAGGAGTACTTCTGGGTCCTGCACCACTCAAACACAGCAAACTGTGAGTGTACTTACATGACAGATTAAAACCCTTGGGTAACGTAGGGGTGCAGATTGTAATTGGATAATATTAATTTCTCCCTACCCTCTACACCTCAGCTGCACTTCATGGTGCCTCTCAGTTGTTTGGGGTTTTGGTTTTTTTTTTTTTTTCTTGCAGGATAAAATTATAATACTAACACTGAGTATGACACTAATACTGACAAGATTGTAATTTTTCCTTTTTACTTTCTTCCTTCTTGGACACAGACTTGTCTAAAAATAAGCAAATTATTGCAGTTAATCTTGATATTGTTTCTGTACTGTGTCTCCCCACTAATGTAGCTACAAAGCAGTTTCAAACTGGAATAAAAAATTTTGGATAGACATTTCTGCTTTAATTATCAGAATCACAAGCAGTTAATGAATATGAAGATGACAATGCTTGGGTTATCAGTAAGAAAAGTACCTGCAAGCCTCACAGTGGTCTACACTTGCCTACAAACTGAATGTCTTCAACTGAGTCAGTGACAACTAGCTGCATAGAACCATGCTCTTCAGCTGGCTTCAATACTTCCACTTAACTGCACCTACAGAGGTGCTGTAATCCCCTAAGCAAGGCACTGGGTTATCGTTACATGGTATAACAGAGCACTGAGGAGAGAAACACCAGATACTTTTGGCACTGGGCATCTTGGGTTTTCTATGATTGGTTGGTTTGGGGAATTTTGGGGTGGGTTTCTTTTGTTTGTTTTTAAAGAATTATTCCTAAATTTGTTGGTCTATTTGAACATTGCAGGAAGACAGTAGAGAGCTGTTAGCTCTCTGTCAGTGGTCTGGTGCAGGGCTAAAATACAGAGAGGGAGGTTACCAGCCTGAGAGAGCATAACATTAATGCTTTATCCAACAGCCAGGACAGGCTAAGAAGGTTGAGTGTAAGAAAGTGTGTATGGACAGGAATAAGATTAGGATCAAAACCTTAATGGGCAAGTGGGAGGAAGGGGAGGCAGGAGGTTAAAAAAAAAAAAGCTTCATCTGAAATAAGAGTATCCACAAGAGGCAGCTATTGCAAAATGTCTGCCGCAAGATAATTTATTCCACTTAATTTTCCAGTGTAATTAAATCCAGAGGATAAGCAGGAGGGGAGGTGGAAAGAATGGTTCCTATACTCCCCATTAATTATGCTTTTAAGAGCTACTGAGTCGGGGGGGGGGGGGGAGGGGCGGGTGGGCTGACACAGTGTTTTCTTCATTTATAAGCTTTGAGGAGTTGTCTTTTACCTGAAAAGAAGCTTGTGGACTAGCATCCCTTTGCAAAATGTTACTTCCATGAAAATCTCTCTGAATAAAATTTTCCCTCATTTTAGGGCTACCTGTTTCTTGTCGCATGTCCTTTCAGCCATAACTAGACACCAGTGCTCAGCAGCTGGGAGAGAAGTTATTTCCTCTTTTTTGTGAGCAGAAAAGCACATGCCAAAACAACAAAAGACATACACTAAAATAGACTTTCTTATTTTGGTGCAAGATTGTTTGAATACATACCCTTCCAGGCACTGTTTGGTCTAGCTGAAAGGAATGTCAACAAAATAGATTGTTTATAATACAAGGAGAAATATGGAAGTTCCCCTCAAATTTTATTTAGGGAACTAACACAAACAAGGAGATAAATGGTGAGATTACAGCTGGAAGCACACATTTCACCTTTGACAGAAATGTTCATGAGATTCAGCAGATAGTTTCATATTTAGCCCTTGATTTTCATATGTATGATCAATCCAAACAGAGTAAGAAAGAAGTACCCTGTGCTGAGGAGCAGGTAGGTAGACATCACAGAGAGCAGTATGCTCAACAGTCGCTGAAAGAGAAACGTGGGGCTCAGTAACGGCAACACCGAGGAAGAAACTGCAATAAAGAGAGATCCATCAGTCACTACATGCAAAACATTTCATCCTTGGTAACAAGATAACGTTCTTCAAATCTTGACGCTTTATGTACAGAAATTCAATACTGGTCATATCTGCCCTACTTTTCAGAAGTTACTTTTGCTAAAGAAAACCCAGTGTTTGGAGTATTTATCAAAAGTAATTTTGGTTCTCTGTCATGTTAATTCCCTGGCTTTCTAGTTCATAGCCTTAATAATTTCTCATGAACTGATGTTCCCTTAAGATAATGTGGAAGCACAATCCCAAAAAACCGTCAAACTTGACTGTTTAATATGACTCTAAGAACCACTTACCATGGCCCCAAGGACCTCCGGCAGGTCACAGACTGCAGTAACAGAGCCAATGCTCCATGGGATTAGATTAGGAAACCTGCCACATTTTGAGCTGCAACTGAAAAAAACTTATAGTGCAGATAGAGAAACTATCAACTTATTAACTTCTCTACTTGAAAGGTTTAAACCAGGAATATTTAAGGAACTACAGGGGACCTAACTGTTGTGATTCATGCCTCTTGCCTTTAACTTGTAATGCATTTCTCTAATGCAGGTGGGAGATCTTAGGAGTTGCATGTCACTCCTTAGCGCAGTCCACTGGCTCAACTGCCCAGCCAGCACTGGTTTGCTGTCCCCAAAGAGACTCCACTAGCTGGGAAACTCCTGCAAGTGAGGACAGGGGCCAGTGGTTTGCAGGAGGTGAGGAAAGTTGGGAAGAGAGGAAATGAGCTACTAGAAGAGTGAGTAAGGAGGAAGAAAAGCAGAGGAAAAGCGGCCAGTGCTTGAAGCGAGGAAAGGGAGAAAGAAAAGCATTGCTGTGATGTCATCTTTAAACCTGATTTTTTTTAATATGAAAATTTTATCTCTTTATAAAGAAGTGTGTTGACAAATAACATTGGTGTGATTCTTCATTGTGGTATAGTGCCCTCACGTTCCAGAATCACTCAGACTGCATCAACAGTAAGTCATATTTAATAATCACTCTATTAAGGAACAGAAATAAAACTATAATATATGGAAAGTGCTCACTTGTTTTTATTGTCATAGTATATGTTAGTATTTACAGTAAACATATCAACAAAAGAGAGATGAAGCTGTTTCTAAAATCTGTGGGTCAGCATGTTTTATTCCCTGGCTTTCAGTCTTGGCCACTGCTACAATTACAGAACAAGTGACTTCATTTCAAGGGTGCTTCAGTCTTTAAGCATCACTTGTAGCTTTCTATACTTTAAGAAGGCCTGGTTCAAGGAGGAACTCCAGGGACTTCCCCACAAGTCAGAACAGCTGAAAAGAAATTCAACGTGGCAACCGGCCTCTGTGAATGACAGATGTGTATCGCTCCCTGAGTACAATCATAGATTGAGTGGCTGGTAGATTATAATTAGCCATTCCCTTCCATCTCTGATGTGACACGTCAGATATTAACCATCAAAAGACCTGCAGGTTTCTGGCTGACCTATACAAATCTCTGTATGTGTCCTCTGCACGCAGTTGTGACCCCAAATTCCTCAAAAATTTGGCAAGTTGCTATGACAGATTTCCACTCATAAAAACTTTAAAACATAATATACACTCATTTACAAATATCTGCTAACATAAAGATGGCTCTGAAGAACATGGGAAGCAGCTGGATTAACTTTCTAACTCCTGGTTTTACCTCTGTGTTTGTGGTTAAGGTACGCTGCCCCAACCATACGGCATAACAGCTAAAGCCATCTGGACACAGGCCTGCAGGAACCCGCCATCACTAATTCATTTGCCTGGTTCTCCAAAAATCAGTCTTTCTTCAAACAAATAATTTTAGGTCTAAATTAAAACTTTAAACAAGGTAAGCTTCATATTCATCAGAATGAATAGCCAGGGAGTCTCATTTCCAGCTTATTGCTATTATGAATAAATACTGATAACTGCATTTCTGATTATATAAATGCACACAGAGGTGCAAAATGAGAGTTCAACAAGTAACACTGTCATTCTTCCACAACTAAGCAAAAAGATGAAGAGGAGTTTGACCACCTCTAATGCCATCAACCTTAGAAAAGCTACAGTAGAGACCTTGGTACCTTAATTCTTACAATGCCACATTTGTGGTAGATGTTCGCGACAAGAGAGGTGCTAGTTGTGCTTATGCTAGTGACAAGGCATTTCTCTCCAACAGGAGTACTGAGGACACGTTGGATGTCTTGGCTTTTTACCTGCTTAGTTCTGTGTTTAATTATGTAAAGCAACTTCAACAAATGCATAAAGCTCCTACCCTGTATATCATATCCACTTAAAATGATTACTTCCAGTCTGAAAGATTTTGCTAAAATATTCACTACCACCATGGCAGCAAATAGACTTTTGGGTTTATACAGTTTACTTCAATTTTAGCTTTATTTTTAGCATAGAAGCACCACCCAGAGCAAAGAGAATTTCTATTATACTTTTTCATCATAACTCTAGACCTCTGTGACTGCCCAAGTCATCTCTTAGATGAAAAATGTTTTTCTCTCACCCTTATACAGGAGAGGAAGATAACCTTTACCCTCAATTCCTGCTCCAGTAAGCCAAGCAGGACATCATTGATTTCATCAACTTTACAACTGCAAGGAATTCATCCACTCAGAGATCTCCACTTAGCTTAGCAGGCTACAAAGAGTTAGGAAAGCATGATGTAAAGGCAAATGCTCCAAAGCAAACTACATTACAAAGAGAGCGTTGCTCACGCACACACTGATCACAATCAGCTGTATTAATCTTGAATCTCTTTGCTCAAACAGAAGCAGGATTGCTAAAACTGACAAGATCTGCTTAAGCTAAAACAATGTCACCAGTACAGAAATGTACACAATATATAACACATCCAGCAACTGGATAACAAGAGTCATAATTCTTCCATTAAGCAATGTTTAAATTCCTGGTCTTGACTTCTAGCAAAGAGCCGATATCAAACTTCGCATGGGATATGTTTAGGTGTAAAACAAATTCCACGTTCCAGATCACTCAGGGATAAATAATGCCTTACATCATCTAACGGAGCTCTACAGAAATTATTTTATAGCTGAAATACGAAAGGTATTGCTTTACTGTACTCCATAACCCCAGTGATAATTACATTTGCTTTGTTTAATAATCTTAAGATTTTAGAGTCATGAGAAATCCATAGACTTGCAATTTTTTTTTTCTTTAATAATCAGGCTCTTACAGATATCAAACATAGATTAGCATCATTAGTTCGCAAGCCTTTTGCAAGGCAGCTCTGAAAAGCACTTCCATACCCCGAGGGTTTTCACCATCAACTGCAACTTCAAGTTTCCATTGACATACAGCAACAATCTTTCCTCACTTCCCCATGCTTAACTATATTGCTTGCAGAACATCTCAGATTATCCTTATCTGGCTCCAAATGACACAAAAAAGGGAATTTATACCATTATATCCCTAAAAGGGGTCTTCAAGATATGCAGAACATTCAAAACAAAAGATAAAGCTACTTGTAAATCAAAGTTGTTTGCATTTTATTTACAAACCTACAAAGAATATTTTAGAAGACTTTCTAACACACTCCTCAAAAAACTTCACTCAGGAATGAATAGTGAGCATATGTAAGAACTATTAGGAGTCAAATAAAGGAATATGTACAAAAGTGAGCTGTTAATAAAAATGTGTCGCTGCCCCTCACCCAACCGCAAACCCCAGAAACTATCAGCATACAAGTTTGGGAGGGACGATGTTCTTACCTAGAGTCATCCAGCTAATAATTTGATTCAGTACAGGCAATCCTTGTTTGTTCTTAAGACTGTCATGGGTACTGCTCACAACATAGGTTGAAAGTGCAATACTCAACACCTAGAAAGAAGAATCACACAATGAAACACATAATTAATGTATGGATCTCTGCCATCCCATAGTAAGTATGTAAACATGCTTTAGAGTTGCATAAACTCATCTCAATCAACCTAAGAACAGGAAGTCAAGTATTTCTAGCTTTTTACAATTTATGGTTTTCAAAACTTCCTTCTAGGTTTTTTTTTTTTTAATTTTTCTTATTTATTTGTGCTATTTTTAAATAGTTTAAACAAGCACCCTTGATCACTGATTTGACATGATACGCTCTTTGTCAAGAGTAACTCCTTAAACACTCATGTAAACAATGGAAAACATATGCCTCCAGTTTTTTGAGGAGCACTTGTCCTCAAACAGCAACCATGAAGAACTAGCAGAACCTCTGGCTTCACTGCCCAATCAGGTAGGGGGTGAAGGGGAAGGCTAAGTTAAGGCAAGAGCTTTGCGTGGGCAGCACAGCTCCTCTATGAAGAGACAGCAGCAGCAGAGCAGATTCAAGATGGATTTTAAGAGATGCAAAGCAGCTGCATTCTTAGCAGACTATTCAAATGAAACCGAACCACCTGAAGCAGAGCCCTCTGCTTTAGAGAAGCAGTGAAGCCAAAGAGGGTCTTTTTTTTTCTTGACTAATTCAAGAGACACCATTCAGTCATCAAGTAGGTGCAAAAAACCTTAGGACAATGACCCCATCAGTCAGTTATTTTTGAAAAATGACAATTACCCAAGAAAATGCTTGAGCCAAGTTTTCAATTACTGCTATTTATTCACAACTCTGCAATTCCACTAAAAGGCAAATCAAGCATGCAAGGTACTTTGCAAACACGTGCTTTAAAACTGCATTACAAGATATCATTGCTGTTGTAGCTTTTTTAGTGCAAAGCAACTACACAGTGTTCACATCCATCGCGTTTTACCATATGAATAGCTGCCATTCCGGCACCCACACCCCCGCCAGACGCAGTGATACCAAGTGGTACCTGCCCAGAGGATACACTTAGCAGTCAGCATTGGTTTTTGGCCCGGTTTCACAGGTGCTCAGTATCTGCTGCTTCTATTTAATTTCAGGTCACAAGAACACGTAACTTGTATTTCTGTGTGACATCAATAAGCTAGGTCGAAGCATTAAGCCTCTAAAAGCTCAAGGAACTGGCCCCTTTAGACCTCTGATGTTTATTTGGGATGCTTTTGCTGTATTCAGGCCAGATCTCTCCCCTTTGATATATCTTTTCAACTTATTTTAGTGTCATGAACTCTGCTATCCCCTAGCCACTGGTGAAGTCACTTTGCACTGTCTTTATGTCATCTCCCATAATATATCTTGTGCCTTGGAAGACTTGTGATGACCTGGGCACGTTAGTAAACCCAATTTACCACTGCTAGATCTATGCCAGTGTCCAGGGAAGGGCCCAGCATCTGCTTTTGAGACTCCCATGTTCGCAGTTTAAGTAATGTTCAAACTGCTCTCAGCTTTCACCAGCATCTCCAGGACTGTCGAAGAGCGCAGACACAACTCAGAGCTGCAAACTGAGGTCTCCAGCTAAGAAACTGTCTTCTTTCCCCCGTCACAACTGTCTTTAGAGTTCAGAGATTATTCTTGAACAGCTTAAGAGCTGGTCTCTGAGAAACACTCATCTGTAGGTCATAGCTAGAAAGAGGAAACCAAGGGTGACATCTGCAGCCCCAGCACCTCTGTGCCAACTGGGACAGAGCTGGGAGCTCTCCTAAGCATCCAACATGATAACAACCCACAGAGAGACCGGCAGGAGAACCAGCACCAGCTGGCTGGCTGAAAACACTCCTCCTGTCCCCTAGTTGCACCAATATGACATGGTTTCCTACTGTTTATTTAATCTCCTAATTCAGAGAAAACTAATAAACTGACCACCTGGGACCCACATGAAGTTCAGGCCTCCTAGGAATAACAACTTGGCCCAACATTATCAACCAAAGGAAACAGCAGTGGTTTTGGTAGTGCAGCAAAAGCTGGACTTCACCTATGAAACTGCTGTCAAAGAGAAATTGGTGTTTACTTCAGAACAAAAAAAAAAAAAGAAAAGTTGTACAATAAGCACTCCAGCAGTCTAGCTGATGGATTAGAAATAACTCCAGTTTTCACCATTCCTGAAGATGACTTCTCAAAGATAGAAGTAGTATTAACCAAAAGACAATTCTCTCCTTATCATAGCAAACAAAATTCAGCAAAAAATGTTATTCCTGCTTTAATGACATCAAGAGAAAACCTGAGAAACTCTTGACAATTTTCAGAAACTGTGGGGGTGTAATTAATATCTTCTCCCTCAAGCAGTGACACGTATCACAACTTGAAATTTAGATCTAAACATAACTAAAGTTTTTGTAACAGAAATGTAAATGTAACCATATGAAGTTACTCAAGCTTGCATTTTTACTTTTTAAAATATCTGTATTTATACACTTTTGCTGAAAAATCTGTTTGATCATGCTGTTTGGTTGTCTGGGACTTTTTAGGATAATACCCATGTTGGAGATCTATAGTGTGTAGGTACAAAAACCAGTGAATAAATGAGTAGGCTGTAAATGGCCTCTCAGATCCATACAGGTATGTAACTCATACTCATTTGCTAAGATGGACACTCTGTTCCATCCAGGGAGAAACCAACACAAAAATACATAGTTCAGGACCAGATCCAAGGGAATTACCTTTTCTGTGAAGGACTACATGCAAACTGGTAGGGGTTTTTTGCCTACTCTGACGGTCTTTGCCAACTCAGGTTTCTTTTTGACCAAAAGAAGAGCAATAAAGGTAATGGAACAAGATTTGTTCCTTACCAGGCATGGTATCTTCACTACAGGCTAATTCCCAGATGGAAAAGAAGCTCACTTGGACAAGAAAGAAGAAAGTTGTCTTCAGAAGAGAAAAAAACCCTCACCATAAGCACAACAAAAAGCCTAGGCTATGCTGAATCCCTCTCTTTCTCTGACTGAAACAGGAAGGGAACTGAAAAGGGAAGTGTCTTTATTCAGATGCAATTCCAAAACAACTTGCAAAGAACAATTCAGGCAAATAAGAATTACTTCAGCCTTTGGGAAATATTACCTTATTTCTTGTATGAAAATGCATCTCATCTTAAATGAGCAGATGCAAAAATTTCAGGTGAGGTGAAATGAAAGATTTAAGAGGATTCTTAAACACAGACATTACCAAAACAAAGAGGAAAAGGATTAAAAAAAAGTCAAGTAATCCTATAGAAGCAGTTAGCAGAGCGGCTAAGGGAATCCCCAAGGCAAACCATAAAGAGTATGAAGAAGGGACACCATATTTTCCGTTCCACTTCAGTCAATACTTGCCAGGAAAGTGGCACACAGAGAAGACAGACCTGTAGCAAGTTAATCTATCTCCTCATTCCTCAAAATGAAGAAACATCAAACAACCAATCTTAGTTTCCTGTCTAGGAAGGAACAACATTATCAGAGGAAAGCATAACCTTCAGTGACTGCCTTCAAACACCACATATGGGGGAGCTGCGAAAGAACTACTTTTAAGAAACCCCTTGTCAGATGCAAAGCAGGGACCTGATTGTGTGTGCTTATGTATATGAATGTCAGCGCCTTGATCACTGTTTGTCATTGCAAAATAGGCAAGTTTCATCTGACTAAAGGATTCATCTTACAGTTAAAACTGCCTAGGAGCTGTAAATCAAAACTCATGTGCCAGCATTTTTGAAGATTACCCCCTTCCCTCTCCCCACTGAAAACTCCCAACTCAAAAGGAGAACAAGGGAATTCCATTGCCTAGAAATACTAGTCTTCTGACAAACATTTCCTGTTGTATTTCTGTACATTTCAAAACAAGTAAATGCAACCTAACCTCAAAACAAGTTATTTATTCAGAAACGTGTAATGCTTCTGTAATGCCCCTTTCCCCCTCTAAGTCTGAAAAATCTCCCCTCCCAATTCTTTCCTTACCCAGAGTGTGAATGGTGGATCCCATGTTTTCTGTTCCCAAGTAAGCTTTTGAAATAAAAATCTAATAGAGATTAGTAATTAGATTTCGCTATTGTAAAATATCCTCTGATTAAAAAGCAATTTGAGGAGCTTTATGATCTTTTTAAAGTTTGGGAGAAAAACGAAGATGTTACTCCCTGAACAAGCAGGCAGAACATTTTCATCTAATTTAGTATCTCAGGGCTCTGAGTGAATTTCCTGATTCTCTAAAGTTGGCTCAAGAATAGTCTGGCATCATTTTTTGACTACAGATCTGTTTCATCATCATTTGTGAGCTTCTCCACAAAGTTACAGCCCACAAGATGCTGTAAGCAGTTGCATGGTGAGTTGACATTAGCTGGCTGCCAGGTGCCCACCCAGCTGCTCTCTCACTCCCCCATCCAGTACTATTTTGTTCAGGCATTCCAGTGAGAAAACCACTGCTGAGAATGTACTGCAAATATCTGTCCTAAATGCTTAGGAAAGGAACTGATACCTCTTTCCCACAGTTGTCATGGTTTAACCTGTCCGGCAGCCAAAACAACCACACAGCCATTTGCTCACACCCACCCTCCCAGTGGGATGGGGGAGAGAAAAAAGAAAAAAAGTCAAACTCATGGATTGAGATAAAGACAGAAATAGGACAGAATAGGAAGATATTATTAATAATAATAATAAACAACAGAACAAAAATTAGACAAAAAAATCCATAACAAGTGAGGAACAGCTCAATTGTTCTCTTTAATATCTTTATCAATGATCTGAACAAGGGGATCAATGCACCCTCAATAAGTTTGCAGATGACACCAAGTTTTGCAGGAGTGTTGATCTGCTTGAGGGTAGGAAGGTTCTACAGAGGGATCTGGACAGGCTGGATCGATGGGCCCAGGCCAAGTGTATGAGGTTCAACAAGGCTGTGCTGAGTCCTGCACTTGGGTCACAACAATCCCATGCAAGGCTACACACTTGGGGAAGAGTGGCTGGAAAGCTGCCTGGCGGAAAAGGACCTGGGGGTGTTGGTCAACAGCCAGCTGAATATGAGCCAGCAGTGTGCCCAGGTGGCCAAGGCGGCCAACAGCATCCTGGCTTGTATCAGAAATGGTGTGGCCATCAGGTCTAAGGAAGTGATTGTCCCCCTCTATTCACCACTGGGGAGGCCACACCTCAAGTGCTGTGTTCAGTTTTGGGCCCCTCACTATAAGAAAGACATTGAGGTGCTGGAGTGTGTCCAAAGAAGAGCAACGAAGCTGGTGAAGGGTCTAGAGCACAAGTCTTACGAGGAGTGGCGGAGGGAACTGGGGTGGTTTAGCCTGGAGAAAGGGAGGCTGAGGGGAGACCTTATCACTCTGTACAACTCCCTGAAAGGAGGTTGTAGCCAGATGGGTGCTGGTCTCTTCTCCCAAGTAACAAGCGATGGGACAAGAGGAAATGGCCTACAAGTTGTGCCAGAGGAGGTTTAGATTGGAAATCAGGAAACATTTCTTCACCAAAAGGGTTGTCAAGTGCTGGAACAGGCCGCCCAGGGAAGTGGTTCAGTAACCCTCCCTGGAGGTATTTAAAAGACGTGTAGATGTGGTGCTTATGGACAGGGTTTAGTGGTGGACTTGGCAGTGCTAGGTTAATGGTTGGGCTCGATGACCTTAAAGGTCTTTTCCAACCAAAACGATTCCATGATTCTATGATTTCTCACCACCCGAAGCCAATGCTCAGCTAGTTCCTGAGCTGATCCGCCTCCCAGCCAACCCCTCAGTTATATATGGAGCATGACATCATATAGTATGGAATATCCTGGCTGTGTCCCCTCCCAGATTCTTGGTCGCTCCCTGCCTTCTCGTTGGCAGGCAGGTATGAGAAGCTGAAAAGTCCTTGACTGCTTGGCAACAAGTAAAAACATCAGTGTACTATGAACATTATTCTCATCCTAAGTCCAAAACACAGCACTATACCACCTGAAAGGAAGAAAATTAACTCTATCCCTCCTGAAACCAGGACAGCAGTTAAGCTGGAAAAGGTAGGAGAAACCACCAGCACATTATACATGTGTGCATGCCCAGGTAAGGGCATTTTAAGCATTCATTATTCCTTCCCCTCCTCCTTTTAACCACTATGAGCTTCATATCTAAATCACTAATATAATGAATGCATTGCTTAGCTCAATAAAACTCCAGCACATAAATCATAACCAATAAAGCTGGTCCTGAAATAAAACCATTATCATGTAACGAGTTTTAAAAAAAGGAAAAAAAGAGGACAGCAGATATGCAAGGTATTATTAGAATCTTAAAGGGTCTCTAGCACTTAATTAGTACCTACTATGAAAAGATCTACCTATTTCATGAAGTTATAAAGAAAAAAAAAAATCTCATCTTTCATCTGAAAGAAGACTTAACTAACAGAAAACCAGCTCAGTATCAGTCTCATGTTGTTATTCAGCAGCCAGAAACTGGAAAGAATCCCCTGAACCAGCAAGCCTGTCTTTAGTGTGCATGTGCAATTCCTGCAAAGGTTACTGGAAGTTACATACACAGACTGCAGGCACGATAAACTCTCAAATTCTCTGAGTAGAGCATCGAAATGTGTATGCACATCTATGCATACATAGATACACATAAATATGCATAGGATGAGCTTTTGGGAACACAGCATTATGATATTTAAAAATGCATATTACCATGAGCACATGGTCCTCTTAAAATAGTCAAAGGGGACAACTCTTAGGAACAATCATTTTCTTCTTGAAAACTGTGGCCTTGGTAGGAACATGTTATTAGAAAATATGTAAAAAAATTTGCACGTACAAACCCTCTAACATTCAAAATTACTGAAAAGTAGCAACTGACCTGATAAAAATGTACTTTCATATCTTCATTATTTCTGTATTTATTTTCGCTTTTACAAAGAGGTGCCAATGAGAAGCAAGAGATCAAGAGAGTCAGCAAGCCAGCTGCTATTCTGTAAAACAAACAAACAAAACCCCAATAAAATCCCAGGAAATATCATCACAAGTTTCAGGAAATTTGCATAGACATGTTCTTCACTAAGATGAAATAATTCATTTCAGTATCAAGACTGAGTAAGTTAAGGAAACTTTAACATCCAGCTTTAGAAAAACAAAATCCAACCCAGCATCAAAGGTTTTTTGGAGTGGTTGCTGGAGGTTTTTTCTATTTGTGGTGGTTGGGGGGTTTTTTGGCTGGGGAGTGTTCGTGGTTTGTTTTGTTGTTGTGTGGGGGTTTTTTTTAATACAAATTTGCCATGCACAAATACAGTCATGCTCTTTTCATGGTAGTGGCAAAAATCTCTGTTTTGGCCACATGTCTGATCTGTCACTCACCATTTTGAGGTTCTTTCAATTACCTCCAAATAATATTCTGAACAAAATAGTAACAGTGATCAGTGATCTAAAGTTAGTGGTTTCAAGGTTTGTCATCTATCAGGGTACTTGTATTTAAACAAAGCTATGGTTTTGATTGTAATGGTGGTGTAACAGCAAGACTAACAGGAAGACTGTCACTCATCACAAACACAGAAAAAAATAGTTTGGTATTACTGAGGAAGACTGCTAATTATGACACTATTCCAAAATAATAGACACTATTCACTAAAAGATCAATACTAATATCACCTCTGACTGTCTCCCTTCAGTCATCAAGCAAGCAGAGGAACTATAAGGCAGCAGCAGTTTTTGCACGTATTTCTCTGTCATGCTACAACCTTGATATGGAAGTAGTCAAACCACGCAGTCCTCACTTTCACTTGTCACTTGGTATCTCCACTGAAAGACTAATGACAAAAATGTCCATTTGTGACTGCTGCACTCGTGTTTTCTTAGGTATAACAAAGAATGTACACAAGCACCCCATGTTCAGTAAAATCAGACTACTTCGGCGTATCACAATACTAATTTTCAAGTAACGATCTAACCAATATGAGAACACTGTTGCAGGATACTCATTCGCAGGATACTCATTCACAGAACGGAGGCTGGAAGGTATCCCTGGACATCAGTCTAGTCCAACTCCCTACTCAAAGCAGTGCCAACTACAGCAGGCTGCTCAGGGCCATGTCTAGCTGAGTGTTGAATACTTCCACTGATGGAGACACTCCACAACTTCTCTGGGGAGTCTGTTCCAGTGCTTGACCTCCCTCAGTGTAAAAAAGCTTTTTTCTTATGTTTAAATGGAATTTCCTGTATCTGTATTTTTGCCCATTTCTTGTCTCTTCACTAGACACTGAGGAGGATCTGTCTTCTTTACTCTTTTCCCCCGGTTCCTGATGGCCAGTCTTACCAGTAAAGATGGAGGCAGAAGAAGGCCTCAGCCTTTTGCATGTCCCAATCAGCAGCAGGGCCACGTTTTCCCTAGTCGTCTTCTTGCTGCTGTACACTGTTTTGCAGCACTTTACATCCCACACCAGATTCAACTCCATGAGAGCTCTGGCTTTCCTAACCTATCCTGCATATTCAGACAGCATCTTTATGTTCCTCCTGGGTCATCTGACCCTGCTTTCACCTCCTGTATGCTTCCTTTTTATGACTGAGTTGAATCAGGAGCTCCCTGTTCGTACCATACAAGTTTTATTAATGTACTGAAGAAGCCCTCACCTGACATACAGTGCCACTGCTCAAGAACAGATTTAATAAATGCACCTATTTCTTACAGGCACTCTAATTTCTCCCTTCTGTATCTTCTCTCCCAGCATCTCCTTATCTTCAACATCCTGAAGCATCACATGTACATATATCTTTAATTGCTGCTTCGAGCCTTTTCAGCTTCAAAACTCCCTTGACAAGATTCACACAGGCACAAACTGTTTCAGAGGTACAATGTTTCATTAGAAGAATAAATAAGAAGATGTACAGCCTGGATAAGGTGAATGTAAAGAAGTATCAGGGAGGAAGATCTGAAGGTAATTTAATTCCACTTTGATTTCTAAGCTGTGCTCAAATGTTCTAAAGAATAATAAAGAAAAAAATCAGTTTGGACCAGCAGAAATATATACATGTGTATATACAGCTGTGAGGTTGTAATACAGCCAAAGCAAATTTGTCCTGAATATTTCTAACGTGCCCAATCATCAAGACTAAGAAGGGTTTTCAATAGATGGATTTAAATCACTGTAAAAAATATTGAGGCAGAAGGTCAATAATTTTGGAAATATTTGGGCTCATAATTCTCTCTGCAATCATATATTACTGCTCAAATCCTGTATTTTACTGAGGATCAGGCACCCTGGCTCTGATGGGGCACAGTATCTTCCCTCAGACAGCAGAAGGAGCCATTGCAGCCTAGGTCAATTCAAGCCTCTCTCTGCAGTTACTACAGTGATACCACAAGGCTAATGCCTTCAGGCCAACCAACTGGATTGCATCCGGATGTGAGAGAATGCTTGCATGATGAAAGAGTAGCTCACAAGAGGAGAGAGATAGACAACAAAGATGCACTAGAAAAAATGCAAATCAACAACTGTAGAAAAATTAGACAAGCAACACCAGAAAGCAAGATGCAGAACACAGAACCAGAAGTGGAAAAACAAGACAGAGAAAACACCGAGGAAGAAGAGAGCTCTGCCTATACTATTTGTTTTATTTCCCTGAATATCTCATTAGGTACAGAGTGCTATTCAAAGACAGATTATTCAAAATTAGATGGAGTAATTCAGAAAGATGCTGTCAAAGTAAATTGCTTTTGAATAAATGTTCTTATTCACGTGAGTGCTATTTACCATGTTTGCACCCCAGTGAAGCTCCTCCTTTAATGATGACCTTCATTTTCATGTAAAATTTGCGAATTTTTGTATTGTGAGAAATGTTTCCCTCTACAAGAAATTACAGAGTAATGCAAAGAGCAAATGGATGTGGCAAAAGAATTAAAAGTCTATTCTCATTCACATTAGTGAATAACTGAGGTCTCTATAATCATGTTATTTAAATTCTGAATTTCAATACCTGTCTCAGCCAGCTTTCAATAATACAATTCCTCACATATATCAAAAGTCAGCCTAAATTTTGAATGTCAAAGAAGGAAATAAGTTTAAAGAACAAGATTATATTCTTACACCAGAGGAATGTTTGGTTCTCTTCCTAGAACAGGCATTAAAGGAAATATTGCCAGGAGCACACAGAGAAGAGTCCAGATCAATGCTGTTGTCTAAAAGAAGAAAAAAAAAAAAAGGAATTTTGTGGAGGTCATGTGGACAGACAATTATCTAATTAAAAAAAATACTTCAGCAAACTACTAACAGCTACTATCATCTCCCACAGGCAAAAAACCTTGCACATATTAAGAGTAAAATTAACTGAAAAAAGGGCCCAGGGTCATTGGTATTACAGTACTTCAATTTCATACAGAAAAGAATCTCATTTACACAGCTGTCAAAATCCTATCAAAGACAATGAGAATTAAAGCTAAGCTTCTATTTAAAGCACTTTCTCAAAGTGTGGCCTTCACACACGCTGCAGTCGTCAGAAAGCTGATGGAAGCAGCTGATGGTTACTTCCATAAGTAACCTTATGGAAGAAATGAATAAAACCAATCTCATCAGAGTTTGCAGCAGTTAACTAATCACCTATTCTCCAGCAACAGGGTAACATTTTCCAGTCTTTGAATCTGAATGCCATTTGATTTAACCACCATAATCATCTAAGCAGTTCTCTAAATTCTTTGCTAGGAGAAAAAACCCAAACCCATCCAAGGTATTTTACTCTAAATAAAGACATTAAGAGCTGTACCACTTCAGCTTGAAAACTTTAAGTCAGATTCATGTTCCTAGAAGGAAATTTTCAGTGCTACAAAACATCTTTTGTGTATACTCAACTTTAAGACGTTACATGATTACTCAAATAGAATAAAAAAAATTGTAAATAAAGAAATACAAGCCTCCATCTTGACAGTTCTTGCAGAGCAAGACTTAGGAATTTGACTCTCCTTTTTATTTAAAATGTTAATGTTACCCCAGAACTCTAGGTTTTAGGTATCCTGTGAAATAAGAGATGTTTGAATAAATGAATGGAAGAAATGTCTCTTATATTAAAGGTTGTGCCACTTCACACCCATATCTACAAAAGTGGAGGTTTTTTCTTGGAGAAAAAAAACAGTACAGAAAGCTGCCTCTGAGGAACAATGTGTGCCAACTGATTGCAGACAATATGGATTGACAAGCATTTTTCAGCTATCTTCATTTTTTTTTTCAATAAATGATTGTATTACTTGAATGGTGGCACTTTCACCAATCATGTGTGTCAATGCTTTTGCCACTGTGACAATTTGATAAACGATGTGCATTTCATATTTTAAGTCAAGCATTTTTTAGTTATCATTAACAAAAAAAACCTGCTAACTGATAGCTACTCCAAAATTCTTAAGCAGTCTTATTACTAATCTTGTATAACAGATCTATCCAGATTATATTAAATTCCCTTGCCTTGCTACATGCTGCTCATGACAGAGATCAGAATAAGAGCATAACTGAACAAGAATCTACAGCAGCATTCTAAAGAGACCACATCCTAAGATGCAAATCAGCTGTTAGCCATTTAAAATACTCTTTTTAAGCAAAGCAATACAGTACCTTTGCTTGAACCCACAGCTGTGTGATCACTGGCCAGCCAGCAAAGACAAGAAGACCAACAGTAAGCGTAGAGCGGTAGAAGAAGCTGAAGACCTAATAAAAAACATAATCCAACAGAAGACTGAAAAACAAGCACATTAATAAAACTTAAAATTCCTCAAAGAGGTAGAATGCTAGCAATGAGATGCTCTGTTGATACATGTGGATAAAATACTTACTAGTATTTCAATTCCCAGTGTACAAACCAAGAGGAATCCTATAGACTGACCAATATGAAGTGACAAGAGATTTGTGGCAAGGTCTTGAATAACAGGAAGTCTGTTCAAAATGATAGAAGACGACAGCAATTATTTAAAAAAAAAAAAATAGGATTTTACCCTTGAAGGGCAGGGAGGGGGTCAGAGCGTAAGACATGTTTCAGGTATTGCTGATCCTGCCTGCTGTTTAGAAACAGAGTGAGCGATGCCCTGAGGCTCTGTCTGCCCAGTTTTACTTGATATAAAATCTACAATAAAACCCTCCAGCTTTTCCCCCTCCCATTTCTGGCACATCTTCACCAGTGTTTGGACAAGCTTCAGATTACTCTTTATCCAAATCGACTCTGAGTTTATGAACATTTTTGGTTATGCTGTGCTTAATGTCCATCATAAGTGATGAAACTTTCAGAAGCTTTAGAGAGAGAAAAAAATCCCTAGTTAGCTTTTCCAGTTTTTTATGAGGCTGCTCATTATCTAACTGTGGTTGGTCTCATTTTCTCTGAATAA